>NC_086258.1:9340258-9675758 GCF_021018805.1 Prinia subflava
ATTCTCCAGGCATTTTTAGTCCCTTGTGACTGAGGAGTCAATGAGTCACAGCCTGTGTTTGTCTATCCCCACACCCAGGGGTACCAAACAGGCTGAGGTACCTGCTCAGACCCTCTCACCCCAAAAACGTCTCCAATTCCCTTCCCCAGGCATTTTTGACAGCCTGGAGGGATGCGATGTCTCAGTCAGAAGTTAGGACACGTTTTTCCATCAGCCGCCGATCCCGGCCCGTGGACATGACCCGGAGCAGGTGGAGCACTGCTGACAGGCTGTGCCATGTGCCTGCAGTCCTGAGTAGGTGTTTTTGTGGGGAAGGTGGAAAGAGGGAGGGTTTTTTGTTTTGTCAGCGAGTGGGAGAGGTATTGAAGTTGTAAAGAACATCGGGAGCGTAGGGTGCGAGGGGGGAGAATAGAGGGTTTGCAGCACTGTAATTTCCCCCAGGGCAGGGATCTCAGAACAGTATTTAACAGCGGCTATAGACTGTGCAATACTTTAAACAAATAGATGGAAATGAGTCTTTCTTCTATTAATATGGCCTAGCCCTCAGGAACGGTGTTAAAATGGGTTTGCAAGGCACAATTACCGCAGAGTCCTGTCAGGCTGCTGTTAATTCCTCCAGGCACAGCTCCGTGTTTTGCTGCCTTCAGCCAGCCATTCATTTGTCCGCCCACAGCCCGGAGCCCCCGGCGGCAGCGGGGAGCTCCAGAGCCGCTTCCCTGGCTCGGGGAAGGGGGAGCTGCTGAGGCTGGAGCCTTACCCGGGGCCCGAAATAGCAGCCCCTGCCTGCCTCAGCGCTCTGGCACCAGCCACGGCAACCCCAAAATGCACTCAGGCTGCTCTAGGTGTTTAGAGCCATGCTTGCCTTGGATTCTGTGAAAAGCATTCTTTTGAAACCAGGTATGTTTTAATGCCTTAGCTGGAGTGTGGAGGAAAGAGTTTGAGTTGTGGATTCGAGGTAAAATTGATCCTGAAAGCTAGATTTGAAAAATTATTTCAGGATTGCTGTAACAGCAATATGAATTTACCTTTTGGAAGCACAGCTTGGTTTAGAGTTGCACTTTGATATATTTTTCTGTTATTTTGTGGACATGTCTTCAGAGGAAATGAAAGTTTTATTCCTCAGCCAGGTGGTGGAGTATTCTTCCTCAGCCCTTGTACTGTATCATTTATCCAAGAAGTTCAAAGCATGAAAACCTGGGAGGTTTCAGCTCCTTTCCTGTGACATAAGATGTATTTCAATGTCACTATCACAGAAGACTGAGGCACAGGGAGCAGTTGTGAATTACGAGAGGTCTCCAGGAGGTAGTGGCAGACCCAAGGAGCAGAGTGAAGGTGACCTGGCTTGCAGTGCTGTGATGTGGCTGTCAGCTGATCCGGGCTCTGTGGAGACACTCTGGTGTCATTTACCCTCCGAATCCAGCCAAGCTGGGACTCGTCCTTCAGCCCCTTTGCAGGAGCTTTTGCAGCGCCAGCCCAGCAGAGCCGGGCTTGGCAGAGCGGGGAGATGCAGGACAGGGTCCCCAGCCAAAGGCTGCTGCTGCAGCAAGTTCCGAGTGCCCGGCGCAGAGTCCCGGAGCTGCCTCCCAGCCAGGCACGGGCTGAGCTATTCATTCTGCAAACAGCCTCCTTCCTCTCCATGCCAGCCCGAGGGACACGGGGGAATGGCAGAGTTTATTATAAACTGAGTGAAGGAACAGACTATTGCTGGAGGAGATCCAGGGTTATAAAAGATTGGAGCGGGGGGCGGGGGGAGGAGGAGGGAACAGGACATAATTTGTGTTTGTGCGTGAGGGGTGCAGCCTGGTGGCTTCGGCGAGGCATTCCCCAGACCCTCAGGACCTCTGCCTGGTTTTGGTGGGGTTTTGTGCAGTGCATCCCGTGCTGTGTCAAAGCCCACTTACTTTTTATTGTATCAATCATCCTCTTTATGCAGCACGACTCGGAGAACGCTTGCAGGTCCTGTTCTGAATGAGCTGCGCTCGCTGCCAGCTCAGCCTAGTTACTGCTGTAACTTAGTCTGGGGGATGGGAGAAAAAGGTTGCTGCTACTTTAAATATAATGCATTAAGAGGATGCTGGAAAAAGGCCTGCATGCTGTAATACCCAGCCATCGAGTTGGAAAAGGAGCCAGATGTAATACAAAAGAAGAAACACAGCCTCTTATGGATGCTGCACTAATTCATAAATCAGGTGAATCAGCTTAGGCAACTGCTGTGTTTTTATGCCTCTGCTGCATGGAGAACTGCATGCTGGATGCTTTTATTTGAAGTAATGGAACCAGATAATCCTTTGGACCAGGACAACTCCAATGGTAAGAAGTAGAAAACGTAGAAGAGAGAGGGGAAAAAAAAGGGATAATGAGCGTGTCTGAGTTACCCATCCTGCTAAAGGCACAGGGGTAGGCATGTGTTTGTACTGTCTTCTGCATGGATAAGAGGAAATGAATGTGGGAATGTGCTTCACAAGAGCTTAGAAATCCCTCTGTTTACAGGGTCTGGAGACAAACATGCAGTAGGCTGATACACCGAGATATTTATTGTACTGGAAGGAGCAGGAAGCAGGCAGAATTAACCAGAATTAACCTGAGCAGCCTGTGCAGAGGGAAGAGGGACCTGTGCATTCCACCTTATTCAGTTTGGGGGGCTTTTTGCCACTGAGAAAAGAATGGAACTTTGTGCCGTTTGTGCTGTCAGATGTAGCATTTGGGAACAGATTCTTTAGCTGCAGAAAGCTTTCCTACAGGCAGATGCATGAGTAATTTACTTAGGAGGATATATTTAGCCAAGGACCACATAAATTCACCCTGGAATTAAAGTCCATGGTTAAAAATGCAGCTATTCCATGGATTTATAGCATTCCACATGCTGATGTTCTGCTATCCAGTCTATTGGAAAGCACACAAAAAAGCATAAATTGAGGGGAAAAGTTGTTTGCAAGTCTTATTTCTCTGTTAGGGGAGAGAATTGGCTGCGTTGAGGACAACAAAGTATTCATGTTTATGAAAACAATTTCAGATGGTGATTTTTGGAATAAATTGATTCTCAGCTGTTTAATATGCATTCGATATATTCTGAACACAGCTCGAAATCCACTAAATATTCCACTTCCTACATAAATATTGTTCAGGAAGTAGTTATGGATTTCCCAGAGCATATTCTCTGCTGATAAACAGAGCTCCAAGTCCGACACAACTGCAGTGTTAATATCACAGAGACCTAAAACTGTGTGGAAAGAATGTGGTTAAGGGAATGAAGTAACATTTAAACTATGTGAACAGTTGACTGGGCAGTTGTAAGTGGGCAGCACTGCTTTACTTGGGGCTCTGTGCCCTACTGAAATCCAATTTAAAATAATCAAGGACAGATTTCAGTGGTGTTTCAAATGGTGATATTTGCATAAAAATATTAAGAGGGGAGCCTCACACTCCTTATCTCTCTTTTCTATTCTATTTCATATGTAATTATATTAATTCCTCTCTCGAAGAATAGCATCTGCCTCTCATGCCTCATACCTCCTCTTAGACCACTGAGCCACAGAATTAAATCTCATTTTCTTTACAGCAGGAAGTTCTAGGATTTTCAGAGAATGCATGCATAGTTTGAGCTGACATTAACAAATATATAAGCAGGTATTCTTGCCCATTCCAATGTTAGAATTTGGCCTTTAGGAGTCACAGACAGTGTCTGCGTTCTGAAGGAAATACAAGTTCAACTTTATTTTCTCTAGTATGTTCAATTCCTCACTGAATTTAGAATGCATAGATTAGGTACATAGGTTCTCATTCTTTTCTTACAGGCATCTAAAGTACATTCTGTCACATTTTGTAGAAAAGTTGTTTTCCTACAAAATATTTGAATAAGTTGGCAAACACTGGGAAGGTTCATAAGCTGGGAAATGAGAGATAAGCAAGCACTGCTGGTACGAAGGATCTGGGAAAAAGTTCATGCTTCTGCTTCCTGACTATGTAAATCCCCATCTTCCTGTTAGTTTTGTTTCAATTACTTTGATTTAAATTATCTCATTGTAAACAAATGGCTGAACCATTTATTGATCAGAAAGTCGATTCCTTCCCTGTGCTGCTGCTGCAGCTGCAGCACTGCAGGACTGAGATCAGCTGCTGTTCTGAGATCCCAGGCGTTATTTTGCATGAGTCCAGTAAACAGAAAGTTCTCAGGAATCAGCCAGCAGAGAGCTGTTCAGGAAGATTTGCCCCTTGAGAACATTTCCTTGTTCTGGAAGCAGCCCCTCGTTCCCTTGGATATCCAGCAGCTCTGGACATGCTGGGAACAGTTGTGTTTATCCAGTGGGCTGCTCATGTGACAAGTCTTAGTGCCCTGGGGAGTGACCATGACTTGGAACTCCTGTGCTTGCTGTAAAGTGCCTTTTTACCTTCAAGAATGCCAAATCAAATCCCCTTTTCTGCCAGCAGAATGAAGTCCATTCTTTAATTTTTGCTCTGCCTCAGAGTCCGTGTGGGTTAACCATCTACCTTAAAATTCAGCCTCAGTTCCTTCTGTGTTGCTTATTGCCAGCATAATCAAGAGATGATTAATGACAGAAAAAGCTGTTCTGAAGAATTTGTGGCAGTAATGTACTTGAAAGTTGCTTTTTTTGCCTCCTGCAGCCCTTCCATTTGCTTGCTAACGTCCATGAGTTCAGCTCACAAGACGCTGGTGGAATATTCAAGACTGGGAAGCTGTGTCTCATTTCTCAGCACAGGGGGGAATTTTGCCTAATCAAATTAAGTCACCAGTTTTTCATTGAGATGCCTCATAGATTTATTATTGCTTGTAGCTGGAACAGGGAATCACCACCCATTTATGTGGGAGCCTGAAATGAGATATAACCTGTGTTGGTTGCCTTGACGTAACAGCCCTGGAATAAAACCATCACCTGTGGATGAGGAGTTTACTGGATTTTTCTCTGTGGTTCTCCAGGGAGCTGTGGTGCCTGACTGCCTTGAACACAACCTGACAGGCAGCTCTTCGTTTGGAGATTTGTGCAGGGGATTCTGTAACTTTTCTCCTTCTGTGCATGGGATAAAGGCTCACAGAAAGCTCCAGGTTCTCATATGGATTTTAAAAATCATTAAAGCAACCCCCACGTTATTTTCTCCTTCTCTGCCACCCATTATTTTCTTTCCATTCTCTGGAATGTAGGCATGTAGAGAACAATTATTGTTATTTTATGGTGGCTCACAGCTCTGACTTTTTGAAGTGTTCTTTTTAATGTACTGGCATAGATTTACTTGATTCTTTTCACAAAAAAAAAAAAATCTTGGAAAAAACTTCCTGAAGAATGTGCTGATTCCAAAACCATAACCCTAAATTACCCATTTCAGAGGGATGACATATCAGAGCTATGGATTTATCTTTTGTACTATAGCCACTTGCTGCTCCAAGAATAAAAGACAGCTCAGCAGCTTTCTTCAAGCTGCTGAAGATTTATAAGATGTTTTATTTGTGTGCAAACTCTTGAGTACAAAATATCTATGAATTATGTATTCATTGTGTTTTCTAATTGCTCAGATCTGAGTTTGTACAGCTCTTGTCAACACTGGAACCACCTCTGAGTTCATTCTTTTCTGTGTCATGACAATATTTCTTTGTGATTTGGTTGTTAATCCTTAAAGAGCACAAGATTTTTATTAGACTTTTTGAACAACCTTATAGACCAGATCCCAACTACTGGTTTGAGTGGAATCATATTCCCTACACAATAGGTGTGAATCACAGATGCAGATTTTGTGCCAAAAAGAAATAAAATTAAAGCACTGTGCTTTAATAACACAATAATTACAGCATGCTTTTTCAGTCTCTGACGTCCACATTGAACCAGGTGAATTATTTGGATAACAGCCAGGCTTGAACTTTGTCTGTTGTTGGTAATTGAGATTCTTCAGGCACTGTTGGAGGGCAGTGATGACATCCTGGCCTCAATGACACCTTGGCGTGCATTAAAAATCACACCTGGTAGAGAAGAGAAGCACGAGCTGGGAACACAGGATTTTTGTAGGTTATGTGTGGTAGCAGAGTTGAGTGGGAAAGCTCCAGAGGAAAGGGAGACCAAGGATTCAGCAGATTACTGAATAATGATTTGTAGAGGCATTCTGCAGTTTCCAGGTTGGAAATTTGAGTTGGGGACAGCCCTTGCATGCAGTGGCTTCCTCCCTGTCCCTGCTGAAATCAGCAGAAGAGGGCAGAGGCAGTCAATAAATGAACACCCCTCTGGATGATGGGCATTTAACAGGGGAGGAGCATCCGGAGGGAATCCTGAAGGAACATTCAATGAATGGAATGTAACCATCCATACTTGGAGGTGCTGGAAACAGTCACAGTCATCTCTTAGTTCTTTGAACTCAAGAAAAGGGTCTTTTCACAGCCAGGCGAATTCAAAGCTTCTTCCTCCTAAAAGAGAGGAACTTCAGAGCATTGTGGGGGAACCTCCCAGGTCCATCTCTTCCACACAGCCCTGCCAGTCTCTCTCAGAACTTTCTACATCAGCCATAGCTGGAAGGTGAATTCAGCATAAAGGGATGGAATGGGAGAGTGCACAGGCAAGGGATTTCCTGGGAGCAGAGATGAGCAGGAGTTCCAAGCATACGTTTAATCTATCAAGGTGTTTATAGGTGAGAAGTTTTTGAATTAATGAGGCTCTGGTGGCAGCTGACAGGAACTGGAGGAGCTCAGAGAGAAGTGTCCACTGTTAATGAGATCCGAGCCCCACATTTTGACCCAGTGGAGGTTTCTGAGCCCTTCAGCCAAGAGTTGTTGGGATGCCATGGATGTAACTCAGCCACAGGAGCCTCCTCCTCTGGGTCTGCCCAGAGAGATGGGTGGGTGCTGATGCCTCCCATCCTGGCTAACAAACCCACCCCACAGCTGGGTGTGCAGAATTCAGAGCTGCTTACCCTGAGCCAACGTTCTTTACGATGTCTGATGGGGACGTTTGCCCGGGAGGTTCCTCGGGGCATACACGGCATTATCCCAGCACTCACAGCATTATGGGGATCATGTTTGGATTTAGATGTGCTTCCTCTCCCAGCATCTCCAAGGAGCCAGCACATGGAAAAGCCGTAATTGCCGAGCGTTCCTCCTGCTGGTGGAGGCTCAGAGGCCCAGCAGATGCCTTGCTCAGTGAGTCAGTTGTCAAAATGATTTTGGCTGCTATGGAGCTTAGTGCAGGGATCAGAAAATACCTGCCAAAATGAGGCTTCAGAAAATGTTTGTTTTCCTAGCAGATCTAGATATGCCTCTAGTTTTGTTTTACACCTTTAAACACTTCTCTAGCTGCAGCTGGAGGTTGGTGGGCAGCTGTGACAGATGTTACAACACGAGCCCTTGTTCTTTGTGCTGGAGCTGCTTGTGTGGGTTTGTTTGCTTAAGGCTGGGTGGGCAGGGCCTGGCTGATGCAGAAAACGATGCCTCTGGATGTGGGTCCTGCTCTCAATCCTGGGGAGAAACCCTGATACTTGGTGTTTTGAAAATAGGAAAGTGCAATACAAAGAGCATTCTCTTTTTTGGTCCAGAATGAAGAAAAAGAAAAAAAAAGACAAAATAATAATAGTAAAAGTTAGTCCAGAGTTCACAAAATTTTATTGTCTCTCTGACTGGCCCTGTGTTTGCAGAAGTGCTGTTAGAGCCTTTCTCCTGGCAGGGAGAATATCCCTGAAGAGTTTTTCACAGTCCATGTGTCAGACAGGAATGCAAAGGATCAATTTACAGCCAGAGACAAAGATCTGAAAATGTCCGGGGGGACCTGGGGGAATGTTTCTCACCCCAAATAGTTTCAGCGGTTTAAGTGATCCCTCTTGCCCGCCTGCAGCCTTGTCCAGCTTTGCCGGGTTCAGCCCTGAGCAGCAGCAATAAAAACAGAGCGGCTGCAGCCGAGCTGGGGCAGGAGCACCAAGCACAGCAGAACCTCCTCGCAGGTTCTGCTGCAGAGCTAGAGACAATTCCAGCGTGTTGTGGAAAGCTCAGGAGTGCACCACGGTGTTCCAGGAGAACCCGGGGGCTCTGTGTGTTTCCATGAGTAACTTGCTTTCTTTAGCAGGTCATCCTTTATTATTGGGTTGCAGCTGTCAGAAAAAAACAGGCATTGAGCTGAGGAGTTGTATTTAGAAGTGCCCTCTGGATGGGATGGTTTGGAAGCTGCACAGAGCAGCTGGAAGTAGTTTCCAATTCAGTTTGGCCAGTTTTTGGATAGTGGTTCTTCTTTCCCTGAGAGTTTGGAGTCATTTTTATTTCATGTAATCTTAAAAAATTTGTTTTATTGTCACTTAAAGTTTCCTGGTAAACTTCAGGCAAAACCAGAGGATGTATTAATCTATTTCATGTCATTTGCAACATGGGTCTGTAAAGCCTTAATTTCAGAAATACATATTGATGTATTCAGCAGGAGATGGCAGGAGGGGTTTGTCTGGAAGAGCATGCACACAGTTCATCCTTTGTTTTGACTCTTACAAATGTTTGTTGTTCTTAAGACTGGGGAAAAAAAGGCGAGAAGGTTTAATTATTGTGACTTTTAACCCAAGATGAAGCTGATCACACAAATCCAAGACATGGAAAAAGTAATCAGTATTTAGGATTTAGGGAAAAAAGCAGGTGCATTCGAGTTGAACCCAGTGCTCAGCACAGTGCAGGCTGCTGACCCGCCTGCCTGTGCCTCTGCCGAGGAGAGGCAGGTTTTATTTTCCCTGCTTATTCATTTTCTGAGTCATTCATCTTGTGCTATAGCTATTGAAAACTGTAACAGAGTCTGGGAAGCACTTGGCTTTTGAGTGCTGCCTCCTGATTGGACTGGGGAATGCTGCTGTTGGGGAATAATGTGTGAATACCATCTGCTCCGAGGAGCCGGGAGCCTCCGTGGATCCTGCTGGAGAGGCACCTTTAGCCCGGACTCCCGGCGAGGGGAGCACGCCTGCCGTCCCTCCGTCCTGTCCAAACTTACAATTGTCACTGGATTTCCTCTCTGTTTCCCTGCGGAACTTTTTTTGTGCTTTGCCTGAGGGCTGAGTCGCTTCTTCTGTGGGTTTTGGGGGTGTTTTTCCTTTATTTTTTTCCCTGTGTGGGATTTCTTCTGGGGTTCAGCATGCAGACCAAGCCGGGAAATAAATCAGGGAGTTTTGCAGCTGTTTGTTGCAGCACAAGAGTTAACGTGGAATGTCTGAGTTGCTTTGAGAAACTCCTTCCAAAAATTTGACCTGCTCGTAAAAAGGTAAGCAGGGAAAGACTTTGGAATTTCGGGACTGACTTTTTACTTGCAGGGGGGGTTTGTTTTGTTACGAATGAATGTGTCTCATTTGCAATGTACAGTTGCCTTCTAGCAATGCCTGGGATCAAAGACTGGGGTTTGTCTCCGAATTTCTTTAATGAGCAGACTTGGAACAATGATTGTCTCTTTCTCTTTTGTGTAGAAATTGTTTTACAATAGGTCTTAACCCAAACTTTCTGCAGTGTGAGCCTAATTGTAATTCAGAACAGCAGCTCTTTTTTGGGTTTGTATTTTTATGCAGAGAACTCTCAGCTCTCATTTTCCTGCTTATGGAATCTCTTTTTCTGTTTTCTCAGACCAAGCACAGTTAGTTTTCAGCAGTCTGTATTTCTGCTTGCAGAGGACAAGATGTAGTTTGTGAGCCTGTTAAATCCTGCCCACTGATGCCTGCAGAGAGAACGGGGCCATTCCTCCACCTCAGGACAGCAGGCCTGACACCACAGCCTGGGGCCACCACTCTCCCCCTCTTAGTGCATCCTGAACTCTTGCATGTGACTTCTAAAATATGGGTATCATTTTCTTCTGCAGGTTGCATTCCAGTCAGACTCTTCTATCTACAGAAGGCAGAGTTAGCAAAGGGAGGGCAAGAAATATTAATGGTTTGTAAAGTCCTGTCCCTCCTTCCACTGAGCCAGATTATTCATTTTACTGTGGTCTCTTCAAGGGGGAAAAATAGTTCTAAGACTTTGCTGAAGACTCATTGTCATTTATTTTTGACAAATACCTGATTTTTAGCTTCTTTTGTGTTAGTATGTTAATGGTAACTGTGCATCAAGTGTGTGAATTGTATGTTCTGGTAGGTACTGCAAGGCAAATGTTCAGTACCTGTAATTAAGGGAGCTCTAGATTTATGTAACTGATGCTTGATCTGACCTAAACTTTTCATATTCAGTCAACTTCACATAAACAAGAGGAGGTCGTGCTCCTGCTGTGCTTCCTTACACCCAGGCCTGTGGAGCAAATGTTCTGGAGTACAGCAAGGAGCTGTTGCACCGACAGTGAGGCATCTTTTCACTTAGTCATTTCCCTGGCCCACTGCCAGATCATCAAAAGCAACTCCTTTAATGAGGAAAAAACTTACTTCGCTGAAGCAAAGTATCAGGAAGATTGTGGCAAGTCACAGAAGGAATTAGGAGTTGGGCTTTGATGGTCGTTATGGTCCCTTCCAAGCCAGGATATTCCATGAAGGAGTGCCTGGATCACTCTGAGCTGCAGCACCAGGACACTCCACTGGCTGGAGGGCACCGTCCTTGCTGGGCACATGGGACACGTGGGGTGAGGTCTCACAGTACCACGAGTGCCACCCATTTTCTGGATGCCCAAAAAACCTTTGAAAGGTCCTACATGCACCAGTCCAGGTGGGGTTTTCCAGTAATATCACATTTTGGGGACAGAAAAGCTGTGTCTCACTCATTGATGATAATAATAATAACAACAACAGTAAAAAATGCTCACTTAGGTATTTTTTGCCGGAATTATATTGTCAGTTGTAGATTTGCCAGTCTGTCATTGGGCCAGACATGATGGTTACAGTAAGGAATGAATCCTGACCTCTGAACTCCAGAGGATGTCTTCCATTCCAGCCCTGGCTGCAGAAGGTTTCTCAGCCCCTGGCAGGGGTGACCAACAGAATATGGGATGTGGAATCAGAGCTCTGTAGTTCCGTGGGATGTCCATATGCATGCTCAGATCAAACACCAGCTGGTTGGAAAAGCGTGTTTATTTTTTGCTTTTCATACTTCATCCAACAGCAGTTCCTTGGTTCACTGGTCTGACTGTGATGGGTATTTTTGCAAGGGTAGATTTTCCTCGTTATAATCCTTCTGCAGAGGGTTCCTGCTGGATCCCTCCAAAACCCCTCCACAACTTAGCACTGGTCAATATTTCCTTTTAACAGGATCCTGTGTAGCTGCAAACCATTTTTGTTTGCCAGTGTGGGGCTGATGTGCTGCTCTGATCATCAGCACTGCAATGCTCCAGTGTTTTCCCCTCTCTAATCCAGATAACTTCATGCCAGCTTAAATGTGCTGCTTTTATCCTCTTCTTCTGAAGGGCAGCTGGGTTAGGAGTGCCTTGTCCAGGGTCACACACGGGGAGTTTTTCTCATGGTATTGCAGTGGCACAGGATCTCCTGTGTTCCCCATTAGTCCTTTGTCATTCTTCTTGCTCCACAGTCTTCCTCATTGCCCATTTCCCTTTCTTTGCTCTTCTTCCCAATTATAAATTGCTGGAGGACATTTGTCATTTTGCTGTGGAGAGCACAATCCACCTGGCATGTCTTTTGGAGTCTGGAATATCTCAGCACAGGTTTTTCAGCAGACCCGGATTTTTGTTTCCTTGAAGATGAAGAATTCTCATTTTCACTACAAGAAAGTACTTTATTTTGCTAAAATGGCAACTCTGGCAATGCAACATCATTGTATATTTACAGCCTAATTTCAGAAATCCACACGGATTCCTTTCCTCTTCTCCTCCACCACAACTCTCTTGTCTGACTTGGTTGCCAGACTTCTCTGGGAGTTCAGTCTCACTTAATTCACAAAGAATGTGGCTCCTTCTGCCATCCTCAGTGCCTGGAGTCTAAATCAGGACATTTCTGGTGAACTTCAGCTGAAGAGAAGTCTGACCTACCTAGAATTGAGGTTCCCAGTTTGCAGACATGACCTAGGGTGAGGAGGCTCTACCATTACCATGAAGTTCCCTGCCTGTTTCTGCGCTAGCCTTGCCTTTTATATAATCTAATAGTCCTTTGCCAAGGAGTAAAATGTAATAGGAACTATTTTTGTGATCTTGGGAGTATTTTTGCTGGCTCTGAGCTCCTTGGAATAGATGCCGCCTCCTGTTATGATGTCATCGCTCCTGGTGCCAGTAGACTATCAACATTTTAAAAATCAAGATAAGAAAATCAAGATAAAAGATCGGTGTTTTGCCTCCATGTAGGTCAGATGAAGCACAGAAATCAGTGTTTTAACAGAAGAGAAGCATTGATGGGGAGAGAAGGACTTCAGAAAAACTGGGACAATCCAGTGGCAAGCACAGGAGACAGAGAACTCCTGGTTCATGGCTCAGACTATGTGAAACCACTTTGCAGAGCAGCTGTGGAAGTGAAAATCAGCAAAGGGAGGGCTGATTTAGAATTCCCTCATTGAAGTTTTGGAAGTCCTTCTTTCTCTCAAGGAATTTCAGCCCACGTCTTCCCTTTTGTCACAGGAAGCTCTGCCAGCAAGCTGCCCTGGGGTGGCCTGTCCTTACCTCCCTGAGCCACAGTGTCACACTGGGAACAGTAGGGAGCAACTGGAGCAGGGACTCCAATAAGGCTTGAAAAATGTAGCCAGAGCTTCATGGCAATTTCGTGAGGAGCTTTTGAATCCTCAAACCTTCATTTCCTACTCGCTTGTTCTGAGATTGTAATTTTTAATTCAGGATCAGAGAACTGAAGGCAAAGAATGATGTGGGTTGGGATGAGTCTTGTACTAAACTGCCTTCTGCAGCCCCTGTGTAACAGAGCTGAAATTAAATGGCTGAAGGACAGTGTGGAAGAACTGAACCTCTGGAGTAAAGTCAAGATTTGACAATTGGTGTCTTATTTTAGTATTTTTGGTCAAAAAGGTCCAAAAGGCCTTTTGAGATTGCTGGGGTTTTTATGTGCCTTTGGAAAGTGCTGCCTGACTTCTTGATCTCAGGCATTTGAGCCATCTAAGACCAACTTGGTGAATTTTTTTAAGCTCTGTTTTGAAAATATTGGTGCTTTGTCAGTAAATCAGTTCAGTTCTGGTGCTTACTATCATCTTCCTTGCAAATGCATCCTACATCAAGAAATGTTCTAGAATATTTTAAGCTAATTATATATGTACATATTTTGGTGTTGGATAGAGATTAAATATAAATTAAAAACCAACACAGAGAACCATATTCCCCAATGGATTGTAAGAGACTTTTTCCTACTGTAAAAAGCTTGCATCCAAGCAGATGTAATATGGATATTTTGAAAGCGCTGTAATGTTTAAGGGTTAAGGGTCTGTTTCTTACAGATACTTTGGATGTGTTCTCTGGAGGCCAAGCCAAGGAACAGTGTGTCTTGTCCTTTTGTCTGTCTTGATTTCTAATGAGTCAGTTCCTGATTTTCCTCCACTGGATGGGCAGATATGCACCTTAAGAGAAAAGACACTCATTTCTCTGATCCTCATCTTCCATGTTTCAGGGAACATTGAAAACTTCCAACCCTTCCCTTGCTGGTTCTTCTTTTACCACTTGAAAACGTTCTCGGGAGATTTTATCTTGCTCTGTGGATTGCTGGGTGCATTAGCACAGCTTCTGCTTGCCAGAGCTCTCACTAAGTAGAACTGGTTTCAATAAATCATTGTAGCTTTGGAAAGTCTGGAGTTCCAGTCATGGCAGCTCAGAAGAGGGAGGGGGAAACAGGAATACAAGAGCTTTTCCAGCTGGGGAAAGAGCAAAGGTAATTCTGCACAGAGGAGTCTGAACAGAGAGGTCTCTGATGGAAGGCTGTGGGTATCGTTCTCTTACAGGCTAGATTAATATTTCATCCAGAGAGGTGGAACAAAGTCTTGTTCTGGTTGAAAGTGGAGGAAGTGAGTGATTCAGCTTATTTTGTCAGGCATCTGCCTGTGACAAGGTGCAGTACAGCGTTTTTCTAGCCACGGAGAAAGAGTGCTCTGTCTGGAGTGCCAGTCAGAGATCCTGGAGCAATTGCTTGGCCCTTGTCTCACATCAGTACAGCTGATCCCTGCCTTGCTTTCCTGAGCAGTAAAATTCCCACCCCAGATTTAAATCTCCCTCTGTCAGTGATTTCAGTGATTCAGGCTTGTACACAGCACCTCTATTTCATCCCAACTGCTTCACATAACCTGTGTCTGTCAAGGTTTGAAGTAGTGATCTTCTTATTTTAATAAATCCTTTAGCATGAAACTAGCTTTAATCCCCTTTGCTATTCCTGTTCCCTGTCCAGGATAAGCTTGGAAATCTTTTTTTTTTTTTTTAATTGCTATTTGCTCTCATAAGCCATACGATGCTTTTGATAACAGTCATCAAATTTTACAGCTATCACTATAATCTCAGTGCTGTTAACCATCTGCATCTCTCGTCGTGTTCTATAGAAACTGAAGAGAAAACAAATACATAGTTAATTTTAGCACATCACTCCTCTTAATGGATTTTGTGTCCCAAGTAGCAGCACTGTTTAATGTGTCTGCAAAAAACCTCTTGGAATTGAGGAAGAATCCACACACAAGGACATTGCTTAATGGTTTAGAGCCCTTAGAGCTGTGGTGCAGGGATCAGGAGTGGGCTGCAAAGGGTTTGAGTCCTACAAAAGTCTGGACACTTCAAGTTCTAACTTCTGTAAGTTGTAATCTCTGTTTGAGGATTTTAATTCCATGGAACCTGAACTTGAGACATCATCAAACAGAGGTGAAGAGTCACCTCTGTGTGTACCTGGTGACGAGCTGTGAGCAGTAACAGGAGAGCAGAGCAGGGAAAGGGGAAAAATCTGGCTTGAATAAAGAGAAACCTGGGCAAAAAGTGTGGAGAAGCTGTGCTCTGGGGACCAGGCAGGCAGCAGGGATACAGGCGTGAGATGGATACAGGCCTGGGATGGATACAGGCCTGGGATGGATACAGGCCTGGGATGGATACAGGCCTGGGATGGATACAGGCGTGGGATACTTCCCATTGATCCCAGGAAAGGCAGAGGCAGCTGGAGAAGAGCAGTGCCCAGCTAAGGGGGCAGCCCATGCCCACAGCCCAGTGCTGGCTTTAGGGAGCCATTTATCCTCCTCACTCCTCAGCATCCAGCCCTAAGGAAGGGCTGCCAGATGTCACAGCTAATATGGGATTTCCTGTACTTCACCTCAAACCCTGGGATTTGTTTAAAAACATGTGCAGAGTTACCTTTCTGTGCCTGAGCTGAAAGATGGGAATCACTTTGCAGTGACCTCCCAGGCTGTGTTCCCCACCTTCCCTGGCTGCTCAGGAGCCAGAGGAGGTCCCGTGCTGTTGGGCAGGTGGAAATGCAGCCCTGCAGTCAGAGCCCTGCCAGCTCCCATGGCCAGGGGACACCCCTGACCCCGGGCAGGAGCCTCCCTTGGAGTGCCAGCGCCTCTGTCTGACAGCCCAGGCCTTGCAGGAGGAACCACTCACTCCCAAAGGTCATTCCACTGCTGCTTACCTCCAGGGAGAACCAACTGCTCAGCAGGTGCAGCCTCACCTCAGTAATGCACAGGAATTTGCCATTCATTGAAATATACGTTAGAGGCAGCCTAAAGTTAAATATTTTTTTAATTACCCCCCACACACAAAGCACATGAAGAGAAAACTCTATCTCACTGTGGTTTAATTTGTTATGTTATGAAAACCACAAAGGAAAAGGTTTATTTCTAAGATAATGATAAAAATCAGCAGAGGGATTGAGTCAGAGATAGGAGGACTGTCTGGAGAGCAAAATTACCATTTCATTTAGGCTTCACTGGAGTGGTCAGGATTGGTGTTTAAAATGACATCTGTGTCCACCAAAACCTTCCAGTATTATATTTAATCATTGTGGAGACATAGAAGGGATCCCACAATAAAAATGATATATTTTAAATTTCCTGATCATAGTGCTTTAACCTTTATATTACTGACAGTTAGGATTCAAATAGAAATGTGCACTGAAACTCTGTAATTTTATATATTCCCTATTTTTTTTCTTTAGAGGAATCCATTTAAAATTACACAAGAAACCTCTCTTCATCTTCTGAGTGTTTCACTGATTAGCATAATTTATAGGCAGTTTTGTGAATAAGGTGATTGTACCCAGGTGATTGCAAAAAAGTCTGTGGATCTCAGCTTTATAAATATTATTCTGAATCTAACTTTGTTAAAGTAATTGATGTAACATGAGTGAGTGCTGTGCAGAGCTGTTCAAGTGCAGAGACCACACACTGTGTAATCTCTGGAGCCAGTCCTCATCATGCCTTTGCTTTTCTTAGCAACAAAATTAACTCCATCATTATAAAATTTAGCCAAGACTTTACCTCTGCAGTCAGAATCTTCTCACATCAGACTCAGCCCACGCTCTAAATCCTGCCTTCGTTATGTGTCACTCTTTGCTTCAGAGGACTGTGAAAGTGACTTTTCCAGAGATGTTCTTACATCAGGAGGTGTTGCAGGGGAAGCCCGGGAGGTTCATGGATCACCTTCCACGCTGTCTGTGACAATCAGAAAACCTCCAGGGCCTCACCTTCAGAGGGTCTGTCCCCAGCTGAGTGCCCTGGAAAGGGAGGAGGAGTTTTGTGTCTGCAGGCAAAGCCAGAACTCAGGGTCAGCCCGGGGAGAGGAGGTGCCCAGGGCTGAGCAGGGACTTTGTGACAGACAGCAAGGCCCAGGCTGTGCTCAGCCTTGTGCTGGGCTACAGAGTGAGCCCTGCTGGGCTACAAACTGAGCCCTGCAGAGCCTGTGCTGGGCCAGAGTGAGCCCTGCAGAGCCTGTGCTGGGCCAGAGTGAGCCCTGCAGAGCCCGTGCTGGGCCAGAGTGAGCCCTGCAGAGCCCGTGCTGGGCTGCAGAGTGAGCCCTGCAGAGCCCGTGCTGGGCTGTGAAATGAGCCCTGCAGAGCCCGTGCTGGGCTGTGAAATGAGCCCTGCAGAGCCCGTGCTGGGCTGTGAAATGAGCCCTGCAGAGCCCGTGCTGGGCTATGAAATGAGCCCTGCAGAGCCCGTGCTGGGCCAGAGTGAGCCCTGCAGAGCCCGTGCTGGGCCAGAGTGAGCCCTGCAGAGCCCGTGCTGGGCTATGAAATGAGCCCTGCAGAGCCCGTGCTGGGCTGTGAAATGAGCCCTGCAGAGCCCGTGCTGGGCTATGAAATGAGCCCTGCAGAGCCCGTGCTGGGCCAGAGTGAGCCCTGCAGAGCCCGTGCTGGGCCAGAGTGAGCCCTGCAGAGCCCGTGCTGGGCTGTGAAATGAGCCCTGCAGAGCCCGTGCTGGGCCAGAGTGAGCCCTGCAGAGCCCGTGCTGGGCTGCAGAGTGAGCCCTGCAGAGCCCGTGCTGGGCCAGAGTGAGCCCTGCAGAGCCTGTGCTGGGCTCCTTTTGCTGCTGCGTGGCTGCTCAGGCTCCTTGTGCCAGTTGGACTCTTTCTCCCACGTTCTCTTCCTCCATGAACACAGTGCTGCCAGAAGGGCTGGACGGGTGAGCGTTTAAATGCTCTGGTTAGGAATCGGTGGGAACCTTGTGTTGGTGTTTCTCTGCAGTTTTATGGCTTTTTCCTGGTCCTGCTGGTGACAAGGTCACCTTGAGGGAGGAGGATGCAGGTCACCCACTGCCAGAGCCCCGTGTCAGCATGTGGGGGGTGACACAAAGGGGACAGGAGCAAAAATCTCCTGGAAAGTTTGGGTGATGTTTTATCTTCAGGCAAATTCCTGGAGAACTGCTGAGATGAAAACAGGCACAGCTCTAAACTTGCATGTTCCATAGTGATGAGATTCTGGGAGAAGCTTACAGGAGAGTTGGGAAATAAAGATTCCCAGCTGTTAATAATAACAAGCTAGGGGTTCTTCTTGTTCAAGCTGGAGCAAAATTGCCTGGAAGTCCCTGGAGAATTCCAGTCCAGCACTAGACATTTGAAAGATTTGGATCCTGGTTTAAAATATTTCCACTGCTTGAGTGAATTTCCAAAACTGAGCTATTTTTTAATCATAATCCAGTCAGAGAAATGAAAATTGTGGTGCAGTCAGCCATCAGTTCAAGGATTTTGAGAGGAGTGTGGTGACTGCAGAGTCTGCTGTGTGTGCAGGTCCTGAGCATCCACTGGGAATGGAAGAGTCCTGGAACAAAACCTCGTGTGGTGCAGCTGGCTTTGAAGAAATAACTAGCAATGGGTTGAGGTTCCTTTATAGGAGAAAAAAGAAAAGGAAAAAGAATGCAAGAGCCAGCATGGTTCAGTGTCTGGGCACATTTTCAAGCCCTCTTTTATTTTGAGTAATTAATTCTATGTTTTATTAGTAATGAAAGCAGGGGCTATTTTGTGCAAGGCTGGAGCAGTTCAGGGTGACTCGGCAGGAAGTTAAACTGATGTAGCATTACTTTTGCAATTTATCACCTGCCTGTAGTGCTTACTCAGGGTATAATACAAGTTCATCATTGTTCAGAGCAATCATATTCTAAATTCACTTAATAATTATCTCTCAAACCAGATAACTTTAAAGAACAGATTATTTTATAAGTAACTGGGAAAATGTCTAGTGTGACATCTCTTCTTGTAGGCAGGCTAAATGCAAGCTGTCTTTTTGGTGATCTGTTTCAAATTAAGTGATTTCATTGCATAAATGGATGTATTGGAGCTTGAGTGTGGAGTATCCAAATGCTTGCAAACTTCTTACACATTTGTAATGATTCCAGTAATTCCAAACTAGAGAGGGGTTTTTTTTATTATTTTTTGGTGGATGAAAAATCTGTTCTGTTTTGTCTTTGGTTAAGAGAACTTGAAATACTGGATACTATAAATTTACAACCTCAAAACTGGTCACAATTATTGGTAGGACTGACAGACAAGGCAGCTGAGCACAGGCCAACCACAGACCCTCCAGAGCTTTTCTTTCCTCACTTTTTTTCCTGCTTCTCCAGGTGTGGGAGCTGCGGGGTCCCTGCAGCAGCCCCGGTGCAGACCCAGCTCTAATTGATTATCCCAGCCCAGCTTTGAGGGTCCCGCAGCCCCTGGCCAGGCCCTGCTGAGTTACTGCACAGCTTTAGGCAGCAGAGTTTTACTGACTGCAGCAAATAAATTTGCTGTGCTTTATGGAGCACGGAGAAGCTTGTTTTCTGAATTTTAATTGTCTCAATAAATCGTGTTAAGATTGTGTTCTATTAGACTGCAGGAAATTACTGCGAGCGGTTCGAATCTGGCCATTATTGGGAAGGTGTGTTGCTCACAGGGCTGTTAGAAAAAGTTTCCAAATCTGGCTGAGCAATACCAAGGGTGATAAGGATTGCAGAGATCTGGAGTGCAGCTTCCCAGGAATCCCCATTCAGTCTTGGGTTTACCTGCAGGGATTCTCTTGTCCCACTGGGCATTAAGTGATGATGATTTTCAGCTTCACAGAGGAGAGGAAATGTTTGCAGTGGGGCTCAGATAGCTCAGGCACAGAGAATGTGAGAAGGGCACTGGTGTCAGACTGGACAGTGCAGTTCTGGACGATGGTGAAGGATGAACCTCTGCTCTGGGGAGAGGCTGACAGGGCTGGGGCTCTTCAGCCTGCAGAAAAGGCTGCAAGGGGATCTTAGAGCCCCTTCCAGTGCCTAAAGGGGTTCCAAGAGAGCTGGGGAAAAATGTTTTGATGCTGTGACTTGAGAGTTTGGTGTTAATGAGTGCGGCAACGAAGATTAGCAGATTTTATTCCCAGCCTTCTCCCTGCTCCCAGGGGAGGAATATTGGTTCTTTTCTCTGAGGGATGGTTGTGCCCCTTGGGATCAGAAAGGAGCTGCCCTCATCCTGGCACTGGGATAGCGTCCAGATCTTTATTTGCAGGATTAGAATGTTTTCCAAAAGATAGGCCAGGTTAAAAGCTCTCCCTTGCTGTATCTCCCAGCGTTGTGCTGGAGAGCTGGAGTGATTGATGAGCATTTCTCGTTGCAATTACAGATGAGCAACAGCAACCCACAAATCATGGCACGCTGGGTAGGAGTTCCTGAGCCGCTCTCTGTAGTCTGGCCAGCAAATCATTAAATCAAGCGAGGATGAGCAAGGGGCTGCTGGATGTTCTCGCCTCAGCACAGCAGCTGAGAGAGCTGAGTAAGCTGCTGTCTGCCTGAATCAATCCCCACTCTGGGAATTGAAACAGTGCAGACATGAAGCCTGTCCGTGGCCACATAAAAGCCGCATTATGGCTGCGATTTAGGGGACTACGCCTAAAGCAGCTCTTTGAGTCCCTAATCCTGGGAGCTCCGAGGGAAGAAAGCAGGGAGGCCGTGCTCAGATGTCTGAAACTTTCCTCCCGACCCTCACTCGAAGTGGGGGACCTGGCCTGCAGTGGAGTCAATCCGTGGGGAGTTCATGCAAAGTGTATGTTGTAATGGGATTTTACAGTACAGGTCCCAGCACTTATATTTAATATCTGACAATTCAAATAGCTTGGCTGGCAAACACACTGAACATTGCCAGATTTCTGTAAGATCCTAAGTGAATTCCTGACCTAGATATTCCTTGGAGGAGGGAATTCAAGAGCAGGAGAGAGTCATGGACCAAGTATGGTAGACTGGGCTTCTCACTTCTGGCTCATTTCCCTTATTTCTGCTGAGAAGTAACAATCTTTAAAAACCACAAAATTGGGTTAATAAAATAATTTAGGACGATCAGCTCAGTCTTAAAGTTGTTCCAAGTTCAGTCTTTATACAATTTACCTTATGCTTGGGGTACAGAATAATGAAAAATCTAAACAAACAGAGCACTAAGCCTCAATCCTACATGTAAATCTGTGCACATGTGCTGCAAACAAGATAGCACCCATGGACAGATTTGTTTGTGTTGCCTTGTGAGCCAAATGCTGTGGTTTTGCTTCTTTTAATTATTCAGCCCTGAAAGAATTTACTGTGAAATCCCACCAGGCAGAGATAAAGACTGGAAACCTTGTAATCTACAACTGTACAGGAGGGTCAGTTTATGGCCTGAATGTGCTGGAGAATTCAGATGTGGAGAGAATCTTTCATAGTGAACTGGCATGAAAACATGTATTATTTCAGGGCTTTGCAGCATATAAATTGTGTTTACGATGAAGCTAAAGCTTGGAAAAACCAAATTGGTTGATCAAATCCAGGCTTGCTATTCTGATAAATTTTTTCCTCAAATGAATTCAGGTTGTCAGATTAATTCGGTCCCAACACGACAAGGGCAAGACAAATTAATTAGCTTAATCTCCGTGAGTTGTGAGGGTTTTGTCTGTGTGTGCTTTGTGTGAGGGTGTGCAGGGCACTGCTGTGGGTGATTGACCCTGGCAGGGGAAGGAAAGGTCCTTCAGCTTCACCCCAACGCCTCCCTCCCAGCCAGGTGAGAACAGTGTCAGTGAAAAGTTTGAATTCTGCTGCAGTCTGGAACTGAAGAGCACATTTCTATTAAAGTGTTCTCCTGAAACTGCTCAAGAGCCACAAGTAATGCTTTAAAAAGAAATTAAAAGGTTTAGTTGTAGAGGAAAAAATGGCCGGGTCAGGTCTCATAAAATGAGCAGCCAATTTTTAAAAAATGTTGTGTTCCACAGTACCTGGAATTCTTACATGTCGTAACCTTGTTAAGATAATTACAGTAAATGGCTTTTCTGCAAGGGAATCCCCTGACATTGTTCCCTGGGAGATTAAATCTCTGCCGCTGTTCTAGACGGATTCTGCGGCTGAGTGGAAGTGTCTCCTACCTCCTTTAAAAATATCAACAACCAAAGAGAAGACAACATTTAATTCCTTTTTACAAAAGGAAAAGAGAGTCATGTCTCAGGAAGAAGGGAAACCAAATAAAAAATTTAATGCTGGAGAAGAAAGGCAAGAAATGCAGTTGCCATGGAAACCGAAGCATAAGTAGAAACTTTCCAGCAAAGAGCAGAAACTAAAAATGAAAAAGCAGAGTGGCGAGGCTTGGCAGATAGCCAGGAGCTCCCTCCACTTCCTCCCCCGTGCTCCTGGTGGGATGTTCTTCGTCATCCTTCCACAGGCTGAGGTGCTCTGGGCATTTGGAGAGCAAAGCTGGGCCCGTGGGTCAGAGCACTTCACAGGGGACAGTGAATGTCACAGAGTGACAGCATTGCTTGGGATGAGGCAGCTGTCCCAAAATCCTCTGTGTGCTTCAGCCTGGGGCCTCCTCCGTGGGAGAGGGGAAAATTCCCTGGGAATGGCCAGCTTGTCACAGTGGGCTTCAGAGCGAGGGGAAGCGGCTTCATCTGACGGTCACAAATCACTGAGCAAGTCCTGGATTCTTCTTGTGTCTGAACCAAGGTCTGGGAGTGCACTGCAGCAATGACTCCTGTTCTTCAATGCCTCTCTCATCCCTTTATCCTAGGGAAAGGATTCCCTAAAGCCTGCTCCAAGTGCTGCCGTGCCTCAGACTGGCTGGGCACTGTACCTCAGCTCTGTGACCCTCAGCTCCCACCTGGGAGTCCCAGTCCGTGTCAGAGTTCTGCCCTGGGCACAGGATGTGTTCCACAGTGGTTGTTGGCTGTGTCCCACGTGTTTCTGAAAGCAGAGGCGTATTCCAGACCTTCAGCTTTGCCCGGGGCTCTGGAATCGTTTGATGCTGGCACGTTCAGCTCAGTTGTATGCAGTAAAGTAATGCAGTCATTGGATTAGCAATTATTAAATCCACATATGCTTTTTAGTATGACATGGAAAAAAGCAGGTTGGGAAAGCTGGGCAGGTTCCCAGGCAGGGCTGTAAAACCTTTGTGATGGCCAGGAAGTGATTTGGGTGAAAGCTTGGGAGCGTACCCAGGTCTGAGTGCTGTTACAGATGGAAGCAATGAAACCTGGGCTGTTCACATTTCCTTCAGTCATATTCCTGGAATTCAGCACGGGTGTAAAAGTTTTGCTAATTTACCCTCAGACTGATCAGCATCTCAGATAATTGACAAAATAAAAAATGCAGTGCAAGTCCAAAAAACCCACTTGACCTCTTTGTATGTGAAATCTGGACAAAACTTACCCGGGAGCCAGCACCACGAGTTAGGAACTGTTCCTCAGTGTGCCACTAGAAGTAAAATCTACACATGTTTAACTCTGCTGCATTGCCACTGACTTTACTTCTCAGCTGACTTGTCATGGTCTCACCTGGACTATTCCTCATTTAATTATTATTTAAAACCACAAGGATTTGTGGTTTGTTGAGGATTTTTTAGGTTGGAAGTAATGAAGCTCAGAATAACAAACTTCACTGAAAGGGATGTTATTTTTTAATGCTCTTTAGCATTTGAGCAGGGGAAAAAAGCAGGGAACATGTTTCTTACGCTCCGTAGAAAGGTATTTTTAAGAGGAAGCCCGGTCTGTGGAGGGAGAGGTAACCCCATGGAGGGGATGTGGCAGCGATCCCAGGCGGAACCGGCGCCCTCCCGCCTGCGGGCGGCAGCAGAGCCGTGCGGAGCCGCGGCATCCGCGATCCCTGCCGGGGACAGCCCTGCCCGGGGACAGCCGTGCCCGGGACAGGGACAGCTCTGCCCGGGGACAGCCCTGCCCGGGGACAGCCCTGCCCGGGGACAGCCCAAGCCAGGGCTGAAATGAGGGAACCTCAGAGCCAGCGCTGGCCACAGCAGAGTTCGCACCTTGGGCACTTTCCGAGAAGGAATTCCCTGTGAGCAGCTGGATTTGCAGCAGCGCTGTGTCCAGAGCAGAAACGTTTTCCTTAGGCTTTAACGTGCTGACACAGCACTGGCGTTTCTGGCCTTTTCAGCTGGAAAAGCTCCCTCCCTTCTCCCGGGTTCCTCCGTGCTCAGTGCATATAACCAATGTTTTTCCGAGACCACTGACTTTGTCTTGGTTTTATACGGTTTAAATTGAAATGATCTCATTAAAATTGAAACGATCTTGCTGCAATAGTCAAAGCAGCAATGGACTCTGAGGGCTTGTTTGTGACCTAGGAATGCTCAGAAAAGTCAAACCAAATTTCAGAGAGGTATACAGTGCATGTGTGCAAAGCACAGCCCGGCCACAGCTGGGAAAAGCTCCACAATACCCTGCATTATGTGGGTTTATACCCAGCTCAGTGTGTTGTGGAAGGAAGTTTATGAGTGACATGACCCAAACAAAAAGAACACTGCAGTTGTTGCCAGGATGACATTCCAGGCTCCTGACTGAAACAAGACACCTTCCACTTACTGTGTGAAGGTAACCATGGGCTACTTCCTGGAATTGCAAAGAATGAGCATTTTGGGAAACTCCAGTTCCTGATGTCTGTTTGCAGCATTGCTGCTAAGTGTTTTATCACCTCAGGTCTGCCCCTGCTTGCCAGGCTGTCTTTTCTGGAGGAAAATTGTAGCCCTGTCCTGATGAGTTGTGTTAGGAGCAAAAGTGACTTTGTATAATGAGCTAAACAGGACCCTCCAAAATCCCCTCAGTAACAGGAATCTGCAGTCTCTTGTGTTTGCCCTGACACGCTAAGTGTGGGGTTCCTGGTCTCTGTAAGACTGAAGAAGGCACAATCTAACCTTTTCCAAGGCTGACTCCTGCAAAGACAAATATCACGCCTGTAAACATCCCCTGCCCTGCTCGGGATCACAGAGAAGTTACATTTTAGCCCTGGCCAGCACCAATCCCCTCTTACTGGTGAGCCTGCACCCTCACGTGGTGCAAAGCCTGCGAGCTCAGCCTGAGCTCCAGGCCTGCCAGGACACTTCGTTTGGATCCACACTGCCCAAACTGTGGTGATGGTGGGATAATCTGTTCCAAAGATTGTCAAAACTCAGGGTTTCAGAAAGGGCAAGAGGTATTTGTCAGCTAATGCCAGACCTGAGAGGTTCTGCTGTCAGAGTACTGATCACAAATTCCTCCAGCATCTCATCTCTTGGGAGCTGAACCTGGATTTCAGAGTGCCAAATGTGCTTTTCCTAGATTATTTCCTGATCTCCCCCCTATACCTTCCATTAGCAGTTCTGTGTACATGAGTCTCCCTTGTCATCCTGTCAGCCCTCATGGTCTTTAAATAGTCCGTGGGCTCTGGGTGGTGATCAGCACATTGTTCCCCCTCCCTCTGCAAGCTGCTTGTGGAAAAGAGGACAAGAATTACTGCTCTTACACTGCTTGTTCACAGTCCGATTTTAAAATCATCTCCTGCTCGTCTCATTTGCCAAGTCCATCAAACCAAAGTCCTGCCCAGCTCCCTGCCCTGCCCAGCTCTCAGCGAGCAGCGCCGATCCCAGTGACCCTTGGAGTTCCAGAGGGATCCTGCCCAGTCCCTGCCGGAGCAAACCCAGGCACAGCAGTGGCACTGCTGGAACGGGCTGCACACAGGGAGAAACGTGTTCCTGCTAAATTGTTTGGTTGCTATTTTTTCTCCTCGAGGGGAATTCCATTCATCCCCTTTCAGAAGAGCCTGTTAAACTCAGCCAGTCCCGAACTCCCAACAAATGTCCTTTAATAGTTTCGGGTTTCAGCACAGAGGCCTCTGACTGTGTGTTCCTTTAATACGTTCACGACTCCCCTGGGAGAACTAAGCCAGGAATAACCAACACTTTCTTAAGCCGGGCCTCCTGCTTTAAGGTTGTGTTTCTTTTCCTGCCATATATTCCCTTGCTCATCTCCACAGCTCCCACTTTCTTGTGCTTTGCATTGCCCATTCTCAACTCAGGTGTTCTCAGGTGTCCGAGAGGGGAGTGCTGCATCCTCTGCTTTCAATTTTGCTGGCTGAAGGAGCATAAAGGACTCTTAACATTCTCTGCAGTCGCCTCTCGGCTTGGCATACTGATCATTTCAATAATAAAGTGTTTCCTTTCATTCTCCAACAGTCAGGCCCCTGCCAGAGCCATAATTGTTCACAGATGACTCATTTTGGCTGCATGATCAAAACCAGGGAAAAGTGCTGTTTGCACAGGCTTTGAAACGTACGAGATGGGAAGAGATGTTCACGCTTGATATTTGTACCATATGTGCTTTCTAAATTTTATTATAGAACCTTTACATTTCAAAAGAGATTCTAGTCTTGTCCTGGGGATGATTTAGAAAGGAAAGGATAAGTAGAGTTTTGAGTTAGGCCAAGATTAGCAAAGACTGACTCTGTAGTTTGAGCTGTGAGGCTGCGTCCTGCCAGGGCTGGTGGGAGCTGCTCAGTGCAAAGGGGCCGTTGCTGCCCTGAGATAAATAAATCTAGATCTAAATATGGATGGATATCTGTGCATTGGTTAGGGGCTGCACTCTCAGTTGTGTTTTATATCAAAGTCTCACTGAACTCCTAGTTCTTTATAGGATTTGTTTTGAAATCCTGCACTCGGAGTTGCAGCAGGTGTTTGCATTTTCTTCCCCGATGAAAACCCAGGGAATGTCTGCACAGTGCACTTGGTGCCTCATCCCCAGTGCTGGCAGTGCTCTGCCCTGCCTGCTGCTGTTGTCTTTTCACAGAGTTCACCTCAGATGTCCCCGCTGGGAGGGTCAGCAAAGGGGCCAGAAACCAAGCCCTGTTCTAGGGTGGAGAAGGACACGGGAGGGTGATTCCTGCAAGGCCACTCATCACCAAGCATGAGCTGTGACAATAAGAAGCTCCTCTTCGTGTCTCCTCCCAAAACTGCTTTGAGGCCACCCAGCTGCCTTAGAGAAAACACCAAGCAGACAAACGTTGTCTCTTCGCAGCAGTGTGGCATTTTGACTAATGAATTATACAAACCCAGCGAGCCAGCTCGTCCAAGGCTGCTGCCACGGGGATGTCCAGGGATGTCCAACAAGCTGCTATTAGCTGGGCCTTTGCAGGGGCTCAAAGGAAAGAGTTAGACTTGTTCATCCAGGAAAAAAGAGTATATTAGAAGAATAAAGGATATAAATTCAGTAGAAAGAGGGGTTTTAGTAGCTTTTTCTCTAAAGATATAATGGGCGTATTAGTGGAATGGGAACATATAGACTACATACACTTGTGAGTGGAAGATCTGTACAAAAACATAGGAAGATAAGCAGGAAAAAACCCAGTTTGAGCTCATGCTGCAACAGAGGAGCATTACTGGGCACCACATGCCTTGCTGGATATTTTCTATTATTTTTATTTGGAGTGTCCTTTATCAGATCACGACCCAGTTCCCTGCTCAGGGCTGGTGAGGCCCCAGCAGGGTGAGAATTCCCAGCGCTGGATCCTTGCTCAGGAGAGCTCAGGGGCTGGGGGTGTTGGTGCCCTGAGCTTCCACACTTCAAAACATCCCGGCCCTTGCTTTGCTCTTGGAGTGTTTGTCATATTTCTGTTGTTTGGAGGAGGCTCTCCACATTTTGCAATCAGCTGCACTCAGACAATCACATCTCTCAGGGCGGCCCTGTGTTGTTGTGCCAGAAGGAAAAACGTAAATTTAAATAAACCACCCTCACAATGGTATTTAAAAACTGATTGCAGGATTTCCAGTCACTTTTGTAAAGCCCTCTCTAAAAACAATAGCTACATTTTCATTTTTCAACTTGTTAACAGGGAATTCTTTCAAAACAGAGCGTGTTTTCTGTGCTACTCTGTCATGTCAGCCTGATAAGGAAGATGGCTAAAGATCATTCTTGCCAAAATATTCCTTGGTGAGTCATCTGATGCCAAAAAGCAAGTGAAACGAGCAACTATATTTGCAGTGGAGTTTGCAAATTATGTGGCAAGGAAAGGAAGAAAATAATCTGTCACATGAAAAATGAAGTTTAGATTGTGTGTATATAAATCAGTGATTTGTTATATGAGTGTGAGATCATTATCAGGCATTTAAACATGAATTGGAAGTGCCTAATCTATTAATTAATCAGGAAATAAGTTTTACATAGCATGTGTAATCAAGTTAATCTTTCATTTCACTTGCCAGCAGAGATGCTGCTGTCAGTGGATGCTGCCATGAGATTAAACACCCCCAGAGCTGCTTCTTGCTGGGGGGAACCTCAGGTGTGCAGATGGCATCGGCAGGGAAGGGGAGGGCAGGGGAGGGGAGGGCAGGGGAGGGGAGGGCAGAGGAGGGGAGGGGAGGCAGCTGCCTCCCACGGCATTCCTGAGCCTGGAGAAGCTCTCTGTGCACACAGGAGCTCGTGGGCTCTGCAGCACCTCTCAAACCTCCTCTTCTCCCCACCTTGGGCTGGAGCAGGCTCAGCTTCCACACAGGCAAGGAGAGGGATGCCCTGCAGGAGATTCCTGAAAGCTCCGTGCGTTTTCCCCTGACCTTTGAGCATGTTGTGTTGGAAAGCCACTGAAACAGAGCTCACGATAAATAGCTGAGCCTTCTGCTAATAATAACCCATAAATCTGGCACAGGAAGGCAGTGATGCCAGACTTTTATCAACTCCTTCCCTGCAGCAACAGCAAGTTTACTGATGAAATACAAAGTTAAAATACTTTTAGGAGTTCATTTATTTTGTTGTATGAATATTTTGATCAAGATCAATGCAGATTTTGTAGTTTATTACAAAAATTTGTTATTACGTTTCATAATTAGATTCCTAACCTAGAGGTGATGTGGGTTTTGTTTATTTAAATACGCAGATAGGAAGGTAAAGATCACCATCTGGGCTCCCTTCCCACTGACGCTTGGACCAGCTGAGATTTTGAGGTCCCTTTCGAGCCCCTCCAGGGCAGAGAACTGCCCCGGTTTTGTCTTAGAGAAGGAAATGGGGGATCCTGGGAAACCCAGAGTTTAAGTTACTCTGTTAATCACTCAATGAATCACTGCTAACATTTTATTTTCGTAATAAGGGATATTTGGGAAGAATAGTCTTATTAAACAAATATTTCCTGCCAGTAGCTCGGTGTGGAAGACACACAGTGCTGGGAAGTGTTGTGCAGCTCCCAGCTACGTCTGAGGGGCTTTGTTTGATTTAGGGAATTGTACAAGATTTTTCTTTTTAGTTTGGAATTTTTGCTGTGCAGTGGAGACTTCACACTCCTGGGTTTTTCCTCCTGATGAAAGGAGCCAGCTGTTCTGAGACACAGGATGTTTGATTCTGGCGAAGTTCCTTCTTCCATTTGCATTGCACTCCATGTGTTTAATTGCTTCATTAGGTCTGTGGAAATTTAGCATAAATCTTTAGATGGATTTTGACTTTGTAAATTTTATTAGCATCATTACCAGTCAGGTCATAAACCAGCGTACCTGAGTGGAGTGTTCTGTGTCAGCAGAGCAAGTGAAGTGGGTTTGTTTTGGTGTCCCCCCGCTCGCTGAAGCCGATGTGAGAAGCCGATGTTCTTTAGCTCTATTGTTCTCTGGGAAGTGAGCAGGAAATGTGCTGAGCTCCGAGGTCAGGATCCGCCTTTCTCCCCGTTCCCGGAGCTCATGGTGGGCGCAGGAAGCGTCTCCGGGGCTCCCAGCCCCGCCGGCTCCTGTGCTCTGCCTGGCCCGGAGAGCCTCCCCTGGCCCTGCCCGTGTCACAAACCGGAACCGGGAAACGAGACCGCCTCCCCTGCCCGTGTCACACACCGGGTAACGGGATCGCCTCCCCTGCCCGTGTCACACACCGGGATAATGGGATCGCCTGGCCCTGCCTGTGTCACACACCGGGATAACGGGATCGCCTCCCCTGCCTGTGTCACACACCGGGATAACGGGATCGCCTCCCCTGCCCGTGTCACACACCGGGATAACGGGATCGCCTCCCCTGCCTGTGTCACACACCGGGATAACGGGATCGCCTCCCCTGCCTGTGTCACACACCGGGATAACGGGATCGCCTCCCCTGCCCGTGTCACACACCGGGATAACGGGATCCCCTGGCCCTGCCTGTGTCACACACCGGGATAACGGGATCGCCTCCCCTGCCTGTGTCACACACCGGGATAACGGGATCGCCTCCCCTGCCTGTGTCACACACCGGGATAACGGGATCGCCTCCCCTGGCCGTGTCACACACCGGGATAACGGGATCGCCTCCCCTGGCCGTGTCACACACCGGGATAACGGGATCCCCTGGCCCTGCCTGTGTCACACACCGGGATAACGGGATCGCCTCCCCTGGCCCTGCCTGTGTCACACACCGGGATAACGGGATCCCCTGGCCCTGCCTGTGTCACACACCGGGATAACGGGATCGCCTCCCCTGGCCCTGCCTGTGTCACACACCGGGATAACGGGATCCCCTGGCCCTGCCTGTGTCACACACCGGGATAACGGGATCGCCTCCCCTGCCCGTGTCACACACCGGGATAACGGGATCGCCTCTCCTCCTGGCCTCTGGGGAGGCAGCGTGCTGAGAATTCCCACCGTGAGGAGTAGCAGAAATTAAACGCCATCTAAAACTCAGCTTGTTGGGAATTGGAGGTGTCATTTCTCTTATTTCCCTTTTGGATAGTGATACCTGAGACATTCTTTTATTCACATTTCAATAATGCCGTTCTTCAGGCACAGTGGGGTTGCATGTGACAGGGAAATTGGGGTTGCAGTCTGACTTTTATTCAGTTTCTTGATGGTCTGTCTGCAGTTCATTGGCCAAATGCAAATTAGAAATTAGGCTGATACTCACCACTCCTCTCTGCTGGCTGAGCCAAAACTTCTTGTTCAGTTGGTTAAAGTTTTGGAGGGTTTTTGTTGTTTGTTATGTTTAAATTTTGAAAACTTCATTTCACTTCTTTGTGAAAGAAGTCTGGGAAACTGCAATGAAATCCCTGAAGCTGCTGTCTCGAAAGCAGCCTGAATTAGAGCCATGAATTCTGAGTGTGAACGAGTCAGAGCATCCTCAGACGTGTCCAAAACAGAGGTTTCAGGCTGACTGGACCCTGCTGACAGAGCACGGAAACTTTCTCCTTCAAAATAAGGAATTCAAGTTCCTTGCCGTAAATTCTGAGGGATCTGGGTTTAGGAAGGTTTAAGGGCAGGGTGACAGCAGTGGGTGACACCCAGGTCAGCCCTGGCTGCTGGGTTCTCTGCTAAAGCCCAGCAGTGTCTCAGACTGGGTATTTTACCACAGTTTGGCATGTATTTAATTATATTTAATTCCAGAGGTTAGGTTTGTGTTCGGTGCTGGGCAGGAGGAGTTAACAGCCCAAAAATCACTGCTACATTTATCTCCAATTGCTCTTCTTCCTGAGAGATCCAGCAGAGCTCCGTGACTGAGCTCATCCAGCTGCCTTAGGAGGGAGCAGCCAGACTGGGATGTGTTATTTTAGAGACAGATTTGGTGCTGTCAGCTTTTCTCCCGAGCAGTTCATAATCCCACGTTTGTGAGTGGCAGATTCTGCTGTCCACAGAGCATTTGTGTCAGGGTGTGGCTTTCAAAAAGAGAAAAAAAGCAGTAAAGAAAGAAGAAAACAGAGCAGTGTTGGATTAATTGGAAAAGTCCAGCCCAGTCACATCCCCCCCTAAGTGGGTTGTTCATTTTCCTGCCTGCTGCTCTGTAGCATCTGAAGTTAAATCCTTCAAAAATGTTAAGTAAGAGAGACGAAGCCAAGCTGACAAAACTGGAACACGACTCCCAACCATTTATTTATGCTTCTGTCTAGGGCTGCTTTCACTTGTCATATAGTTTAAAGTCCCTCATTAACTTCTCTTGCTTCGTGGTCACCTGTACGAGTGTTTCTGAAGGTACCAGGCTGATTAAAAATAAAAATCCTGAGGATTCCCACCTCACATTCCCTCAGAGCTTGAGGAGATCCCCAGCACCTCCTCTCCTGCATCCCCAGAGCTTTGAGCGTGAGTCACCTGGCTCCAGTGAAACAAAATCAAATCTTCTCCTTTCAGATCATCTAAATTTGGGTGAGCTTTGAAATGGTTTTCTATAAACTTTCATTTCCATCAGTGCCTTTTTTTTTTTTTTTTTTGCTATTGGGAATGACAGAAGTAAATTGGATAGGCTGTTTTAAAGACATTCTAGCGATAAAAGCAGAATTGCATAAGACTCTCTTCAGAGCTTTCATCCCAGTTATTATGACAAAAAATTCCAGAGAGACACCTGAATATTCGGGTTCTCATCTACAGCAAATCTTTAACCAAACCTCAGTGTTTTCAGCCTTTCCCATCGCTGTGTTCTGGATGTTCTCAGCTCCATTTGGGAACTGAACCAGCTGCACAGGATGAGTCTCTGCTCATCTGGAAAACAGAGTTGTCCCTGTATTTTTATATTTTTTATGTACCAATATGAAAAGGAAGATCACTGTGGCTGAGAGGAAGAGAGCAGATGTGCAGTAAGTGGAGGCTTTTCCTTGGTGCCGGGGTTTGCTGTGGGCGATGTCCCGGGGCAGGATCCCCGTCCCTGCCGGGGCGCCTCCGCTGTCCAGCTGGGATCTGCCTCCTTGACCCGAACTTGTCGCTGCCCTCCCGAGCGCTCATTCCTGCCCTGCCTGAAAGCTGGCGCCGAATTCCTCACGTGTGGCCTCAAAACCAGGCATGGACTTCGGGGAACAGCCAGACTTGGGTTTTCCTGGCACTCGGCGTGGGTTTACTTCTCGGTGGGAATAGGAAAACGCGGCTCGTGTGGAGTTCTGACGTTTTCCATGACTGTGGAAATGCGTGACATCCTAAAATCGGGGAGGATGGTTGGTGCTGGGGAAGGGACTCTGTCCCGATGCGGCTGAATTGGAACAGTTTCTGCCTCTTGTTACAACACAGGATAATCCAGGGAAGCTTTCCAGCTCCTGCTAACAGGGGAATGGGGCTCATCCCCAGCCAAGCCCGTGTCTGGTCACAGGACACCACCAAGATAAATTTGCACAGAAGGCTGGGAAAAATCACAAACCCAGGACACAACACAGAGAGTTACTGTGCAGATGTTGTTTTGCAGCTCATCCCACTCGGATGAGGTTTCCCTGTTACCTGCCAGCCGGGGAGAAACAGCAGCCACGCGTTGAATTCTTGGCCACCATTCTGGGCCTCTGAAATGTTTTCTGTCATTCTTCCTTCAGAGTCATTTTTGTGCCAGCAAGGGAAGGAGCTTAGGCACAAGATTCTGGACAATTCACTTCTGACCTTTAGAAACAGTAAATGTGGAGTGAAATTTTTTATCTCTTTAATAGATAGATAGATAGATAGATTTTCTTCCATGGCTTAAAGTGTTAATTTTGCCCATTGAAATGTAATTTTATGGAGCAATATGAGCCGGAGGCAGAATCTTCGCTGCCATCAGGACCCAAATGGTAAATAGGCCCTTTCTCTAATTTGTGGGATGTGCTATAACTCAGTTTGAATGTTGAAAGGAAATGGGCCTCCAGGGGAGTCTGGAGCTCTGTTCATTCAACTTCTAATTAAAGTTTTCCCCTCTCAAATTTCACTTTATTTTCCGGGGCTTTTGCTCCGTGATGATTATTAACATGTGTCCCATGGCCAGGAAATCATTATCCCCTTCCCCAGCGCAGCGTTCCCGATGCCTCCCGAGCGGAGCCGCAGCCTCCTCCCGGCGGGGCAGGGCAGAGCGGCCGGGGCTGCGCGGGGCGCTGCGGGCGCTCCAGGACGCTTCGAGCCGATGGTGCTGTGTGGCGGACAGGATCCAGTCCGGGATTTCTTCCAGCCTCTGCTTCACGTTTCAGGAGCCCGGGCCAACTCTGGCTTCCTATTCCTACTCCAGCAGCCTTATCTGTTTGGGGGCAGGAGTTGTTAGCACAGTTTATCTTGCTCGCTTCGAGTCCTCCCTCAGCTGAGACATGCAATCCGGTGCCGCCTGCTTTTTTTTCTCTCTCTCTCTCTCTCTTTTATGTTTTCTTGTTGTTGTTTTTCTTTTTAAATGTGTCAAGTGAAGAGTTCCTCTTCCCCCCTCTCCCTTTCCCCTCCAAAGAACCACCCTCCAGTTCATTAATACGCTGGGACTGTTTTGCTCCTGTGCCAGAGGAGAGAGCGAACCTGTGCCTGCATGTGCGTGTGTGTGTAAAATAGATCCAAAAATGTCCATGAACAGCAGGAAAAGTTCTGGGAGACCGTCCTACTACTACCGACTGCTCCGGAGGTCACGACTTCAGAGACAGCGCAGCAGATCCCGCAGCCGGAACAGGCTTAGCAGGGGTAATTGCAAGCTCTTTAATTGCCGTGCACAGCCCGCCGCCGCTGCCAGGTAGCGCCGTAGGTAGGTGAGGATGGGCCGGGCTCGGAGGGGCGCTGGCCCCGCGGCCCGGGCTCGCCACAAGGTCAGTGTGCGAGGGACTGGGGCCAGGCTGCGCTAACCCCCGAGGGGTCACTAACCCGGGCTTTCCGACTAACCACGGGTCCGCTTTGCAGTGTGGCATTAAGGAACTACTTCCCCGAGATGTTTGGAGGCCCAAGTGATGCTTGCAGAGCTTTGAAAAGCCGTGCTTAGGAAATGGAGTCTCTGCACAGAGGCATTGCTGGGACTTCTTGTTCCCCATGAGCCGAGTGTCACCAGGGGCCTAAGATGACAAAGCTGAGAACAGTTTAGGGCTAGGACTTTCCAAAGAGCCTCAAGATTGTGCTCCCGAGGCATTGCAGAAACCTGTGGGACTCGAAACCCCAAACCACTTTGCACTTTTAAAAACCCTGCTCTAAAAGGGCCCATTTGTCCTCATCAGCGGGTGGGAGATCCACTGAGGGGTGTTTCTGCAGGGCACAGGCAGCCCATTCCTTCTACTGGAGGCAGCAACTGACCCAGTTGCATTTTTAAAACAAGCTATTCTGCCTTTCTCTTCTACTGTGAAATAACTGTTTATTGGTTCTTTTCCCTGTCGTTAAAGGAGCCAAAAAGTTGGAGTATGTGAGTCTTTTCCTATTGAATTTTCTCAGAAAGGAGGGGAGAGGGTTGTGTTTGCCCTCCAGTCTGGCAGTCCTGGTATATTTATCATGCTGTGAGCCTAATCAAAGCCATTAACTGAAAATAATTCCCTTCTTCTTATTATTGTGTGAATAAAAACACAAATGCAACTTCACATCCATCAGGTGTCTGTACAAATCCAGGCTTGGACTTGTCCACTGCAGTTAATTCTGATTTATGAAGCAGATTTTAAACTCGACACTAGCACTGCAAGATTTGGCTCAGTGCAATGTCCTCTTTCCTCTTCTCCTGGCACTCAGGACAATTTTAAGGATTTTGAATCATTGCAGAGAAAACAATAGGAAGCTAAATCAGTCCCTGAGCTTCAGCTTTTCCTTTAAGCAGACAGTGGTTTTCTTAGCGTGTTTTTTTTTGTTGTTTTGGCTGTTAAGGAGAAGTGTTTGTAAACTCCCAAACATGTACCAGTTCCCTTTTCCTCTTTATTTGTGTGCTGTGCAAAACCAAAATATTTTACTGTCATTTCAGTTACTATGACAAACTAAATGTGTTTAGTTTCGTTTAGGTAACCCAATGTGAACTTAATGGCATCATTTGTCAGGAACATGAGGAATATACAGGCAGATTTGATGGAAATGGGAATCAGCCCGAAAGTTTGTAAGAAATTGGATTTGAACCAGCTGCAATCTTGTTGCTGTTGATCTCTCCTGGAGTATTCTGTGTTGTCTCTGGGATTGCAGCCTCTCAGAACTAGCTGAGCTCCTCTTATCTGTAAATCTGAAAGGGATTTGCAAAGCTGGACGAGAATTTTCTCTTTATTTTTATCTGTTTTTGTTGTGCAGTGGTGATGTCACACAGCCAGGCCACACAGCAGGTCAGAGGGGGCTTGGCCCAGGCTGGGCAGTGTGGTGGAAGTGCTGGAATAATGCAACAGGAATTCTTTCCTTAACAATTTTGTTCCCACTTGTGTCAATCCACCGAAAAACCAGGGCAGCTCCCACTGGAAGATTGATGAGCTGTGGGTGTCTGGGGGCTGTGGAAAATGCAGAAAGCAGAGGGAGGTTCTAGGTTCTGGGGGGTGATGTAATGCTGAATTCAAACCCTGCGAGTCTGGAGGAAGGAGGGAGCTGAGGCCCCCTCGAAGGCTGATCCTCAGAGGAGTTTGCTGTCTCTGGCTGGGATTCTCAGAGATCAGGAATCCTTAGTGGGAGGTTGCCATAAATTCAGGCGGATTGGAGTCACTTCACAGAATTGGCAGTGTCTGCTTTGCCACGTGTGTGTTTCCCAGACATCCTCTTGGCAGTTTTTGCACTCTGCAGTCTCTGGACCCTTTGCCAAGATCCCCACAGGGCTCAGGTGAGCCTGTGGCTCTGCTGAAGGAGCAGTGATACCTGCGAGACGATCTTTTCCAAGGAATGTCACTTCAGCAGATGCTTTTGGACAGGGAGCCTGCTGGGGGTCGGGCAAGCCTTACAGGGTTACCAGGGAGGAGGAGATCTCTGCTGGCACAGGATCCCTGTCCCCGTGTGGGACCATTCCCTGTGCTCCATCCATACCTGGAGCTGCAGCTGGAGCACCCAGGAGTCGGAGCTGCTGCCTTTGCTGTGAGCCTCTTCCAGCCCTCTGTTTCTATCCAGCAGGCTCTGAACACTCAGGAGTTGTGTTTGAAAACATGTATTTATCTCCTGCCACAGCCCACTCTCCCCCCAGTGGCAATGCCACCCACCCACACCTGCCCTTCTGCCACTGCTGCTGCTGCCAGCCCTTGCTGGGGATGGAGGGATGGATCCCAGTCAGGCTGGAGCTCTGGGAGGGCTGAGACCCAGTTTGGGAAATGGGTTTTGCTTCCTGAGGGACAGAGAGAGCCACTCCCTCAGGAAAGAGCTGCTGTGGTGCTTTCAGCTGGGCAAAGTGAGCAGAGCCTGCATTTTCTGTGCAAGGATCTGAGGGAAGGAGGGGAGAGCTTTGTGTTGGGACTCCAGATGGAGCCAGGCTGCTGCAGTGTGCAGAAAAACGTCCGGGCCTTTGAGGTGTTGGCAGTGACAGCAGCTTGTTCAATGGTCCATGTGATGGCATCTTCTGTTCTGGAGCTCTCTGGTCAGCCCTGGTGCCTTTACCACATTCATCATTTCGGTGTGTTTGTCCCTCTGCCCCTTTGGGAGGCCAGGCTGGAACACCTGAGCAGTGACACTGCTGGGGAGGGCACAGCTGAGCAGGGGGAGGCTGCTCTGAGGAGCCTGATGGGATCCTGCCTCCAGCACGTTAAACCGCGGCTGTTTGAGGGTGGGTAAAGCAGACAGGCTTCCCTGCACCCGTAAACTCTGCTGGAATTAGTGCCTGAATCCCCCAGCTCTGCTCTCCACAGAGTCAAGACATGCTGCAGGTAAACATTAGTTAGAGAAAAAACTGCCAGCAGAACCCCTGGGCCATCTGTTCAGCCCAGAGATGTGTGGGACTGCGGGAGGAATCGTGGCAGTAATTATAATTACTCCCAGGTGACCCATCTGATGTAGTGGAAGGTTCTTGGGAGGCAGAGAGGGGAGAAGGAGAATTTTCAGTGACAGCAGCACCTGCTTGTGGCTGCACTTGGGTGCGTGGCTCTCTCCAGGATCTCTCTCTGCTTCTCCTTACTCATGGATGAAGGAATTGGGGTCAGTGGGAAGCGGTTTGAAAATTCCCTTTGCTGATAGAAACCGCTTGCAGTGCTCCATTCACAGTCCCATCTCTGAGCCAAATGCAGCTTTGGCTTTGGGGCTTTCTTGTGTAAAACTCTGCAGGCGATCAGTCGGCATCAAAGCCCCGAGAATCTGAGAACATCGGAGTTCCTGATCTTGAAGGCTTCGTGTTCCTGATCCTTCTGCCTCTGACAGCCTTGGACATAAATGTCTTGCTCTGTGTTCTGTTTATCACAGATGCTTTTAAAGGTGTTTTATGAAAAGGATTTTTATTAAGCAGGCTTTCTTCTTCCTTTCCTTTGATGGCTGCTGTGAAGAGAAATCTGACTGATCTTCAGCAAAACCCAGAATTTCAGTGCACCGAACACTGAGCGGGGAGGCCAAGGTCAGGCTGGGTTTTTTTCTCAGCACAGGCTATTCAGATACACATCTGTTGAAAACAGCTGGAATTTAGTCTTTCTTTTTCTGTTTGATGAAATCAAAACCTTTAAAGTGATAAATGAGAGATCAGCTTATATCCAAATAATCAATACCTTGGAGGTTCAGGCACTCGCTTGGGACAAGGGAAAATTGTCCCAGCATGTCCCAGAGTGACATAACAACGAAGGAGGTTTTATTATATTTAAAGCCAACTGAAATTGCACTCACCTCTCACTGATCTTCCTTAGCTGAAAATCAGTTCTGCAGCACGTTAACAAAAAATGATGTTGAACAAGGAGTGCCAGGTGGAATTTCTCCCTTTCCATCTCTGCAGGATTTTGTTTCTCATTTAAGGGCTGGGAGCAGGCAAGTGAGGAGCCCAGTAATAAATATTAGCAATAGGCTTGGTTTTTTGTACTGAGTTTGGTTTTTTTTCCAAGGGTGGTGTCTTTTAAATGCCAGGAAAAGGAGACCTTCCTGCTTTGCACTTTTTAATGATGATTGCTTTGTTTTTCAAGTCTCTTTTGTGGCATTTTCTGTTTCACCACAGAAGTCTTTCAGTCTTTCATTGAAATTTTAACAGCATGGCTGACAGATGCCCATAGAAAAGATATGCAAAATGTTTAAAGCTGTGCTGTTTATAGGAAATATTCACTGGCAGCTGTGCTATTTTTAGCACCAGTGCTCCAGCTGAGACTTTGCTGTGTTTGTTCAATGCTTCATTGTCTAGTAAAAATTGAGACTAAATTTAATGACTTGGGAAGTGGTGCGTGATGGAGGAATTCTGGAATTGTTTTGATATTAAACAATGCTTAAATCTCAGAATCCCTTTAATAAGCAAAAATTTAGAGTGAATTTATTGCAGGCAGGAGTGAAGTGGCAGCAGTGCCTCGACTCCCTTTGCTCCTGCAACAAACCCTGACCTGCCCCATCTCCTCCAGACACATCAGAAATGCAGGAACAGCCACACTCAGTGAGCGTTCTCTGTGAGAAATTCCTACGAGATCAAAAATGAATCAAGTTGTAAAAGTTCCCCTGGGAAACCCCAGTGGGAATCTCTGAGGAGCACTGTCACTTTTTGCTCCTCTTTTCCTTTATCTCTGTTTCCAGCCCTCTCCTCCTGCAGTCCCCTCCTTTTCCCCTGACAGTGTTCCTGAGAGGGGCTGACTGCTCTGAGAGGAATTAAGTAGCAGATTTGCTCTTGAGTAATGTGGAATGAGTTTTTATCTACAAACCATAGGTACTAAATGAGAAAGAGGTTAAAAACCCTGGTCTGAGTCCAAACTAGAATTGCTTTCAAAACCATGCTTCGAGGGGTTTCAGCAGACCTTTCATGATCACTCATGTATTAGAGTAAGTTTGTCTCCTTACAGCTGTGGCAGTCCAAACAATTTAGACACAGAGCTGCCTTTTAAAGCTTTTAAACCTGTATTTCCCTTGAAGGTCTTCTAGTGTACCACTAATCCCCTAAGTTATTGCACTGAAGGCACTCTCTAATCCTTTAATTCACTCTGCTCTCAATAGAAATGGGAACGAGCTGGGCCAGGGAACGTTCTCATTTGGGCTTTATCAGTTTTGCTTTTTTCAGCTCAGACACTACTGAGGGTGGTTTGCTTTCCTTTGCAACCCTCCAGAGAGTATTTTAGAGTTAGACACTAATTGTTTGTATATATGCTTGTGAAAAAAGCTGCACAAGCCCCAGAGGTCCCAAGTCCTGTCACTGGTTTGTGCAGCCTCAGGGTTTTACACTGAGCTCCCTCAGGCCCCTTTGGGAATCAGAGAATGGACACATGGATGGCTTTTTGAGAGCTGGGAATCCATTCCCCACCTAGAGCCAGCGAGGGTCAAGGAGCAGTGTCAGCCACAGGTTATTTCTGGAAGCTTTTCTCCCCCAGACCTACACAAGAGAGAGATTCTGACTAATGTTTCTTTGGTGCTGAAGGTAAAGCCTTGAGGTGATGAGCAATGCCAGACAAGTGTTGTGGTTTTACTAATAAGCATAAACTCTAAAAGGCTGGTTAGAGCAACACATGGCCTGAATTTTGCAGGTTTGTGCTGTCCATTGGTTTTTTCCCTTGCATGAGGGACATGTTTTTGTTGTAGGTCTGGTTTGGAGAGCCAGGCTGGGACCACAAGCGGCTCCCGGGGGCTCATTAGGAAACCCAGGCTCTCACACCGCTCCAGAAGTTCATCTTAAGTTGAGCATTGAAGCATTCAGTTGGAGGAAAACATGCTCTGCAATTGTGTGGACTTGGAGAACACTGACAAGAATAAAGACGACCAAAGTTTTGCTTCATTAACATTTGCACTGAAAGAGAAATCCTCAGATGCTGAGCACTTAATGTTTCCTTTTGAAGAAACCAATTTATGTGAAGTGCAAGTTTCTTTTGTTCCTTATGTGCTCATATTTTTGGTTTCTTACGGCGTTTCTGCATCACTGAATTTTGTTTAGAGTCAGAGATCAAGCCTGGGCTTGTTCTGAAGTACCCAAATGTGGTAATAGGTGGACTGGCGTAAAATGTGGCGTCTGGAGGTAAATTACAGGATGCTTCTTAAGCTTCTTGGTTTCTATAGGAACAAGTAATAGTCATCCTTCATGATTAAGCAGTGTCCATGGTAACCACACGAGCATGTTTTAAATGAAAGATATTTTCCCTTTACATTTTTAGCAGTCAAAGGTTACCAATTATTACCTTTATACCCTTAGACAAGAACACATTTTGATGGGGCTGGTGTGTTTGAAGTGAGAACATTTGGTGTTCATTCACATAACTCTGCTCCTAGGATCAGATAAAATTCGGATGAACACCAAAACAAAATTTCAGAGAGTGGGTTGGGGTGCATTAACCTCCCCAGGAGGGGAAATGTTGGTCACTAAATTGCTGAATTGTTGTGCAGGGTTGCAGGGTTGCTGTTCAGGTGCCCATTTGCTCCTCAGAGTGACTGCAGGGCAGCAGTGGAGGGAGACAGTCCAACACAGATCTGGCATATTCTTTAGGATGGGAAACGCAAATGTCAGTGTTGGTGTAGGTAAGAACACCTCCCCGCTCCCTCCTGCTTCAAAAATAGGTTGGGAAGTGAAAACACGACTGGTTTTTAGTGTTCCTTGTCTCTCCCTGGCACTGGTGTTGTTTGCCTGGAAACCGCAGGGTGAGCGTGTGCAGCTGCTACCTGCGAGCAGAGCAGGTTTGTGGGAGAGGAGCAGAAACACCCACCCACCCCCAGAGGAAATAAAAGGATCAGTCACAATAAATTAGGATTTACATTCCACAATTTCTAATAGCGAAACAATTGCTAAGAGAGTCTGAGCAGCAGAGCAGAGATGGATGGGGAGCAGCAGTGAGCAGGGATGGATTCTCAGCGGTGTTTTGGGCACAGGGTGCATTGCCCAGGTGTGCAGAGCTGCTGTGCCTGACACACATCCACACACAGCAAAGGCACAGATCTGTGCAAAAAACAACACTCATTTTATAAGCATTATCTTCTATTAATGCATATTAACGTGCAGGAGGCTTGGTTCTGTTTGCTAGGGGAACTCTGAGGCCTCTGCATTAATGTTCAGAAAACCAGAAAATCCCTCTCAGCTCTCCCTAACCCTGTCCCCAGTCCTCACCCTCCCACACTTGAACTGGAGGGGGAACAGTGGTTTCAGACCTTGCTGTCACTGCTGCTTTGAGTTGCGTCCTCATGACAGATACTGTATTTTGGTGGGTACCACAAATCACTGCCATCCATTACTTAAAATCCAGTATTCTTCTGTGAATTGTTTTTCCAGTGAAACTGTCTCCTAAGTAGCCAGAGTTAAATCCCAAGCTTTCCTGAGCAGAGTTCAATTTCCTTGGCTGTTGAGGCAGCCTGAGGTGGGTGAGCTGGCTCTGGGCATTGAGACTCTCTGAGGCTGCTCTGAGAGCCACATGCACCATGTGGAATTCAAATCTTAATGTTTGGTCTATTATGCAGATGGATGTGAGCAGAGATACGTGTGTGACCCCATTTATCTCTCTAATGAAGTGCCATCAATAGAACATCTGTTTCTTTGCTGTAGAAGATGAAACCTCTGATGAATCATGCTTATAAATTAAGTATTTATTTATTTAATTTGCATTTTACCAGTACAAACCTGTTCCAGCAGCCACCATGCCCGGCTGGGAACATGGCCTGAGAATTAACTGTGGGAAGTTTTCCTTTCTCCTGAGGGTGTTTGGTGTGAAGGGAGCTGTCCTGGCCTGCTCAGCTGTCCGGGTCACTCCTGGGGACAGCCCTGTCCTGGTGGCGTGTCCAGGTGACACCTCCAGTGAGAGGGGTGGGAATGGCAGAGTGTGCAAATTTCTCCTTGCCCTCAGATTGCCTCTGTGGATAAAGTGCTGCAGGAAAGCGCGTGGTGACAGAGCAGAATCCTTGCAGGAAGGTTCAGCATGATGGATGAGCCTAATTTAAATCTCCCCAGAGCTGACTCCTTGTTCTCCACACTCCGTGTTGCTTGTCTTTATCATCACATGGGAGGAAGCTGATGTTCCACTTCACTTTATCATCCTTTCCACTTTAACCAGGGTATTGGCAGTCACCACCGTCTGGCCCCCAACCAGGACAGAATTTCAGCTTTTGCTGGTGTATTTTTTAAGTCTGAGCTTGATTCCAATTTCACCCTGGAGAAAAGGCTCCTAATGATATGCCGTTAGCAGAGGAGGAATTTGTTCTGTGGATATCATAGCAGAGGAAGATAAATATCATACATATTTTATTTCAGAGACTAATAAAGAAAGAGTAAAAATACCAAATATATATATACATATATCTAGTTAAGAAATACCAGACAGTAGAATGGAGTTTGTCCTGCAGGCTGCTCCATCAGCATAATTTGCTGTTTATCTTTAGAAAGGGAGGGTCATTTTCTGGATGCTTCATGTTCTGTCCCTGGCACCAGGTCTGGGGACCTGCAGCTGTGCCTTGTGCGTGTGGATCTGACCTGATCTCCGGGCTTGTAGCACTCAGAATTTGCTGAATTTTCAGACCCCTCACAGTGAGAATCACCTCAGCTTTCCTTTCCCGTTAGTGCTATTCTCTTCTTTCCCTTTTGCCCTTGGAGAGGGATTTTTTCCTTGACAAATACATTTAATCTGTCTCCTCAGGTAAAGGCTGTGTCCCCCTGGGTTTCTGGGGGGCAGGACTTGTCCCGGGTGTCTGTCAGAGTGCCGAGCTGTGCTGGGATGGCTCCACAGCAGGGAAAGTGCAGGGAAAGCGCTCCTAACTCCGCTGACCATCGTGCCCCGGCAGCCAAAGCACAGCTGGAGAATTCCCGGCGCTGCAGCTTGGGCAGCCAAGGGCCTCCAGCTCCACCTAGTGAGGCTCTGGGACCGCGCCTGCCGCACACATCCCGCTGCTGGAGAGGGCACGGCGGCTCCTCCCGGCTCCGGGGGCTGGAATCCCACCCGAGCCCTCCGGGAGAGAAGGGGCTGCGGCACAGAGCCCGCACAGAGTCAGGAGAAGAGCCTTTGCTGCTTGCACACATCAGAAAGCACCGTGGCAGCTGCTGGGAGAAGAGTTCTCTCACTGGGTAATAGAGAAAATCGAGGAATAGATACAAATCAAGTACTCAGAAAAATAGCAGAGCTTTTTTCAGTACTAGATTCAAGAGCCATTAATAGCACTGGCTCAGGAGCAGGATAAGGAATATTAAATCCATGATACCCAGGAACCTGACACAGAGATGAGGGGAGATCCATTAAAGTGCACAGCGTGCCGTGGCAAAGGTCAGTGTCACTCCAAATCATCATTTAACAAAGAAAAAGCTCTTCTTTCAGTCCCACTTTGAGAGGAGATGGTAACAGATTTTAGCTGAGGAAACCAGGGTGTTCCAGTCTTTTCTGGGATTTGTTTTCTGTATTCCAGCCACATCTAACAAGGCTCTTCAGTTCACACAACTGTCCCAACTACCCTTCTTGGAGCTGCAGAGAATTTTGTGGCTCTAAGTGGTGCCTCAGGTGCCTTTTGCTGCTTTTAGGCAGGGCCACACTGGATTTGGTGCTTTTGTAACACTGAAGTCACCTGTGGGGGAAACAGGTACTGGTAAAAAGCTGGGTCAGTTTGGTGTAGCCACCGTGGGGAACATTAACTACAGGTATAGACTCAGTTGTTTTATTCAAAGTATTTTGTGCCAGAGTGTTGCCCAGAAGACAAGTAATGATCCAAATTTATTTTTTTGTTCTGTGTGTAAACAGATAAGTGAGTGGGGTTTTTACAAGCTGTAGTTCTGTAAACAGTGTCCTTAATTGTCTGGAAAGGTCATGAGAGCATGAGAAAATGTGCAAGTATTTCTGCTCGGAGCATGAGATGAGTGGGAAATAAATCAGTGATTCTGATGTGGAGGAGTTGTGTGTACAGCCAGGGGGGTTGCTGGGCTTTATGGAAGTTTATGAATGTTTAAACCAGAGATTCTAAGATGCAAAAAGAAAGAACTTTATTGTAATGTAAGAAGTGGAGATGACACAACTTCCCTTAGCCTGGAGAACTCTCTGTTCATTAGCTTTGCTTTCAGAGGAGTCTGCCTGTTCAGAGGGCACCAGCACCTGCCCTCAACTTCTGCTTCATGACCACCTTCATTTAAAAGTCTATTTTATTTATTTAAAGGTTTGGTTTTTAATTAATTTTGCATGGTTCTAACCTTGCTGTGAAGGATTGGTGGAATTTGCTGTGGATCAGCAGTGTTCTGGGTGATGCATTCCAATAACCACTTCTGCAGGTACCTGAACCATAAAGGTGGCCCTGCAGCTGCACTCCTGGGCTTTCAGAACCTCTCACAGCTTCTGTCACTGGAAATCAGACATTTGGGCATCTCTGCTTCCCACTCAAAGTCCTGCACGCCTTGTGGAGGACTCAGCTTGGGGTTTATTATTTTCTGTCGTTGTCTATTCCGCTTTTTTAAAGTGCCTCTATTCCCTTCCAAATCCCCATTTGGATTCAGACTAAAGATCCATCTTTTCTCCTGGGCTCCTGTGACCACCCAAAGCTGTCTGAAATGTAGATTTTTCTGCAGCCTCTCCTGAGTATGTGGAATCACACAGACACTACAGATACCTGTTCTCCAGGGATTGTTCTTAATTTGTGAATGCTACCGTGAGCCATGTTAAATCACTGTCACCGTGCCTCCTCCTCTCCTCTCTTGGGTTTGTAATAAGGACTTATTAGATAATGCAGAAATTAGAGGAATAACACCTAAATTCATTAAGCAATAAAATTAATTCACGGCCTGTAATTGTTTGAGCAGGAGACCGGTAATTCCTGTTCGCTCTGGTTTCACAGAAACTCCACCCTGGCAGCGCTGGGGCACCCGCGATGTGGGGCAGTGCCCGGTGGGGCAGGACAGGGAGGAGCTCAGCGCCGAGCTCGGCAGCAGCCTGACCTCTCCGGGGCTGCCTGCGGCACCTTTCCCACCGCCTCTCGGAGTGTCCTGCATCACTTCTGGAGTTTTGCTGTGCTCCAGAGTCTCCTTTCCATAGGCACGTTCCGGGAGCAGGACCCCGCGCTCCTGCCGCGTCCCCCGGCGCTCTGCCTGCTCTGGCATTCCAGTCATTCTTCTCTTTCTCGCTGCCTCTGATGAAGTCATCACCTCTCCTCCTGTCCCTCCCGGCTCGCTCCCAGTGCCATGGCATGTGCGCTGCTCGCCAGCACGGCGTCCTTCTGGTGAGTTCGGGGAGGTGATTCCTCCTCGCTGACTTCTCTCCCAGCACTCAGGTTGGGCCTCCCTTTCTTGTTTGGAGCTGGAGCAGGTTCTTATCAGGAAATCAACTTGCTGGGAAGTGACTGCTTGTCATTCCTTCTTCCAGCGGCCTCGCTTTGCTTTTGTTCACGCTGTCTCTTCCACTGGCTGATCGCTGGAATTGTGTGAGAGGGGAGAATGTGAAGAGAGATTAACAAACAGGGGTTAATGTATTTTATTCTCCATAATGAGAGTGTAATCCTGATGATCTCTTGGACTAGTTGGGATTCACAGGAGCAGGTAATGCAAATGGAAGAGCACCTCACTTGCTAAGTGAGAAGTAAAGAGTAGTAACAGTTGTTTGTTTGTTGGTTACACATAACAACCTGCTTGGAGCAGTGTCTGAGAAGTGGAATCAAAGGAGGCAGTGATGTTGGGTGGGTTAAACAAGAGTTTGGGTGCCAGGAGCTGCTCACAGCCTGTCCTGCTACTGCCCTGGAGCCTTGAGGGGATTGCTGTGCTGCTCCATAACAATTCCACAGCATGAAAAACAGGCATGGAAGAGAGGAGTGAGGATTAATTATTCTGTCAGTCCCAGTGCCTTGAATTAGTTAACAAACCAAATGTGTTTATTACTGTACAGAAAGAGTTTCAGAACTACTCGTAAGCCCCAGGTCCTAAATTAATGCGCAGTGTTTGAGGTGCTGTGTCCTTTTGACAGTGGAATATATTTAACTTAAAAACCTCCTGGTGCCTTCCACAGCCAACAGTGTGTTGGCCCAGCTGTGTGGGGACAGCTGGGAGAGCTTTCAGGGCTTGATAATTTCAAGTTTCTCTTTGAAGATCTTACTCTGCACAGGGGGAAAACCAAAACATTGCAGCCTTCTGTAAATATTTGGAAAAGCAGGAAGCCCTGTTGTTTGTTTCTCCTGTGTTGTATAACGTGGGTGAGCCCTGGGCCCTCTGTGCTATTGAGAGGTGACACAGAACTGCCACCAGGTCTGTCCAGACTGAGATGGAAGTTCAGGAGAGATTGGGAAGAAAAGGCTGAAATCAGACACTGAATCTGATCTCTTGTAGCTTTTTTATTTTACGCACAAGCGGGCAAATTTGACAGAAATCACAGCAAATAAGGCTGGAAGGAGGTGTCTGGTATCCGTCTGCCCCAGGAGAGGGGAGGGAAGGGAGCCCATTGTCCCTGAACCTCGGTGGGCAGGGGCAGCTCTCCCCCTCAGCACCATCAGTTCCAGTGTGTAACTATCCATGGCAGGATGGGACTGTGCCCAGTGCCTAACCCAAATACCTTCTGCTGCAAATTAGACATTTCCTTCTCAGCCTCCAGTGACTGTGGAGAGTTTTTATGACTGGCCTACAGTGCCCTTTTCCTTGGCTCTGGGCTTGCTGTGGCAGCGTGGCTGATGCCAGGCCCTGGGCAGAGTGACCCGGCCTGAGATGGTGCTTCCAGCCCTGAAGAAGTAAAAAGGGCACTTAAACCTTTATATATTCATACTGCTCACCATGTAAAGCTGCTCTGCTGTACATTCCTGGAGTTACTCATTCACCTGTGAGCTATTTTTATTAACCTTTAAAACAAACAGTTCCCCCCACATCCCCCCCAACACCCACACCCACTCCTTCTTCTGGTTATTTCTGGTTTCTTACAGAGGGTTTTGTAACGTGTCTCTCCTGCAGTGAAACCCACAGTACTTAAACAAAGCTAAAATGGGGATTTGACTCCAGCATTTCATGAACCATAAGTTTAATAATTTTAGGAGGGTTTAGGTGCTAGCTCTGTGTTTGTTCTGGGGTCACCCTGATGGGTTTGCTGGCCCTGCTTGGGGTATATTTTAATGATGAAGTAAGAAGCTGAGCTGGGGGCTGTTATCCCCATACAGGCCCTTTCCCTCAGTGCTGAGCACTTTGGGGCTGGGGAGCACGTGGTGAAAGCAATTTCTTGTAGCTGCCTTTCACGTAATGCCATCGTTCCTGTTTTCCAGCCAGGTGTGTGAGAAATGCTTTAAACAATGTTGATTTTTCTGGTCGTTAAGAAAATGCAAAGCAGCTTCTTCAGTTGTCATTTCGAGCTCACTTTCAAAATGCTGTAATCGAGTAGTTTCTTTATGACAATCCAAAAACAAAGCTCAAAGGAATGGGGTAGGAGCCTGAATCTTCTGAGAGGAGATGACACCAAAGGATTTTACTGCTTGAGATTCAAAGTGCAGCTTTCTGCAGAGCAAGTGCCCCGGACATTTGAAGGCTTGGCTGGAAGCTGGGAAGGCAGTGAGCTGCTGGTTTGGGCTGGCTGAGTTTCACACAGGTTACGTGGCAACCAAGGAAGGTGTCACTGAGCCAGCACCTCACCCCGTCCATGGCTGGAATCTCAGTCTGTTCTTTTGGAATAGTTTAACACAGCTCAGGAACTGCTGGGTGGAATTGCTGCTGTTGGTTGTTTCTTGCAGTCAGGCTTTGGCAAGGGCAGAACCGTGCTGAGGAGACAACCTGCATGGAAATGCACGGCTAAGGAGGACTCTGGAATGGTTTGGGAAGGTCTGAGCATCACTGAATGGCAGCTTGGAAATAAACCTGTGTTTCTGAGTTCCATGGTGCTTTCAGAGAGGGTTTGTGAACTGAGGACACACCACCTTACAATGCTGTAGCTGACCTGTCCTGGCATCTTCCTAAATCTCCTCAGTGCTGAGCATAGTTGTTAATTTGCCTTTTCAGCCCCCTTGCTTCCTTGCCAATGAGGAAGGAGGTAAGTGTTCCTATCCTCATTTTATACTTTAGCAAAGGCAGGATTTAATGATTTTTTCCTGGTTCCAAAGCAAATTGCTAGAGGAATTAGCGAGGTAACTTAAGCATCCTGTGCCTCTAACCCCATTAGCAGTTTCCCCGAGGAGGATCAAATCCACGAGTGCACGGATCTGTACTTTGCATATAATTCTCACTCATCTCAATACAGTTTCTGTTTACTCATCTGCAGACTGGAAATAATGATAATGCCAACCCGTCAGGCATTATCTGAAGCTCACAGTTGTATAAAAAATGCTAATTGTCGAAGGTGAAAGTCCTGCTGATGGAATGTTGTTCCAGGCAGCTCGGGGAAACACGAGTGGAATCTGTGGGGTGGTCACGCTGGCTCATTCGCGAGGACATCTCGGGGGGAGATGCCACATTCAACACAGCCTGCTGGTGTTCCTGGCTGTCCCTGTGCTGTCCCTGTGCTGTCCCTGTGCTGTCCCTGTGCTGCGGGGTTTGTTTGTGACTGTGCCTTGTTCTCTGTGTCCCCAGAGTCCCCCCCGGAGCGGTGCGGGCAGAGGCGCAGCATGCCCAGCGGCATCTCGGACAAGAACCCCGCCATGGAGCCCGCGGCCACCACGCCCTTCCGGGTCACGGTCAGTGTCCCCCTGCCCAGCAGGGCCTGGGTCCTGGGGCTGCCAGTGGGGAGAGCAGCCTGCCCACCCCGAGAGGAGAAGTGCTGCCTGTGGAACTGCGTGTTTGTAGGAGATTGGGGTGCTGTTAGATACTGTTAGCTACAGGCAGCTGCCAGATGTGTCCTGGTAGGGCAGTGGGGTTTGAGTGGAGTCTGGAGCTGCACTTGGGAGACGTTCCTGGAGAGGTTTCCCTGGTGAGTCCTGGGTACATTTACCTGTCTGCAGCTGTACAGGGTGTGCTCACACTCCTACAGAGAGAAAATCTCCTCCAGAGGAACCTGTCATTAACTCATGGGACACCTGCCAAGCTGGGACTGCCCAGAGCCTGGGATCCTGTCCCAGCAGGAGCCTGGAGAGCCATCCACATTTTCCATGGCTTCAGTCCCTGTGCTCTGAGATGTCACTGATTGTTCACTACCACGACTAACAGTGGTCTGGGTGCTCCGTGGGAAGGGCACTGCAGTGTCCAGTGACAGGAACAGGGACCCCAGGAATGGGATCTGTCAGTGCCCAGTGTCAGCACAGCGTGAGGAGTGTGAGCACAGACACATCAGCTCTGGGCTGGCTCTCGTTGCACACAGCTGTTTTTATTCAGAGAGGACACAAATGGTCTTGCAGCAGCTTTGCTCCATACAGGTTTTCTCTGCAGGCCACACCTTCTTTACAGACTCAGCTGCTGCTTACCAAACTCAGGGAGGCAGAACCAGAATTTCAAAGGAAAGACAATGGTGCAATCTGAAAAAAAATAATCTGAGCACACCCGGTTCACCTGAGAACGTTTGTGCTGGTGAATGAGTCATGATTAGCAGTTTGGACAAGGAGTTTATTTTAGTTCTAGAAATTGTCCTTGCAGCCATCAGAACCTATCAATCTCAGTGCATGAATGTCCTTGAACTTAAACAAGTACTGCTGATTGGTGAAAATGGCAAAACATGACGGGAAAATCTGGATTCTTCACAAGACAGAGAATTTGGGAATATTTTTCTTAGTGTCCCTACAGTCAAAGAAAATAGAAAGCTGTTTATTCCTTTCCAATGGCATATATCCTGCTTTTTAGATTTTTAGAGAAGCTATTCCAGCTTTGAGCTGCACAAAAGCTGCTATGAGCCCCTGGTGGTGGAACAGCTGATGTGGGGCGCAGTTCCTTGCTTTGAGCAGCTCTGTTACTCGGTGTGGATTAAATAAGGGCACCATCACACGGGTAATACATGACATTTGTCTTCTCCGAGTTCAAATCCACCCTCATCTCATTTCTCCCCTGCTCCCCCTCCGAGTGTCACTGCATTAATATGAATGGCTTCATTAGGTACAGTTGGTGCTGCTGCCCAGCCTTCAGCAGATGTCTGACTTTAGAAATATATTCTCCCTCACCTTCCTTCATTAACCAGAGGAACATTAGCAGTCAGTCCACTCCAGCCACTGGGAATAGTAATTAGTGCCTTAGTTTAGTGGTAATGGGATTATTACTTTTGAGCCTGCTGTTGTAGGTTTGGAAATTGTAAGCTTTTCATATTTTACAGCTGATTGTTCTTCCCTGACATCTCCATCCTTCTGCTGTTGAGTCTCCAAGGGCCTGGGAAGCTCAGGAGCCATTGGATTCAGCTGTTTTGGCAGTGTTGCACTCCCAGTTGCTTTCTTTCATTTCAGAACTAGAGCAAACTAGGTTGGAAATTTGGGAGCTTCCCTTGGGAGTTCCCTTCCCACACAGAAGTCTGCCAGGCAGGTTACAGATAATTGGACATTGTGGTTTTTGAAAACAAGAGCTCCTGGTAGTTTTTGAATTATAGAATATAAACCTTGAAAATCAAGTCTTAAGATTTCTGTATCTTAATATGTGACTTAACTGTTCTTACCCCTTCTCCTAAAAGAAAATTTTAATGAAGCTTCTTAAACTTGGAAAAATCTCCTCTAGTCCTGGTTATCTCATGCTGTATGAGAATTATTTTCCATGTAAATCCCTCCCTTCCCTTCTGTGCTCTCAGAGCTCTGTATGAGCTGATGCAGAATGAGAAATTCGAGGCTCCAGCACAATGGTCCCTGAGCTGAGGTTCCTTGTCCTGAGGCTGCTCTCAGGGCCAAGAGTTCAGATTTCAGTCCCCACTTGCAGTGGGCACCTGGCAGAGCTGGGGGTGCTGCAGGGCTGGAGACACCACAGCCCCTTCTCCACCCCGTGGTCAAAGCCTTGCTTTGAGGAAAATCCAGAGGAGCATCTGCCTCTCTGCACTGAATCCCAACAGCTCGAGGTGTGAGATGGGTTAGACCTGAAATTTGGGGGGTATTTTATCAAACTCAGGGGAAAGTGTGCTGAGTGCCAATGAAATCCCTCACTGTGCCCAGCTTGCAGGGAAGGGAGGATTTGCTGAGGCTCACTGGGGAGGACTCACTCCCATCCCATCAAGCACTGCCATCTATTGACTCCTTCTGTTAGAGCCCGATTTACTTCATTTTCTAGGAAAATATCCCAGGCCAAGCAAAGTCCAAACTGCCAGAAAAATTGAGGAAGAATCTGTATTCTGTATTTTACTAGACAGAATTTAGGATTTCTTTATTCAGCCCTTTAATACTCAGTTCCAGGAGCACCAAAAACACTTCTTCAGTGCTTGTTCTGGTTGAAGCCACATTGGCTCCAAAAATCCTCCAAAACCACCCCAAAACACAGTTTTTCTTCTTGTAACATGAACTTGTTTTCCTGCAGTTTTCCTGCCTGTTTGGGCTGGGTACACAGCTGAATTGCAGTGATCCATCATAAGCTACTCCTACAGCATTCCTCCATCTATCCTGGTTTTAATCCTTGATAAATGAAGTATTAAATACTAATGGCAGTAAATGGAAACTCCTGGAGAGATGAAAGTGAGGAGCCCTTCTGCCATTCCTCTTCACTGAACATAATCCTAAATAATGGGATCCCAGTTCAAGCTGCTGTGGACAAGATATTGAAGGATTTTTTCCCCCAAGTTTTTGCCTGTGCCTAAAACACTCTATTTTCCATTTAATTTTTTTTTTTTTTGAAAAGCAGTCATGTAAATTATATTATAATGATTTGGCTTTGGAGAATTTATGTTCCTGTATTATGTGGAGAGTGGAATGGCACTTCCCTCGGCATGATCACCCCTCTTTAATTGAAATGTAATTGTTTACTAAACCATTGCAGCTCAAAGGGAAAATTACTGTCATTTTGGTCTGTGGCTGCATACATTAAAGTGCCCCTTTTGTAGGGATTGAATTTAAGGAGAATAGGAACATTATCACAGATGATATACAAACATAAAGCCATTATCATTAAACTGTCAGCTGCAACTGACTTTGGGTAACCAGTGTTGGTGGCAGCAAGAAATATGGAAATTACTGGAGAATGTATCAGCTCAGTCATCACTTCAGCAACAGGACATGCTTGGAAGCTTTGGGCTTGTGAGCATTTCAGAGATTGGAAGAAAAACGAGGTTATTTGGAGCCTTTGCAGTTATTTCCAGTCTTGGCAGAAATCAGGAGGGTTCCTCTGGCCCTCAGAGGGGTTTGTCAGGTCCCCAGCACCCAGACCTTGTGCCTTAAGCATCCCTTGGAGATGGATTTCCAGGCTCTCCACAAAGGTGCTTTGTTCCTACCACCCTCATTTTCCAGCTGGGAAAATGGAGGGAGGGAAAACTTAGCTAACTTGAATTTGATCTTGCTTCCAAGCCCAAAAATACGTCCTGAGCCGAATTTCTTCGTTTCTAATTCCCAATCCTGGTGTTAACCACTAGCTAAGCTGTTCCTAATTACCTCTCTGAAATCCTCCTCAGTTTCAAGAGAATTAAATATTCTCCAAATTGATGCTGTAATGTGAAAAAGAGTAAGTGGGTTCCTGGACTCCCAAGTCCTTGTTCCTAGTGCAGAAATGCCTTGACTTTTTAACTTTCTCTGTCAGCACCTCATGATGTCAAATTTCTAATTGCTTGTTATTTAAATTAGAGCCCTCTGCCTTATTTTTCTAAGCCATCTTATTAATACGAATCTGTGAGTATTTTTGATCTTTAATTTTTGCTTGTGCTTTATGAGACATGAGATAAATTCTAGTTAAGGTAGGAAGCATAAATTTCATTTTGAAAAAGGGAATCTTTTTCCCTACTCAATGCTCCCTTGCACAGAGGGATTGGAAAGTGAACCTGACTGTAAAGATATTTTTAATTCTTTGAGCCTGACCTTGTATATCTTGTATTATTTTTTAAGTAAACCTGGAATTTCCAGTTGGGGAGTACTGCAAGACAACATGGTCAGAGATAGGAGGGGCTGTCAGATTTCAGCACAGAGCTGCAGTCCAAACCACTGAGGATTTATGATGTGCATCAAGCAGGAGACAGGAATGACAGCATAAAAGACATGGTGCTGTGACCTGCTTCACTGAAAGGGGCTCAGCAAGGCAGGCTATGGATTTTTTCCCTTTTTGAACCGAGTGTGTTCCAGGGAGGTCTCTTTGTCAGAGCCTGCAGCCGTCTGAGGGACAGTTTTAGAGAAAAGCAGAGCATAAGGGCTCATCAACAGCTTGATTCACACACTGAGGCCACCTCTCTGTAGAAGTGTGGGTGATCCTGTTGTAGTTTTTGTGGGGTCTGGCCTGCTCTCCATTGCTGTCACACCGTGGGCTTGGACAGCAGAGGGTCCCTGGGCAGGAGCAGGGCTGGCTCTGGAGGGGGCACTGAGGGGAGGGGACGTGGCCTGTGCTGCTGCAGGAGGAGGCTCCTGAGGATCCCCACAGTGCCCAGGCAGAGCCCCTGGGTTACCCTGCAGCTCCCACCCAGAGGGAAAGGCCACAGATCACCGAATTTCACCACTGAAATGTGTTCTGGACTGGGGCAGGAGCTCACGGTACTGCTCCCTGTGTGAGGCTTGGGCAGGGCATAAACAGGGAAACTTGTGCTTCTGGGGGAGATAAAGTCAAATACTGTGTAGTTCTTGGGTGGGAAAGGGGAAAACAAACGTTTCAGGAAGTTGCCTGGCTCTACAGAGGATCTAAATTGGCCCAATTCCATTGGTTTTGGTCAGCTACTCCAGATGTTTGCACTTCCTCAGCCTCTGAGGACACTGGGCTGATCCCTCTGGGCTGTGTGAAACCCAAGGCTCCAAGCAGGGCTCAGGGTCCCAGCGTGAACAGCAGAAAATCCTCGGGACTGGGACAGATTCCTTGAGCCAGGAGCGAGAAGGGAAGGATGAGAGTGAGAAAGCTCCAAACTCCCCTCCCCAGAAATCTTGAGCAAGTTTTTGTGGGATGAACCCGTGTTGTTCTCTGAATTTCACGGCTCTCCTCAGATCCCTCCATTCCTCCACTCCTGGGGAAGCAGTGTTGTAGCCAGATGAGAAATACCAACAGCTCCTGTGTGTTTTCATGGAGAGAGCCCATGGGAGGAATATTTAACATTTAGGCAGTAAGTAGGGCTAATAGGAAATGCTAATTCACATTTCATTCTTTTGATCAGTGTATATTGAATGATAATTACAGTGATAGTACTTGGCACTTCTGTAGCACCTTTCATCTGGAGCTGTTAAAGTGTTCTGCCAATCTGAATGAATTCAGGCTTGCAGGCACTGTGGGGTTGCAATTTACCATAATGCCTGAAAATAAATGGGAAACTAAGGCCTGGGAAGATTATACCACTTTCCCTATCATTCAAAATCTGTATGAAACAGCTGGGGCTGTGTGGTAGTGCTGCTGGTCATCTCAGAAGAGACAAAACCAACTCAAGGCATAGCTATAAATGGTGAAAGTGGTTTAACCCCACCAGGTGACCGGCCTTTACTCTCTAAAACATGTTTGTTTGGCATTTTTTGTGGTAATTTACCAATTCAGTGGGCACTCAGGTGCTCTGGTGTATTTTTGTTTGAATTCCCCTCACAAAGACAGAGAAATAATCTCAGATTCTCTCTGAATTTTTCAGCAACGTACCTGGATCCATATCCATTCTTTAGAGGCTTCCATCTCCAAAGCATGATTTGAACAAAAATGTTCATTTCAAAGCTACCACAAGAAAAAAATTCATAATGTTTCAGTGTCTTCCCAGGAAGCCCAAGTGCAAACAGCCTGGACTAATTGATAGGCTTTAGGGAGGCAAATGGACCTGACTGGTTTCATTTCTGTGGAGTGAATGAAAGGCAGAAAGTAAACAAACAAAAGCCTCAATTTGTTTAGACCTCTGGGCACTGAGAACTCTCACATTGCTGGTAGCACAAAGAAAAGAGGGCCATTAGAATATCCAACATGACAGTGTCCCTTTTATTTGTTTCTGGGTCACAGATAAAGAATTGTCCTGCAGATATGAAAGGTAGGATAATAAACACATTCCATTCTCCCCCTTTCAGTAGCACTGGCATTGTGCTTTCAGAAAACACGTCAAGGAGTGGAAGGTATTATCTGAATCTCCTGGATACTGCAGCATGAGTGCCCACTGCATTAGGACCTTCATCTCTGAACTTCTTCCATTGGGGATTTGCTTTAGCTCGGGGATATTTGGTATTTGCTTAAATACTGAATTCATTGCATGGAATTCACAGAAATCTGTGTCATTGCCACAATTCACCCTGAACAGGTCTCAATACATTTCTACCAAGTTTTGTTTCTGAGACAGATTTTTCTCTAGTTTAGACTAAACACTTCTCCTTAATTGCCAGGACATATTTTGAGCCATAATTTCTGGTCTTTCACTGTAGATGTTCACATGGCACCTGTGCACTTTGGTAATAACGAGGGTGCTGTGACAGGAGGCCATGGGAGCGATTCCCCCTCGCAGCTGGCAGGGGTCCTGTCCCTGCTCTTCACTCCGTGCAAGTGGCTGAGCTGTCACAGGCACGGAGGAGTTTTTGGCCCTTGGCTGGCTCGTTTGGAAGTTGTTCTGGAGATTCCTCATTCCCTCCAGATCGCAGCCTCGTGTGAGGCTCTCTCCAGGTGGTGCCACTGTTGTTCCAAACCAAGTGCAGCTGCCTGGAACAGCAGCCCTGATCCCGCGCTCCCCTGGTGAGTGCAGGCACCCAGGACACTGCAGATAAAGAATTTGGATTCCTGGCTCAGGGTGGAGCACTCAGGGGAAGATGGCATTGATTTCCAGATACTTTTTTCAAACTTTAGTTGCTATGGAAACAAGATTCCCTTTCTCCTCCGTGCTGTCACTTTTCCTCAGCGCTGCACTCTGATAAGCAATGGGCTGTGTTTGTCCTCCCCACACGCTTTTTCCCAGTGATATTCATGGCTCAGGCATCAAGGATAATTTGAGAGAGAGCTGGGGAAGCTCTGCTGCTTTTCCTGAGGTGTTCAGGTGTTCCCAGGCCTGGCGCTCTGCCAGAATCCTTCTTGTCTTTATCTTCCTCCATAATTACAGTGGATCATATCTTCCCTGCAACATTTTTCAAAGCACCAAGGAAATTAGCTCCAGAACTAATCATGTCTTTATTTCCTGAATGGCTCAGTGTAGTTCCCTGCATGGCTCTACGGAATGGGATTTGCCCTGAGCAGTGTCACCTGTCCCTGCCCTGTCCCCTCCCTTCATTCCTGCCTCCTCCAAGGTCATCTCCATGGCATTCCCACCATGGCACAGCCTGGCCTGACTGCAGTACACAATTAAGGTTACTTCACTTGACTAAACTCAAGGTTAATTTACTTCACATTTCCCAAGGAAAAGGCAAAGGGTGATGGGTACAGGTTGGTCCTGGACAGAGGCCATTTAGACACAAGAATTTAAAAAAATTGCTGTTCTTAGGGGGTGGAAGAGGAGACCTTCATATCCCTTCCTGGGAAACAAGGGAGTGTCCCAGCTAGTGTGGCACTGACTGTGACAGAGGGACACGTGCTGGCCTTGCCCTCGGGCCCTCTGGGAACCAAGCCTTCCTTGATAATTACCAACCAAGTCAAAAATAGTTAAGGAATCAGTGACTGACACTTAAATCTGCCTGATAGAATTGAAACTTCCTGCGGGGTGACAAAATTCTGCTTTAAAGAGTAAATCCACTGCTAGTAATTAGGCAAGAAATAGTCACTGCTAAGACCCAAAAATAGGATCTGTCACTTGCAATGTCTGTCTTATTATTTTGAGGGATAAACCAGCAGTGAACTTAATTTTTGCCTCCAGTTCCTGAAGGATATTCTTTTTGGTTTATATCTTTCAATGTGAGTGTTTTAAGAGAATTGTCACTTGTGCTGCCTCACATCACCTTCCTCAGCACCTCAGCCCAAAATCAGAAAAAAAGGACGAGCTGAGGAGGGAGAGGAAGGGAGTAAAGGTGGAGAAAAAGAGCAGTGAGTAGTCTTGTCTTGGGTTTCATTTCTCTCTGAGCTTTCTTAATCAAAAAGCTCTCTGATCTGTGTGTCCTGAAGGATGGAGAAATCATAAAAGCCAGGCTGGTACTCCTGGAAATGTCGTGTGTGTGTTTTATTTATCCTTCCATTGTAATTTTCCTCCCTTTTTCCAAAGCTGTAAGTAGGAGGTGAATCAAACTGAAATAGTGATTTTCATAAATTCTGAGATGGGGATAAATGAACTTCATCTTCAGTGTTTGCACAGTGTCTGGGAAGTGAGTTGTCTAGGGAGGTAGATAGGGGAAAGGCAGGGCTGATGCATCATCTGAATTCCAGTTGGTATTCCCCACACCTTCACAAAAGTGAGCGTTTTTGTTTGATTGCAGCTGTAATTATTGCTGAATACAAATGTTCCAATTTAAGCTGCAGAAATGTAGGGAAAGTCTTTGAAGCCAAGAGCATCTGCCTGGAACATGAGTTTCATATTTGAATGAGTAACTTTTACTGCAAAATTACACAATGAATCCCTACATTCAAAAGATAATAATATTTTTTTTACTCTAAACACATCATCTACCAACTGCTTTTTAAAATTTATTGGCTTGGCAGCTGGTTTTGTAGAAAATGTGTTACTGAAATCACACAAGGTTTGTCAGAGAAAATGAGGCAGCTTGGTGTTGGAACCTTCCTGTAGACTTGGAGCTGGCCATCAATATTCTGGAAAATGGGGTTCTCTTATTTGCTCTGCCCCAGAGGTTTCAGGTGGAGCAAGCAGGGAGATGCCTGACACAGCAGGACATCCATACAGCAAACTTGGGAAAGCAGGGAGAAAACACATTTGTTAACCTGTTTACTCTGCATCACACCCAAAGGTGGACTTCAAAAGGGAGCAGCAATGTAAAGAGATTAATGGAGGTGGTTTTCTCCTCTCCCCTGTGTGTTCATTTCTCATCCTGGCCAGCTCTGATACCTGTTTTAGCAGGAGCCATGTGTCTGGAGGGTGAAGTGATCCTGGCTTTGCAGCTTCTCTGGGCACAGTCAGTGCAGCAAATCACTGGGACAGCTCTGCCCTCACCCCCTCCCTCTGTGCCTGCCACAGCCCTCCCTGCTGACAGCATCTCCTCCCTGCTCCCACCTCCACCAGCCTGCCCTCCTCTCTCCCTCCCTGCACAGGAACCTTGTTGAGGCACAGACCTGCCTGGGGACTGGCTTTTAAAAGGCTATTCTCATTTCTGAGACTGGGAAAGAATTAAATTAATCTGCTTTATATGAAAAAATACCTTCTGTCCTGAAATAGAAGGGCACAATGGTTGATGTCAACTGTTCCTAGACAGATTTTGTACCTGTGTAATGGTCCTGAGCCCAGTGGTCAGTGACCCACTGGAGCTGAAGTGCTGCCCCACAGAAACAAAGTGCAGCTTTTGGAACCTCCTGGGCTCCTGAGCCCTTGGCAGAACCCCAAGGGGCCTGGGTCAGGATGTTTCAGAGTTTTGGATACAGCAGTTTGTGCTCTGGGTTGGGGCACTCCGTTGTGCCTTTCAGTGCTCCACCCCACTGAAATCCTCCTGCAGGTGCCATCCCTGCTTGGCTGTCCCCAGTTCTGCTCCCTTGGGGTGAATCTCTGCTCTTCAAGGTTACTTGCATTCTCCCTGTGTCTCTGTTTCTGCATCTTTCATCCCTGATTGCTCAATTACCCTGCTCCTACCTTCCCAAGGAATATTTATCTGTCTTGTTGGGATGTGAAATGTTGACAGTATGATAATTACAGAGCTGGGAACAAATAATCCAGAGTAGTGTGGGTTTGTTTTAATAGGAGAACAAAAGAATCCAAATTGAAGAACCAAGTGATCACTGAATAACAACTGTCAAAGTGTGGTTGGGGTCTGGATTCTTCCTGACACTTGAATTCCTTCATCCTTTATTAATGTCCCACCTGTTCCCTGTCCATGTTCTGTGGAAGTTCATCAGTGCTAATTGGAGAATCCAGATCCAGACTTCCCAAGGTTTCTGTTACTTTACCAAAGGCAGGAAGGAAATCTGCCCCGAACAGAAAAGGAACAAAGTGAAATTCTGCAAAGAAGCAGTTAGCTGAAAACATGAGGGAGAATGTCCTGAGCTGAGAGCTGCCAGTCCATGGAATTCTTTCTCCAGGGCAGTGGGAGAAGATCCCGTGACCAAGGCAGATTCAATAAAATAGGTAAAATCTTTATGGAAATGGAGCTCAAGCAGCAATTCTTTGTTGGCCAGAGGTGGGAAAGGGATGAGATGTTGTTAATGTGTTCTGTTACTGCTGCTTCTCTGTGACTTGCTGATACTCACACGTGTGAGATTTGCCATATTCATAATTAACCCCCAGCGCCTCTCATTCGATGCAATTCCAGCTCTCCTGACCTGGCCAGACCCGCACTGTCCCCTGGGTGACCTGGGGGACATCAGTGCATCTCCATCTGATTTTTCAGATGGGCTGAGCTGTGCTTGCAGTGACGCTGCAGATCTGATTCATCTGTGGCCTGGCAGGGCAGTGTTGCTAAGCAGCGCTTACACCAGGAGCTGCTCCTCACACTCCGGGGCTGCTTCAGGACCTGGCCCCTCTCGTGATCCTGAGATCCTGAGAGCTGCATCTCCGTGTCCATCCTGGAACAGAGCACAGATCCGACCACAGAGCAGCAGGGTTGGGGTTTTTATTGCAGTTACCTCTGACACGCAATGGGTTTGCAGATATTTCATCATTCCTTTGGGGTTTAGCCTAAATCCAAGAACTTCTCTCTCAGAAAGGCTTTCCTTATCCCTTTAGAATAAGATTGTAGGGTGACATCAGTCAGAGCAAGTGGTGGCTCCTTGCTCCTAGTGAGACATCAGGGGAGGTTAGATGAGATATTAGGAAAAGTTTCTTCATGGAAAAGACTGTCCAGTGTTGGGACAGCTGCCCAGGGAGGTGACAGTCACCCTCCCTGGAAGTGGATGTGGCACCTGGGACGTGGTTCAGTGAACAGGCAGGTGGTGCTGGGTTCATAGCTGGAATTGGTGATGTTACAGTTCTTTTCCAACCTTAACAATTCCATGATTCTCTGATCTGCTGCTGCCCATAGGGCTCACAGGGTGACTGGGAACAGTCCTGAGATTCATCAAATTAAATGGAGAAAGAGACACTGAGGGACTTTGCACCCACTAAACACAGCCATGGGTTCAGAAGGAGAACACACATTAATCTGTGGGTGCATTTCGAGGTCCAGAGAGGATAAACTCTTTTGGTTTTCCTTTGAAGTTCACATCTCTCCTGCTCTGCAGACTTTGGGGGCTGTTGCCCTCCTTTTCCCTTTCCCTGGCATTGCATTGGACAAAACTTCAGAGCAAGCTTGGGTTTGCCACGTAAACAGAATTTGGAGGTGTTGGTTGATAAACTTGCAAAAGTGTCATTTCCTAAGGTTTCTGCAGATTTCTCATAAGTTTGGGGGTGTCTTCAGCCTCAAGGTTGGCACTGTCTTGCCTCCCATGTGCCCGAGTTCAGAACAGCCCCCGTGCAGGCCTCGTGTATCCTGGAAATGCAATTTTTGGGAGGGAATTCCACAGGGGCCGTGTGCTCGGTCACCTGAACAGAGCCCTTCATCACACCTGACAGGAGCAGAGCTGCAGGACAGCAAAGCAACTTACAACTCCAAAGTCCAAACCAGAAAGAGCTGACAGAAATAAATGATATATGAAGCGTTTGAGGGGCTGCAGACACTCCCAGCCCTGTGCCTCCAACACTGAACAAATGAAAAACATTTGATCCATAAAGGTCAGCGCTGTACAGAAATTCCCTTCCTGCCCTGCTTCAGTGCCAGGGACCACTTGGGGGATTATTTCTGTTTTTGTTCTTCTGAGAGACACAAATGGTGCCTGGGCTCACCCTCAGAGTTGTTCTGGGCTCTGCATTCTTGGGGTAGCTCAATGCAGTCGTGTTCTACAGAGAGAAGGGTAAAAATGCACTCTTAAATGTCTTTACCTAGTAAGAAGCAGCATCAGATGCTCCCCAAAAAAGCTTTCTCTTTTATTTTGAAAGCTAAGACTAACATGGGTAATTGCAGAAATGGGTAAACTCATTTGTTTGGAACATTTATGGCTATAAAAGGATGCTTAGTGTTGGCACAGCTCTACTTGTTTCACAAATACAAATATTAATTATCCATTCAGTGGAGCCTCAATAAGAGGCTATTTCTATGTGCTGTGCAGGAGCAGAAAAAAACCCAGACTAATTCCAGAATTAAATTAAGTTTAAAAATTGTAAAGCCCAGGATAAGGATGGGTCTGGTAGAGAAGATTTACTCCCAGTTTTATACCTTATCCCTGCCATAGCAGAACACGTGGAGACCTGGGATGAAAGGCTGCATTGCCCACTTGTACTCACAGCAAACACTTATTTATTGCAGTTTCCTTATTATGAGTAGTGGAAAAATTCCTGATGTCCTCTCATGTCCCCCAGAGTTGAGATTTGCTTGAACTAAAACAAAAAGATGTGGAAGAGCTACAAAAATAACCCCATCTGTTCAGTAGTTCCTGTGATCTGCCTTTGTAGGGGGTGTTCTGTGTGGGTTTGGGGTGCCAGCAGGGCTGTGTCTGTGTTCCTGTCTGACCAGTGCCCCCCAGTACCTCCCAGTACCTCCCAGTGCCCCCCCAGTGCCCCCCCAGTGCCCCAGGGCAGACCCCCACACTGCCCCAGCCTCTCCCTGTTTTCCTGGCTTAGAGAAGATGGAGAACTGCCAGGACTCTTCCAAAGAAAGCTGCTCGTGAGGCATCCTGCCTGATTTATTGATACATCGTTTTTTAAATTTTATCTCTATTGTGTTTCCATGGTGCTGAATTTTTACCTTTATAACTTTATCGTGTGGGTTCGCTGCGAGTGAACATTATTGGTGTGGGAGTCAGCTCCAGACACAAGACTTGCATCATTACTTTATGTTTAATAAAACAGGAGCTCCAGATTTTGCTGTCATTAACACTCTGCTCAGTTTTGTCCCCCTCCCTTTTTCTCTCTCCTTTCTCGTTTTTTTTCATGTTGCCCCAGGGCGTGTGGAATTCTACAGTTCCTGCATCTCAAAGGCATATGGTGCTGATGGGTTTGCACATATGCTTTAAAAGTATTATAATACCAAAAATATTCAAACATTGTAATAGAATATAAGATTATTTCCAGGTTCTAGGGTAATTGATAATGCCAAATTTGATAGGGAGGAAGAATTTACATGAGAGTCCCACCTCCCTCAGTCTGCAGTGAGATGATGGTGTTGGATTTTGGGCTTGTCAAATATATAAGAAAAGAGCCCAAATGACAGCAGATTTAATTGTGCTGTTTTGAATTGTGCCATCCTGTTTTAGCTGAAGTTGCCGTGGTTGTGATTAAGCCATTCCTCAAAAGGATTTGTTTTGTTTTCTTCTGCCTTCGTTCTTTGTGTCTTTATCATGTCTTCAGTCAGCTCTTGTGATTAGAGCGATTGTACTCCGGGCTTGGAGATGTCAGAGGCAAAACAGCAGAAACAAAGCAAGAAAAGCAACGCCCTTGCACTTGAAAAGTGAAATCCGTGCTCAGTGGGAGCTCTGTGTTCCCACTGGATCCCTGGGGGTGTCCCAGGCCAGGCTTGGGCTGCCTGGGACACCCTGGGACAGTGGGAGGTGTCCCTGCCATGGCAGGGGTGGCCCTGGGTGCTGTTTGAGGTCCTCCCAACCCAAACTGCCCTGTGTTCACCCCTTCTTCTTGCCAGGCTTGATGATTTCTGTGCCACATTGCTCTGTGGGCTTCCAGGGCTTGCATGGGGCCACACTCCTGACCACAATGATTGTCTCTAAAGACCCTAAAAGATCTCCTCTTGCTCAGACCTTAGGCTGTGCAGGGATGAATTTATATAGCTGCTTCCATTGTAAAGGATATTTCATTATTTATTCTAGCTGAAGGGATTTTGGGCTCTGCAGATTTCATTTTTTGTCATTTCATAGAGACTATTAACTTCTGAATGAAACCTGTCTCGGTTACTGGCTTAATCTTTGCTGAGATATTTTTGCTAGTGGTGAATGCTGCCCACACACAGGAAGACACAATTCTGCCCTAGACAGCTCTCAATATAAACTTAAAAGTGTATTAGGAACATGCATGCAAAGGGCAGTGCTTTAATTGCTGGAAGTGCCAAGAATGCAGCTCAGCTAGAGGAGCCGGCAATGCTCAGAGGGTGGGATTAGCCTTGTTTGTCTGGAGATCAGAATCAAACGTGGTTTAAAGTCATAAATGAAGAAGAAATGGATCATGTCCTTATGATCTCACTAGGAAAGCTCGGCGGTCACACCCCGGGTCAGAATCTCTCTCCTGTATTTTCACAGACAAATTTCTGTCTTGTTTTCTTACCCCACCTAAAAATTACAGAAGGTATTAATTCACACATTAGGCTTTCTGATCTCTGGTGTGCACTATGGAGGTGCAAAGTATCACTATAGCAGCATAATTTATCAGCATGAAAATCTCTGACATCTCATTCTCCCAAGGAAGCTGGCAGTGAAAACGGAAAATGGCTCTGTGTGATTTCCTTCAGTGGCAACAAATGTAAAAACAATGGGAAACAGAAGGAAACTAATGTCTTGCTGCAACCCTAAATTCTAATGTCCAAATCCTGCACGAATCATGGAACAGTTGTGGAGATGTGGAATATGCAATTGAGGAAGAAAAATGTCACCATTGGTTGCAGAAGACATTTGGGTTTTTCCTCATCAATGCCTTGTCCAGAGTTCAAAGCTGTTCCTGGATTGAAGAAGGGCCCTGATAAAATGAGGACTTGCGTGTGGGTGGGCTGGCAGTGATGAAGGAACTCCAGTCTCTCATTCCAGAACCTTCTCACCAGAGTGGTTGAGGGCAATATCAGGTGTTTGGCCAGTCGTGCATTTTGGATTTTCCCTTCACAGCAAATATTGGCCGGTGTCCATAGCAGGCAACCAGAGCCTGGCCAGTCACTGGAACAAGAGCACGGGGAGTTGATAGGGTGAGTGTGAGGCTGATAGCACATGGATAGGATGGGAATGGGGCTGTGATAGCACAGGGATAGGATGGGAATGGGGCTGTGATAGCACAGGGATAGGATGGGAATGGGGCTGTGATAGCACAGGGATAGGATGGGAATGGGGCTGATAGCACATGGATAGCATGGGAATGGGGCTGATAGCACAGGGATAGGATGGGAATGGGGCTGATAGCACAGGGATAGCATGGGAATGGGGCTGATAGCACAGGGATAGGATGGGAATGGGGCTGATAGCACAGGGATAGGATGGGAATGGGGCTGATAGCACATGGATAGGATGGGAATGGGGCTGTGATAGCACATGGATAGGATGGGAATGGGGCTGATAGCACAGGGATAGGATGGGAATGGGGCTGATAGCACAGGGATAGGATGGGAATGGGGCTGTGATAGCACAGGGATAGGATGGGAATGGGGCTGTGATAGCACAGGGATAGGATGGGAATGGGGCTGATAGCACATGGATAGCATGGGAATGGGGCTGATAGCACAGGGATAGCATGGGAATGGGGCTGATAGCACAGGGATAGCATGGGAATGGGGCTGATAGCACATGGATAGCATGGGAATGGGGCTGATAGCACAGGGATAGGATGGGAATGGGGCTGTGATAGCACATGGATAGGATGGGAATGGGGCTGATAGCACAGGGATAGCATGGGAATGGGGCTGATAGCACATGGATAGCATGGGAATGGGGCTGTGATAGCACAGGGATAGCATGGGAATGGGGCTGATAGCACATGGATAGCATGGGAATGGGGCTGATAGCACATGGATAGGATGGGAATGGGGCTGATAGCACATGGATAGCATGGGAATGGGGCTGATAGCACAGGGATAGCATGGGAATGGGGCTGATAGCACATGGATAGGATGGGAATGGGGCTGATAGCACAGGGATAGGATGGGAATGGGGCTGTGATAGCACATGGATGGGATGGGAATGGGGCTGATAGCACAGGGATAGGATGGGAATGGGGCTGTGATAGCACAGGGATAGGATGGGAATGGGGCTGTGATAGCACAGGGATAGGATGGGAATGGGGCTGTGATAGCACAGGGATAGGATGGGAATGGGGCTGTGATAGCACAGGGATAGGATGGGAATGGGGCTGTGATAGCACAGGGATAGGATGGGAATGGGGCTGATAGCACAGGGATAGGATGGGAATGGGGCTGATAGCACAGGGATAGGATGGGAACAGGGCTGATAGCACAGGGATAGGATGGGAATGGGGCTGATAGCACAGGGATAGGATGGGAATGGGGCTGTGATAGCACAGGGATAGGATGGGAATGGGGCTGTGATAGCACAGGGATAGGATGGGAATGGGGCTGATAGCACATGGATAGGATGGGAACAGGGCTGATAGCACATGGAGAGGATGGGAATGGGGCTGATAGCACACTGATACCATGAGTGTGGGGCTGATACTACGAGTAGGAGGCTGGCTAAGGTCTGAGTACTGAGGGAAATATCTTAACAATGCTCCAGATAATGCAAACCCTCAAATTTGCTTTTCACAGCCATGTTTCTCTATACTATAAAATGCTCTAAAGGTATTTCTCAGGGACAGAACCCTTTTGAAAAGGCCTTTGTTATCTCTCACGTTGGCTTTGTGCAGTATGACAGAGTGTACAATGTGATGGCCTGTGTTCTGTACCTCCTGCTATTTCAGTCATGCAAATAGCTCCTGGAGAAGTATTCAGTCCACACAAATGCATGTTACATACCTCATCTGTAAGTAAAGTGGCACTTAATAAATGTGAAACACCTTTGGTTATCTAGATGTTTGAAATTCTTGGTGCACTTACAAACAGGAAAGTCACTTCCATAACGCAGAGTGCCCAGGGAGATTTTGCAGCTTGGGAAATACATAATGTGAGCCATGAATATCCGAGGTGGGGAAGGAGTGTTTAAATGGCATGAACAAATGACAGGCTTCATAGAAGTTAGACTGTGATTATCGCCCTGCGAGACATATTAAAGGTATTCATTTATAAAAGTGAGCTGCTAAGGATCCATTCCTGTGTGTTGAGTGGAGAAACTCCTGAGGCTCCTGCCTGGAGCAGAGGGTGCACTGTGGGCACGGCTGAGATGCTGCTCTGCTGCTCCCACGCAGGGCAGAATCTGTGCTTGATCCGTGGATATTCTCCCCCTTTCCTGGGGCTGGGGAAGGGAAGCAGTGCAGAACCTCTGCTTGTGTCTGTGTGGAGCTGATCTGCTTCTTTAGTGTGATGGTCCATGGAAGGAACACACCCTCAGGCTTCACCCCAAAATCCTGGTTTCTCTTTAAAATCCCCCCCACACACACACACACTTTATCTGCCCAAAGTGCTTGACCCTCTCGCACCATTCTCACACGCTGTAGATGCCGGCCAGCACAGTAATATTATACTTTTATTGCCTTATTTAGCGGACAGATTAAATGTAATGTTCAGATTATGTAGAACATTAACTCCTAACAATAAGCAAATAACACTTTAGAAGCTTTGCTATTAAAACGTTTGGTGCTGGCTCTGCTGTGGCGCTCTCCAGGAGCCGTGCCTTGTGTTCGGCCAGGGAGGAGGCTCGGCGGGGAAATGCAGCGAGCCGGGGTCTCTGTTCTCTGGGGTGGTGCCCGCACCCGGTAACACCGCGGGCCGAGCAGATAAGGACACGCTCAGGAGACAGAGGTTCAGCAGAGCAGGGCACAAGCCTTTGCCCCTCGTTTATTCTTCCTATTATGTACTTCTAACAAGGTGACCATGGATTGCAGAGTGGACAGTCCCACCTCTCACCATACTGGTCAAGGGACTGTCACACTGTCTTGTTTGTCCCAGCATGGAATGTGACAACAATGGCTGTGTTTATAGAACATAGCTGGTGTTTATATGAAAAGAGCGTGAGAAGGTACAAACCTTCCACTTAATATGAAGCGCTCAGCTAGCTAGGAGAATCTCATGGCAACACCCCGCGCCCACCGGCGGTGTCAGGACGAGCTTTATGGAGCTCCATCCCCGCCACCGAGAGCCCTGAGCCGGGCTGTGGGCCATGGCCGCGGAGGTAACGGGGCCGTGCCCGTGTGCCCGGCTCGGCGCGGGTGGTGTCCGGACCGGAGCCGGGGCCAGCCCCTGCTCCCGTCAGGAGCCGCGATGTGCCAGTGCTGCCTTTCAGACGGGTTTTTATGGGAACTGATGGTTGCCAGGGTAACGGAGGCTTCGGGGAGTCTGGCGCGCCGCAGCCCGGCCGGAGCGCCGGCAGCAGATGTTGGCTGACGCCAGGCGCTGCCAGCGCCGCTCATGCGGGAGCTGCCGAGCTGTGCCCCGCTGCACGGGCGGCTCCGCGCCCGCTCCCCGCTCCCCTCCGCCCTGTAATTTAGTATTCTTGTCTCACCCCACAGGGGTTCCTCAGCCGTCGGCTTAAAGGCTCCATCAAAAGGACAAAGAGCCAACCGAAGCTCGATAGGAACAGCAGCTTCCGGCACATTTTACCTGGCTTCAGGAGCGTGGACCATGAAAGGTAAGGGGACGTTTCGCGGAGGGTGTGGGAGAGAGAAAGAGAAGGAGGATATTGATTTTTCCAGCTCTTGTTAAGATCTTGCTTATCTTATTCAGAGCAAGGGCTGCATCTCTGATAGAAGTAGACTTGGTTAATTGCAAGAGGGGTAGTTCAAATTTGTTGCTGAGGGTACGATGCAAGCCCTCCCTTTTCAGGTTAAATTCCAGGTGCAGAGAAGCCTGACTGCTCTGCTTTCTCTTCCCTAATAAATCCTAAATTGATGCACCGACATATAAATAGCACAGAGATGCAGCAGGCAGAGCCGGCTGATGCAGGTGAGGGAGGGAGGGGAGGGACGCTCCCGCACTGGACTGCACCGATCGCAGCTGGGTTACACACGGCAGGAACAATACCGTGCAACAAGAACAACCAGAACCTCCCAAATCCCTCTCTCCCCTCACACATCCGGCTCCATCCCGCAGTTGTCCCTGCACGGAGATGGAGCCTCGGCGTGTGGCCGGAGCTGCTCGTGCCTGAGCCATGGCAGGAGCTCAGTCCGGGAGGGATGTGTTGTATCAGATGGATCTGATAAAGCATTTCACGTGGGATGGCCAGTACTGGAGCAGATTGAGAGTAAAATAGAAGAGAAATGAGATCTTTGAGATTCTTCAGCTGGTTAGAAAGTAGAGCAGCTCTTCAGTGGATTTGTGTGTATTTATGTCTGTGTAGATTTACGTTAACGTGAGCAGCAGACAGGCACTGTTTGAGGTAAATTCATGTGTAAATTCACATGCAGATCAAGGTCATGGCTGGGGAAGACAGATTCCCTCACCAACCACAAACCAGTGGTTTGCTTCTAAAAGGAAGATCTTACAACCCTACACAAATCATTTTGGGGAGTGACAGAAATATTGAAGTGCCAGGAAAAGTCTGTGTCTGAAAATGCCACCGGGCTGGACATGCCCTGATGTAACCAGTTCAGAGCAGAGGCAGTGTGATAGACCAGGATGGTGCTTGAGAACCCAGTGAGTAAACGCTTCACTTTGAAAAGCAATGACAACTTACTTTGTTTTAGCTGTACTTATTCATCGGAGGGGCCAGGAGCTTTTGAAGCTCACAAACAACAATTGTCAATCAGGATTTTTCCTTACCTGACCTATTGCAGCCTCCTAAGCTTTTTCCGTGTGGATTCTGCAGGTGAAGTGATTGTGCTGGTAGTGCCGAGTTGGATTTCAGGGATTACTCTCCGGGCAGACAGAGCCGGTTGGATTCCTGTGCTGCAGTTTTCCCTTTGCTCGAAGTAGGGCACTGTGTTCCAGAGGGAAGCGAGCAGAGCCGGGGGCCGGGAATGTGCCTCCAAGAACAGGCAGATTAGGCAGGGCTTCACCTTTACCTGGGTGGGTTTTGTTTCGTTCTGTCACTTGGCAGGATGGGACAGGGGAATTAACTGTTCTGGCCAGCCCTGCAGCCAGAGTCATTTTCCCAAATTAAGCCTCGTAATTTCCCTGCCCTCCCAGCACAGCAGCCTGGAGCTGGCTGGGCTTCCCGAGACCCAGATGTGCTGTAACTTCTCCTTAAAACTCGGGAATCCTGCAGTGTGGAGCTTAAAGGGTGGCTTGGAGGAGAGGTGGCACTTGGCAGCCTCGAATAACCAAGGATTTGCTTATATGAGTATGAGAAACTGCAAATGAATGACACCTGCATGATACCTGAGATTGGAGCTCCTGTCAGGCAGGCATCTCTCAGAAATGCACTTCCTCTGCGATACACAGAATCCCTGAGCTGCAGGACACCGAGGCTCGGAGGCTTTTGACAGCAGGCTCTCAGTCCCTGGCTGCCATCACGGTGTCAGATCTGTCAGGTGAGCAGGAGTCCTCTGCAGGAGAGCCTGGCCTTAGGGACTGTTGCTCTCAGAGAGGTGAAAGCAAAGCAGCAGCTGGGCCTCTCAGTCACGCAGCGAGGCTTTGGTTACAGAAGATAATTTTATCTTTCTGAACATTCCCGTCTCATTGTGTGTGCACAATGTGTATGAAAGAGCTCCAGTCTTTAGATCATTCTTGTGCATTTGCTGCTGTGCCTGTCTTGCTGGTAATCCAAGAACTGTTTCAGAGAAGCATTTGGTATTGGAATATTCACCTCTTAAATATTTGATTCTTGACTCCATCTTGTATCGAAGCTGATTGTTCAGGAGCCACTCCTCTGCTCGTGGAAGTCACCATTATAACAATGCTCTGTTCTGGAGCGTGGGCCAATTTTTGTGGGAATGCCATAGCAAAAATGAATAGTGCAGTAAATGCAGTCAAAACACTCCAGGTTGAAATATTGAGCTAGGGTAGATCGTAAATGCTTCTGTTAGTTGGCTTCTTTGTATCTAATTTGGGGCTGTTCCTGCCTGTTAGTTCCTTTATTTTCCCTTCCTTGCATGCCCTGTTTATCGTACAGATGAATTTATGAAATACATGAACTGTGCACATGCATGTTCAGACAGATAATGACATGGACGTGGCTTGTATGTGGGGCAGAGAATGTAAACAAATGGATTTCACTAAATTACTGTGGGGTTCACATGGATGGATCTGGCCAAATTTTGCCAGTCTTGTGCATACTGGGTTTTTTTCTCCTGTTACAGTAACAGTAATGCAATTATTGATAGTTAAAGAAGCCAAATCAGAGCAGGGGTAACTCACCTTCTGTATGAGAGGTGCATTAATATGGTACAATCAGAGTGTGTAAATATGAGATCTAAAGGAGGGTTGTGGAGTGAGTGTTCCTTTCAATTTGCTGGCTGGTCATATTGCTTATTAGAGCTAAAAAGGGTTCCAAAAAGTGGCTTTTTGCTAACAATGTCTGCTGCCTCCTGATTTATTACAGCAGCTCACTAAGTTTTTATCGTGGAGCGCTGAATGCTTGGCTTTGTAGTGGCCTCTGGAATCAGCCACAAATCAAGCATTTGGCACATGGATTTTTCCTAATTGGACCCACATTTCTCCTACGAAATTTGTGATGGAGAAAATTTCTGGGTTGGACGTGGAGCACAGGGAGCAGAGCCAGAGAAGGGAGAGAGGGTTGTTCTGCTGCAGTTCATTATTGGTGGGGATGCATTGCTGATGGTTCTCTTGTAGTGGCAAAGGGGATTTCACACCAGCACTGAGAGGGCAGGGCCACAGTACCACTGTGTGGACAAATGTCTTCAGATTGTCTTGATTTGGTGAAAAATGGGTACTCTGGGTAATTCTGTGTTCTGATGGAATCCCTGAACTGATCATTGCTGGAGACACCTTTCCTCAGAGCACCTAGAATCCATTTAATGCTACGGGACTCTGGGTTACCAACACTTGTGATTATCTTGCAAGGTTTTTGGGGTTTGTTTTTTATAATTCCAGGAGATAACATTCTGTTTAAGCTTTTATTGGCACTACAAAACCCTGAGCATATGGTTGATTGTTAAATGAGCCTCAGCCTTGGAAGGGGTACAGCCCTGCATTAATAACAGCAGCAACTTGCACTGCTGAGACTTCCTCTTTAAACTCCTTTTTGTCTTTAGCCCATCCAAAATGTTTGCTTCTAACCCCCAGAGGGAAGAGGAATTGTACAAGTCATGTGCTGCAGCACATTTAATTCCTGCTATAGTGCCCATGCTGTCTGCTGTGGGAGCTTTCCATGTGCACAAAAACATATTTTGGTGCACCAGGAACTGATGAACATCTGTCTCCTGTAGCAAACTTGAGTTTGGGAGTTTCTTGGAGATCTGATTTGTTTATTCCCAACAAACACAATATGCCAAATACTTTTAGGCATGATGAAACTGGTTAAGTTTGATGAGAATCTGGTGAGTGCTGCATGGTGAAGGATGAAGAGGTTGCTCCATTTCCTCTGGAACTGGAAAGAGGAATGACTCATCCTCCAGAAGTAGGGCACTGGCAGACCCCAGAACCACGGAGGGCTTGCAGGTCTGTGTGAACAAGAGCTGGAGAGCTGCTTCCTCCTGTGCCTCCTGCTGAAATGGCTGAGTAGGAAAACCTGCCCCAGGGGAGACCCCGAAGGGTGGCACTGACCCCACACCACAGACAGCCGGGCTCTGGTTGGGATTGTGAGGAGGATTTTAGGGAAACACTGTGCAGTTTGTGCAGGGGAACCATCCAGCCCCATCAGCAGTGACTGAAATGCAGAATAAATCATCTTGCACAGCCAGGAGCACCCAGCAGTCGCTCCTGTGACACTCCATGTCATTCATGCTGGGGGTGGTGCCTGTCCCCACTCCTCCCACGTCAGGGAACAGATTTCGGCAGAAAAATCAAGGTTCAAGGACAGTCTCAGAATTCAGACTGGCCTCATGCAGTACCTGCATTTATATCAAGGCTGCTTTGTCCTGGAATAAGCAAATCAGCCTTTTAATAGGGTTCCTTTGCAAAATATTTCTTGAACCAGAAAGTTAATTACTGATCTCTAATTAGTGGCTGTGTTAAGAGGCTGGAGTAAAATCAGAGAGAGCTGCTTTGAAGGAGAGATGCAGGAAGAAATTACCATTTCTCTCCATAAACTGTGATGTTCCTCTTCTTCTCGTGGTATCAGGAAGTTTAGATATTTTAGAAAGGAGAATGTTGTTAATGGAAAGAGGGCATTTTGAAAGGACTTTTCTGGAAGGCATTGGAAGAATGGTGATTTAATAACTCCAAGAGGGACAGAGATGGATTGAGAGTAATGTGGGGCCTTTCAGCTTCTCCCAAGGCAGCAGCAAGGCCTCAACTGTTAATTTGACTTTTGCAAATACCTGTGAACTTGTATCAGCAGCTAACTGAGGTAAATGCATTCCCCATTCTCAAAGGATACAGAAACACTTTCCTTTATCCTACACTTCCAAACTAACTTCCTGACTGAACAGGGAGTCATGCCTAAAGCTGTCAGTAAAGGCTGTATTAGCTCCTAGTAATTCTTCAAGTTATAATAAACGTCAGGGGAAGGGCGAAGAGGCCGGAATGATTTTCATAGAATCCTAGAATGATGGCAGAATTTTCCCAGCCTTTTTCCCAGCTCTGCACTCGCTGGTTCCTGACAGCCCCGTGCCCCACGGGGTGCAGCCGGCGCGTTGACTCCACTCGGAGTCACGGAACAAAATTAGAAAATCCTTCCTGCTCCGGCATATGCAGCACTGCTGGGATAATTGGCTTCATGCATCTTACAATTAGCTTGCAAAAATATGTTTTGCATCCCTGACCTTTTCTCTATAAGCAAGGCCATTGTTTCCCTGTCCTGCTTAATTACAAAATAGAGCGTTGTGTGAGGAGGGAGATGACATCGTTGGATCGTCGGCTCTAATTTGACGAGACATCGTAATGGGGAGTTTTCATACCAAGGGCACTGAATTAGTGTACCGTAAAGCCACATTTCTGCAGACCCACTAAATAAGGAGAAGTTAATTTTCTGCTCTATCTTTTTGACGTTTGTAATCAGAGCTTTGTATTCCAGCTGCAGATGGTTAGAGCGTGAGGGATGTTTGGGAAACGCCGACGATCGCCAGGCATTGTCTGCACGGCCGGGGATCAGGTTGATTAATGGATACAAGGATGCTGCTCCCCTTTTGCTGCTCTCCCAGCCTGAATACACAGCACTGACTGGTGTGGCCACTGCCTGGGGTGTGCTGGGGCAGCAGTGCACACCCAGGGGTACAGGCAGAGAGCTCTGCTCTTGTCCCTCGAGCACAGACAGAGCCAGGGTGACAGTTCCACTGTGCTGTGGCCCTTCAGGATGAAGACAGATACTGCTATTCCATTGCATCAACATTTTGTTTCCAAACACACCATTTGTTCTGACTCTGCCCTGGTGAGGTTTTCATGTGCATGAATTTCAGTGCAATTACATTAGCATTACTCTTCATGTCAATAACCTCAAAGGAAAAAAAGAGAAAGAAAATGCCATCACTGCAGCTTTTCTACCCAAGGATGCTTTCTGTTCTTTCTAGACTCTTCTCTGCTTTTCTAATTATCATCTGTTTACAATAGATAGTGAGACAGTTCCATCCCAGGCTTAAACATCCCCCTGCCATGGGCAGGGACACCTCCCACAGCCCTGAGCAACCTGTTCTGTGGAAGGGGTGGAATGAGATGAGCTTTAAGGTCCCTTCCAACCCAGACCAGCCTGGGATTCTGGGATTCTGGCACGCAGTGAAAGCTGCTCCTATGAAAGCATCACTGGAACACCGAGAGGAGCAGTCCTGCTCTCCCCAGCCCGCTCACATGTTCCCCTTCCCATCGCATGATCTCGGGAAGGGCTGAGTGGATTCATTGAGAAATGATTATTCAAGGGGTGATTTTCTGTTTGCTTGGGGCACTGAAGCAGCTCCAGTAGCTGCAGAGGAGCAGGAAGGTGGCAGGGCAGGGGCTTGCCCTGTTTCTGGCATGTGCAGCTGCATTTAATGGGATGTAACTCTCAGTTTTTGCCCCTCGTGCTGTGTGGCCTGGGGGAGCCATGTCCAATTGGCATCTGCCTCCAATTTCCATCTTCTATGGAATTTCCCATCTCCTAGGAGAGATCCATTGCGTGTTGGCTCACACTTTGCCCTCCTCTACTCTGTCATTTCTAGTGGCAATTAATTTTAGCAATAAATGCTTATCTCTCTTGGAAAGAAGGAAAGAATGTTTTAAATAACTTCCCAAACCAACTTCCGCTCTGTTCTTTATTGAAACCTTGCAAAACCTCGATTAGAAAATCTGTGTGAGGGATAAAGGGTTACAAGTGAGCATGGAAGTGAGGTGGGGAAGGGTTCCAAGCCTTTGTTCAGAGCTGGGAGACGCCGATGTTTGACGGGTGTTCCTTGTTATCCCGGCTCTTATTGCAGTATCCAGGCCCTGGAATCCACTGATTGTAGCTGGAGGCAGCAGCTGGAGCTGGAGCTCACTGCTGGCTCTGACTTGCACAGAGCATTCCCTGTAAGGATGTTCAGGACTTGTGAATACCAAATAACTCTGTCAAATTCATCTGCCAGCTGGGAGGGAAGGTAAAACCAGATTGAGGAAAAAATACACTTCCTCTTTATCATATTCTTTAATAAAACCTTAGGATATAGAGCCTCTGAAATGGTTATTAGTGAGATTTCAAGGAGTTTGTTCACCTATGGATATCTTATGATGGTGATATTATGATGCTTATCTGGTTGGCAGCGTTTACAATTCAAATCTTCAGTACAGCTACAGAATGTCTCACTTAGGTTCTCCTCCACACAATTCAAGTCTGGTGTGATGAAAAAGAAGTAAAAACTGATTTTAATTGAATTAAACCAATGCATTTTAGCTGGAATTAAAATGTAATTTGTTTAAAAATACTGAACAGATTTGAATTAAAGCCAGAAATAAGAATTTAGCTTTAATCCACATGTGTTATATAAGTAATTATACGAGAAAGGGCTGTGGCGTGCCTTGTGTGTGATTGATAATGTGCAGGAGGGCGGCATTCCCTCATTCCAGAGGATGCAAATGCAGCAGGAATTAGAAAGCCAGAGCTCTTCTATCAGGCTGTGCTCTCTGCTCACATTTACAGATGTCTGTGGGATTAGGCTGCCCCTGCCCCCCAGTCCAGGGGGATTCCCACTCCCCATCCCAGCTCTCCGTAGGAATCCCTGTGCAGAGCGGGCCTGCGGCAGATCCCAAATGATTTACATAACTCGCCTCTATGTACCTTGAATTATTAATATTTTGCTGTCCTGGCTGTGTGGGGAGATTTGTTCCATTAGGAATGTGTTTGTTGCTATATAGTAGCACTTTAGATGATAGGAGTCCACAGAGAGAGAGAGAGAGAGAGAGAAGGATTTACATGTGAAATTCTTTTGGTGAGAGCAGAGTTTTTACCAGTGCCTGGCTCTGAGGATTGCAATGAAGGGCTCAGGGCTGCTGCTGCTCATCTTGGAGTGTGGTGTTTATCCTCTGCCTGGGCATAATCCCCCCGGGCACCAAGCAAAGCCAAGTGCCATCAGCATGTGAAGGGTTCCAATCGTGACACGGCCATGTCCGTGATTTCCCTGGATCGTGGCATCTCCTGCCTTTCCCCAGCGCTCCCAGGGAAGGTGGCAGTGCCACTTGTTTGTGCAGTGCCTGTGTGGGTGGCAGGGTTTGTCCCACGGGGTGTCATTAGTGAGTGACACGGGCCACGTGCTGCCTTGCAGGGCGCTGGGCACCCCGGGGCTCCGGCGGACGCTCCCGGTGCCGTCCCTGAACGGGATCTGGCATCCGCTGAGGCTCTGCAGGAACCCTCTGCAGCTCCCCCGAATTAATTATTCACTGATCATCACTCAGACCTTATGGATTAGGGAGCAGGGTTGGCAGGGGGTGGATGGAAGATGGAGCAATTTGGATTGCAATTAGTATTTCATCTCTTCCCTTGCTCCCCATTTGCTTAAATTGGAGATTGCGCGTTAGCACCAAGCAAGGATTTACATCCCAGCAGTGGAAGTTCCTTGTGCACCAGAAACCAGCAAATCCACTGCAGTCCTTAAGCTTCCCCAAGGGATCAAACACTCAGTTTGAGAAGTTGAAATATCAGGGGAACATGTTTTCCTTAGAAAATGGTGTGAGGGAACAGCAGTGCCTGGTCTGCTGGAGGAGGGATTTCACCAGCCATGTCCTACTCTCACGATAACAGCATTTAGATGTTGTCTCTGTCCATCCTGAGGGAATGGAATGAAGCTCTGCCAGGAAAGATTCAGGCTGGATTTCAGGAAAAGGTTCTTCCCCTTGGTGTGTGTGGTGATGTGGCACTGAACAGGCTCCCCCAGGGAATGGTGACAAGGCTGCCAGAGCCCCAGGAGTGTTTGGACAAGGCTCTCACACACAGGGTGGGATTGTTGGGGTGTCTGTGCAGGGCCAGGGGCTGGACTGGGTGATCCTTGTGGGTCCCTTCTAGCTCAGGACATCCTGTCATTCTGTGAGCCCTTACCTCTGGTCTCCCTTGCCACTCCTGGCGTGTGCTCCTTGCCAGGAATCCTGTCTGGGAGAGGGAAACCCATCAGGGTGAGCAGCCCCAGAGGGACTGTCCTGCTCACAGGCAGGGTCATTGCAAGTTTAGTCATCACAACAGTTACCAGGAGTTGGGAACTCTGCTCCACCGGGGAGACTGTGTCTGATTTTGAAACCTCGAGGGGTTTTTTGATTATACCAGTAACCACAGTCTGGGTCACACTTTGCAATAATTATCCTGCTGTCTGAGAGGTTGTTAGAACATCCCTGGAGGAAGGGGCCTGCTTGCATCAGAGGAGAATTTAGAGGTATATGCTGGCAAACCTTCAGCACCAGAGATTTATTTAAGTTAGTTCTTTTAATTGCTTTCCAGCATCCCAATTCTGTTATAAGCTCTCTGAGCCATCTAGGGAAGTGAGTGTAGCTCACATTAATCTCCTCAATCCTTCTCCCTCTAACCAGTTACTCCCAGCTTCATCTACACAGGCATTTGAGCCCTGCAGAGCGGGTAATAATTTTGATTCTGTTTAAACATGTTCTAACAGAAGATATAAGATAGGAAAATTCATCAGCTGACTGCAGCATTGGGTTCTTTCTTAGCTCTCATCTCTCAAGCATGGCTTATGATCTTTGTATAACAGTGCTGCCTCCCAAGTCTGTTGGCAGCTCTGTGATATGTATTCATAGAGCAATTCCAGTCCTTGAGTGAAGCCTGCAAGAAAAGGGCAAAGAATTATTTGTCTTTTTTTTCATTATCGTGGCCCTCTGATACCTGCTCTGACACACACTTGAGAGAAGTTTGCCTTGATGCCTTTATATCTGAAGCTCTCTCTCTGTACAGGGTGTCTCGCCCTCGTTAGATAAAGTCACTCATGTTGAGGCTCTCCCTCACTTTATTAATCACAGTCCCAACCTCTCACACAGCAGCAGAGCCTGCACACACCCTCAGTTACACACCGAGAGCAGGGAGGCAGGAACAGAGGCACTCCAGCCTGTCCAAGGGGTGGCCAAGGAGCCAGGGCCAGCTGCCTCTTATTCCCTCACTTGGGAGCTTTGTTCTCTCTTCTGAACGGTAAAAAAAGGTTCATTGTCTTAAAAAAATAACAATTATCCTGTTTGAGTGGTGTGAAGGTTTTGGTCTCAATTGCATCTCGTATCAATGAGTTCCACAGACAGACACTGTCTGATACATAATTTATAGCACTGACAGTTTTTAATCTATTAAAGCCCATTATCTTTCATCTTCATTATCTATTCCTTGGCCATTTTAGAAAAGACAGTAAACAGAAGTAGGAATTCATTCCTGATTTTATCATGCATTATTTGCTGATAAGGTCCTGTTGTGTCTCCTTGTCTTTCCCAGCTAAAGTCACTCCTTTTGAACAGTTTTCTATGTTTTTTGCCACTTTGTGCCATTTCTTATTCAGTGTGTTTGCTCACGTACAGTATTACATTGTTGGAAGAAACATCTTTCGTACACCTGTTTTCCTTGAAAGCACTGGCAGGTCTGTGCTGGGCATCTGCCAGCAGCAGGGCCAGGGGCTCCAGGGCTCCCCCAGGGCCAGGGGCTCCAGGGCTCCCCCAGGGGCTCCAGGGCTCCCCCAGAGGCTCCAGGGCTCCCCCAAGGCCAGGGGCTCCAGGGCTCCCCCAGAGGCTCCAGGGCTCCCCCAGAAGCTCCAGGGCTCCCCCAGAAGCTCCAGGGCTCCCCCAGGGGCTCCAGGGCTCCCCCAGGGCCAGAAGCTCCAGGGCTCCCCCAGGGGCTCCAGGGCTCCCCCAGGGGCTCCAGGGCTCCCCCAGAGGCTCCAGGGCTCCCCCAAGGCCAGGGGCTCCAGGGCTCCCCCAGGGGCTCCAGGGCTCCCCCAGAGGCTCCAGGGCTCCCCCAGAAGCTCCAGGGCTCCCCCAGAGGCTCCAGGGCTCCCCCAGGGCCAGAAGCTCCAGGGCTCCCCCAGGGGCTCCAGGGCTCCCCCAGGGGCTCCAGGGCTCCCCCAGAGGCTCCAGGGCTCCCCCAAGGCCAGGGGCTCCAGGGCTCCCCCAGGGGCTCCAGGGCTCCCCCAGAGGCTCCAGGGCTCCCCCAGAAGCTCCAGGGCTCCCCCAGAGGCTCCAGGGCTCCCCCAGAAGCTCCAGGGCTCCCCCAGAGGCTCCAGGGCTCCCCCAGAAGCTCCAGGGCTCCCCCAGAGGCTCCAGGGCTCCCCCAGAAGCTCCAGGGCTCCCCCAGGGGCTCCAGGGCTCCCCCAGAGGCTCCAGGGCTCCCATGCCCTCACTCCAGGCACATCACGACCTGCTGCCTTTCCTCCAGCATCCCTTTCCATCCCTGCAACTCCTCATCCCTGTCAGAGGAACACATCCTTTTGTTCAAATGGAAGGAGTCAGCATCACACAGAGGAGCGAGATATAAAATAACAGAGCCAATAATGATGGGAATCCCCCCACGGAGCAGGAGTGCAGCCTCTGGAACAGCAGCTGCAGCAATTGCATCCAGGTTATCTGTGGCACTTTGTGCTGAGAAGGCTTAGGTGTAATGAGAGTTGCTGCATCCCGGGAACCTCAGCAATGAATAGTGACATTTTCCAATAACAACTTCCAGAAATGGAAGAAAACATCCTGTGTGTGAATGTGGCCCTGAAGGGACAGCTCAGGGGTCTTCTCTCTCTGCCTCGCAGCTGGACAGGTCACCAAGCTGCCTTCAGGCAACCAGAAGTGACTCTTAATTGCTTCAGTCCTGTCTGAAAGCTCATCAATAATTTCCTGGGCTGGCTGTCCTGGCGCTGGCATTCTCAAACTCACGTTAGATTTGATTATTTTTTCAAATTAACATGCAAAGCATGGCTTGACCTAAATAATTCCACCAGTCCAATCACAAGTCTGAAGGTTTTAGAAATATCAAGTTCCCTTAAACATTTAAGAGAGGGATTTTTCCAAGGGTGTGTAGTGGTGGAACAAGGGGCAGTGGCGTCAAGGTGACAGAGCACAGGGTTAGATGGGATTTGGGGAGGGAATCCTTCATTGTGAGGGTGGGGAGGCCTCCACAGGGTGTCCCTGAATCCTGGAAGTGTCCAAGGCCAGGTTGGACAGCACTTGGGATAGTGGAAGGTGTCCCTGCCCATGGCAGGGGTGGCACTGGAAGATCTTTCAGGTCCCTGCCAACCCAAACCAGTCTGGAATTCTGTGACAATTCCCCAGCCCCTGATTTCTCCCAGCCCATTGCTTTGTTCCAAATGAGCCCGTGGCGTTGTGGGTGCTGCAGTGAGTCCCGGGCTGGAGCAGTGTCAGCTCCCAGAACAGGCTGTGCTGTATCACCTGCATCTCGGCACTTTTATTTCCTTCCATGTGATGTGTTGAAACCACAGCCCCTGTCACCGATAAGCTGAGGAAGCATCACTCAGCCCTGAATGGTTTTGTGGACACTTCTCTTCCTCTGACATGTTTTTCTTTCTATAAATGTCAGTGCATAAAGAGCGCAGGATTCAATTTGATTTGTGCTCCTGGTACATAAAGAGCTGCACTTGGGTGTCAGTACAATACATTGGGGGAAGTGACTCCTCCTAACCGTGTTCAGCTCTAAAATTGAGTTAACATAAAGAGAGCTTCAAAACCCATTGGATGCCTCTGGAGATGAAACAATTTGAACATTGATTACAGCTGTTCCTGGCATCTGACTATTATTTACAACTATTTGTGAATCTTCAAAATCAGACTCATTTTGTCTCACCTGAAAAATCTGCTGAGAAATCTTCATTTTTTGTTGAAAAATTACTTGGGTGACTAATGCCGCAGTTGAAAAAAGTCATCAAATGCAGCAGTTTGTGATGACGACTGAGGATGGGCTGTTTTGTCCAGGGATTTTATCTCCCATTTCCATCAGAAAGTGCACTGGGAAATGTTTTCTCTCAGTGCAGTGTCTGTGTGGCTGTTTGCTGTGCTGCTCCTGAGGTCACACATCTCCCCCTTGGCTGTGTCAGGGCATCCCGTTTATACAAACCTCTCACAAACCAGTTTAAAGGTTCTACATGTCCCTGGCTTCATTTTGCATTAACCAGAAGTCCAGTGCTGGTAATTCTGGCCAGCAGTGCTCCCTTTTCCCAGAGCTCATCTTTGCACCGCCCTTTTCCGTGCTACAAGAGGTCACATTATTCCATGTCAATAAATTTGTGGAAAAACTCTGGCTTTTTCATTTATGGCCATGAGTTGCTGCTGCTGAGCTGGAACGAGCTGGGAATGTCTCAGTGCTAAACTGTGAGATTGCATAATTATGGCTTACACAACAGCACACACAGGCAAACAAACCGGGGACTGCTATGTGGGATGGGCTCGGGAGCCTGCGTTGGACGACTTTCAGCGCTCGTGTTCCCTGCAAAAGGAGTTCCTGCTCCTTAATTTAGCATCCATATATCTGATTTTCACTTTTCTGGGGAAGGTGGGTGGGTTTGCTCAGAGTTTGGGGAATTTTTGCTTTCCCACTCTCCCTGGTGGCTCGGAAAGGTGGAGCCCACACAGTGCTTTCCATCGTGCCCAACTCCAGAAGGGAGTGGTTTTCCACCACAACAATTGGCAATTACGGTTCTTATTTTAAATAACATGAAAACAAAGCAGGCTGCTCCCACCCTGGACTCTGCAGATGGGCAGGGTTCTGAACCCTGCTGGAATAATCATGGATACTAATTATAGAATTCGGAGAAAACGGCAGGGCCGGGCCAGGCTGAGCTGGGCTGGGCTGAGCTGGGCCGGGCTGAGCTGGGCAGGGCTGAGCTGGACCAGGCTGAGCTGGGCCAGGCTGAACTGGGCCGGGCTGAGCTGGGCCAGGCTGAGCTGGACCAGGCTGAGCTGGGCCAGGCTGAACTGGGCCAGGCTGAACTGGGCCGGGTTGAGCTGGGCCAGGCTGAACTGGGCCAGGCTGAGCTGGGCCAGGCTGAGCTGGGCCAGGCTGAGCCTTCCAGCACAAATTCCAAAGCAGCAAATCTCACTAATTTCTCCGTTGTGATTTCTGCTCTTTGCTTTGTCTCTGTTTCCCTCCCCTTTGCTGCCCTTGCACTTCCAGCTCGGGAATGTGTAGCAGCATCGTAGTAAGTGCTTGAATGGCTGGAAAATCCTTTCATGGCAAAGATGTGATTGTTACTTATTTATTTTATTTTTGGTTAATATGACTGGAATACAAATTGGGCTGTGGTGCCTAAGGGCCTTGCATACTTCCAGTAATTCCTTATGACATGTGTCAGGTTTTGTTTTATTCAGGTGGGTGGTGGATATTAAACAAGAAAGCAAGCTTGCATTTCTCTGCAGCTGTATTTATACACACACTCCTGGCACAGAGCTGCTTATTAGGAGAATGTCATCTCCACACTGCCTGTACCTGAAACAGTCTGCAAATACCATGTGGGCTTTAAGAGAAATCATCTTAAATCAATCAGATCTCCCAACACCGGAGTGTCCTTCCTGCCTTATCCTTTGTCCAGGCAAAGATGAGGCTGCCAGAGATGTTCCTTAAGCAGTGCTGCAGCCAAAACAGTCCTGTCAGAATGGAATATCGATTTTCTAATTGCTGTGCTGCTGTTAAATGAGTTGTTCTGGGGGAGCAGGGGGGAAGCAAACTCAGATGCGTGGCTGGCTGGCTTTGCTTTGGCTCTGCTGAACACACCCAGAGTGTTAATGTGGGAAATTCAGCGAAGGGAGGAAGGTGGAATCCTTTTTATGTGTGACACAAACATCGAGAGGGCAAATGACACTCACCAGTGGGACAGGCTTATTCTCTCACCAAGCACAAAACAGCCCTTTGGCTTCAGACACCCGGGCTGCAGCCAGGGACAGAACAAATGGCAAAGCAGAGGCATCTTATGCAAGAGTCCCCGGGAGGGGCTGCAGCTCTCCATCAGCCCAGCTCTGCCTGCGCTGCTGGGGCGCTCCTGGGCAGGGCAGCTCTGCCTGTCCTCACACACACGCACAGAAGGGTTTGAGCCTCCTCCTCCTCACTGAAGGGTTTGTGCCTCCTGCTCCTCACTGAAGGGTTTGAGCCTCCTGCTCCTCACTGAAGGGTTTGTGCCTCCTCCTCCTCCTCACTGAAGGGTTTGTGCCTCCTCTCCTCACTGAAGGGTTTGTGCCTCCTCTCCTCACTGAAGGGTTTGAGCCTCCTCCTCCTCCTCACTGAAGGGTTTGTGCCTCCTCTCCTCACTGAAGGGTTTGTGCCTCCTCTCCTCACTGAAGGGTTTGAGCCTCCTCCTCCTCCTCACTGAAGGGTTTGTGCCTCCTCTCCTCACTGAAGGGTTTGTGCCTCCTCTCCTCACTGAAGGGTTTGAGCCTCCTCCTCCTCCTCACTGAAGGGTTTGTGCCTCCTCCTCCTCCTCACTGAAGGGTTTGTGCCTCCTCCTCCTCACTGAAGGGTTTGTGCCTCCTCCTCCTCCTCACTGAAGGGTTTGTGCCTCCTCCTCCTCACTGAAGGGTTTGTGCCTCCTGCTCCTCACACACACCAAAGGGTTTGTGCCTCCTCTCCTCACTGAAGGGTTTGTGCCTCCTGCTCCTCACTGAAGGGTTTGTGCCTCCTCTCCTCACTGAAGGGTTTGTGCCTCCTCCTCCTCACTGAAGGGTTTGTGCCTCCTCCTCCTCCTCACTGAAGGGTTTGTGCCTCCTCCTCCTCCTCACTGAAGGGTTTGTGCCTCCTCCTCCTCCTCGCTGAAGGGTTTGTGCCTCCTGCTCCTCACTGAAGGGTTTGTGCCTCCTGCTCCTCACTGAAGGGTTTGTGCCTCCTGCTCCTCACTGAAGGGTTTGTGCCTCCTCCTCCTCCTCACTGAAGGGTTTGTGCCTCCTCTCCTCACTGAAGGGTTTGTGCCTCCCTGGTGCTCCTCACTGAAGGGTTTGTGCCTCCTCTCCTCACTGAAGGGTTTGTGCCTCCTCTCCTCACTGAAGGGTTTGTGCCTCCTCCTCCTCCTCACTGAAGGGTTTGTGCCTCCTCCTCCTCACTGAAGGGTTTGTGCCTCCTCCTCCTCACTGAAGGGTTTGTGCCTCCTCCTCACACACACACTGAAGGGTTTGTGCCTCCCTGGTGCTTCTTTGCTGCTTTGGCCTGGCCCCATGGACAGTCCCTGGGACAGGCACGCAGGGATGAGCTGCTGGGACAGGTCAGCCCTGTGGCCATGGAATCTCCACACAGCAGTCACCAGAGGGGCCACCTGGAGACAAGGACATCCCTGGAAAAAAGGACATCCCTGTGACAGGGACACACCTGGGACAGGAGTGAACTGCACCTCCCTGGCTGCTTTTTAAAGCCTCTGGTCCAGCATTTTGGAAAGTGAAATGCAGACCCCGTAGTGAAATCTTTATCATAAAGAATCTTCCTGAGACAATAGGAATAGTTATCAGCCACATCTAACCGATAAATAATATTTCTTAATATAGTTTCAGAAAATGCAGCATATGTTTATGTGTTCAAACACATCCTCTTAGGAGAAAAATAGCTTCTTTATTTTTCTGAAGATTAAAATGCCAAATCAACTAATTACTTTTCTTTGAAAACCTCTACCACATAAAACACACACTCTCTCAGTGAACTAAATTGATTTATATTCCACCATTAATTCTTTATAGCCCGTAATTTGCAGAACAACAAAGCTGGTTGGAAAATGTGCCCTATTGAGGGACAAACAGCTTTCTGAGTAAGATGGAAATATATTGGCATGGAAAAGAAACGTGGGTGCAGCTGAAGCTGGGGCACAGCCATGGACTGGAGGAGCCCTGGGAGAGCCTCCCGAGCTCCTGTGCAAAATCCCTGCAAACTGAGATGGGAATGGGCCTGCCTGAGGTCATGGGGAGAGGAATGTCCACGTCCACCCAGCTGGGACCATCACTGTTCTCCATGCAAACATCTTTTCCCAAGCTTTTGGGTGCTCTCCTGGTGTTCCCGCTGTTCAAGCCCAGGTATATAATTTAATTAGGTGCCATGACCTTCCCCTTTGGGTGGTGCTTCTATTGGCTTAAGAATATCTGAGATTTCTCCTAATGTCTCCATTAGGTTCGTTTGCATTAGCCATGGAAGATCGTATTTTTTATTATTGGGACAGCCTAGAAAACTGGAAATAAAATTACGTTTGGGTTCTTCCAGTAAATACATCAGTGACTGGAATCAAGATCTTGGTAATGAAATTGGAATTTGTCTGTTGCTGTTTTGGGGTAGTAATAAGATGACAGTAGAACAATCCAGGTACAGAACTGTGCTTTGGCACATGAGTGGGATGTTCCTTAAGGGGGTGTGCCAGGAGGGCTTGGATTGGAAGTGGAATTGGAGGGTGAGAGGGTCCCACGTTTGAGGCTGCTCCTCCCTCCCCCTGGATTTCAGGAGGGATCACAGGCTGCCTGCTGGGCTTGGGGCACTGCGTGTTTTTTATGGAAACCTTCTGTTTGTTCCCTGAGATGGGAATCTGTCAGACATTGAATAAATGCAGGCAGGGCTGGCAGGGAGGTGTTACAGCGCAGGAAACAGAAACACAGTCTTAAACAAATTAAAAGATGGTAATTAACCAAATGAATTTCATCCTGGAGATAATCAGACGAATATATTTAGAAGGAAAATAATCCCAATTCTCAGAAAACAGTAATTAAAATATACTCATTTTTGGGAATGGTTAACAAGCTGAATTGGAGGCAGCAAAGTAGGCTCAGGCCCTGGTGGATGCTCCTCGGGACGGCGTCTGACGAGGCCCTGATGTGTGATCTAACCCTGCCTGCATCGGATCCAGGGTTGGGGAACGGCTCTGGCTGGAGAAGGAGGAGTTCCTGAGGTGCTGAAGGGAGAGTGGAGCACGGGCAGTGCTGTTATCTGGGTCGCTGACAGATAACAGAGGATGGATTTCATAACCATGTGTTTCCGAGGTGTCAACAGGGGGGAGGTGAAGGAATTTAGGGTGGCTAATTGAGAGGTAAACAGAAGGCAAGGTGGGGAGAAGCAGGCACTGGGCACTCACCTGCCTGCACCCCTGCAGTCACAGCAGCTGCCTGGAGGAGCAGGGAAGGCTCCCAGCCCTGCCCCTGCCCGCAGGATGTGCTGGAGGAGCCAAGCACCCAGCAGGCCCCCTCGGCTTCCCAGTGCCACCAGCGGATCCCAGAGCAGGTCTGAGAGCAGCAGGTCCATGGGGGAGCTGGGGGAACAGGGGAGGATGTCTGGGGGCCTGTGGTGGGCACAGGGTTTGTTCTCTGGGGTCTTGGTGCTTTCCTCTGGGGTCTCTGCCTCAGCTCAGCTGCTGCCTTTCAACACCACAGATGGGCACTGTGCCCACAAAATATTGACTTGTTCCAGGACAGTGAAAGCTACGAAGTTTGGGGAATTTTTTGCCTTCCTAATAGTTGGATCTGTTGAAGAGGAGTGGTTGGATAGAGCACAGAACTAGAAAAATAATGCATTTGTTTCCCAGAGTAAATTATTTCCAGGATTTAGTCCAGTGTCAAAACCTCGTTGGGAAATTTGTCTCTTCTGGGTTCTGGATGGGCAGATGAACCTTCTCTCCTCTACCAAATATGGATAAATACTGTTTTTCTAGGAAACACCCAGCTGATCTGATCATAGTGATTGTAATTTGACATCTGTGTGCACACACAATAATTACATTGATCTAATTTATTACTGAAACTGCCAGTAGGTGAATCGATGGCTGATGAGAAACAGAGTGTTTGGGCATTCATTTCATTTTCTTACCAAAATGCCTGCAGAGAGGACAGATCATGCTGGGATGTCTGGGAAACAGATCTTTCCAGGATTGTGCAGTTTTTACCTGTCCAGGAAATGGACTGAGGGTGGAGAATGCCCTTGAAAGGAGCTCCATCCCCACATTCTGAGAGTGTCTGTGGGAAGGCAATTCCTGTACCCAGTGTCTCAGATGGACGCAGCCCCATGAAATAAACTGTTAAACAAGCTGCTCCTGGGACTGTTAATGAACCTGAAATCCTTAAATTGCATATTAGGGGGGTTCTGTTGGATTAAGCCTTCTGCACATCACAATGCTCTTAACTAGAATTTGTGTGCATGCAAGAAAAGGGCTAAAAGCTGAATTAGAAAGAAAATGTCAATAGTAACCACATAAATTAGCATGCAGATTTATAATCTCTAATAATGGCTATTCTTTCAAAGACTTTATATATTTTTTCCCTCACCCAAACTTTAAATATTTAATCTTAAATTTACATTTTTGGTCTTGTACCATCTCAATTTACAGCTTTGCCTAACAGCTCATCTGTTTGGGTGCTTCACTGTAGCCTGAATTCTTGTCTAAAACAGAATTAGGGATGCAGAGGAACTGACTGTGGGTGTTGAAGATAATACTGGCGGTGGGAAATTAGTGTGGAAAAGTGGGCTGGGAATGACCCCATGGATACCAGTAAGGAACAAAACTGCTCTTCCCACTCTCAACCCATCCCTCCGAGCTATCAGCCTGTCAGAAACTGTGGGTACCAAACAGCTTAAAAGTACCACTTAATGAACAGGAATTCTGTGCTCTTGAAATAAATAAATAGCCCCATTTTCCATCTGTTTCTGCAGCGCACTGCCCCTCACAACCTCTCGTTAGAGAAGCACTCTCAGGCTGCTGTGTTTTCCTTCCCCAGCTAATTATGCTGGGTTGAAGTGGGCGCTGCGGAGTCACAAGTGACTGTCGTTTAGGAAGTCGGAGTTGGGAGAGACAGAGAGTTTCATGGAGCCCTTTGTGACCTTCCAATGTAGCAGACATTTTCCTTATTTTATTTTTTTTTTTAAGTTTGACTTCTTCAAAAGAAGACCTTGAGCCCCGCTCAGATTGAGCCAGCTCTATCTTGCAGTCATTAAAGATTCAGTAGCACCTTTTAAGTCCATGTTAGGAAATTCAGATTTTTCAATTTAGTCAAGCTGTGTCTCCTTTTCAAGTACTACACTGCTCAGTTTTGAAGGTCTTCCAGGATTTCCAGTGGCTTCTTGCAGAGCAGGAGCCAGAATGTGTTGTTTTAATCTAAAACCTCAGGACTGCGTGTGTTCCGTGGCTGATCTGCCTGCAAAGGTAAAAATGTCACATAGGCTGAGGAGGAGTCCCCCAGGTGAGCAGGGTATTTCTGCTGCTGGAGTCCTTGCTGAGTGTGGCTTGGTTATTTATCTCTTATTTATTTATTTCTGTGTTTGGGATGGAACAGAGGCAGAAGTCTCTTCCCTCCAAGGGCTCATAGCTTTTAAATATTGAAGGTTGAAGCTCCTCGTTGTGCTGAGCTAAACTGCTGAGCTAAACTGAGTGTACTTTGAAATCTGCTTCAAGGTCTGAACTCTGTTAAGTGGCCCTTTCTCTATTTAGTCTTAAGAGGAGGAAAACTCTAAGCCTCTGAGTGGATTCACAGTCACACTTTAATTAATCATATCTTTACAGCATGCTGCCAGCAACTGTCGGGAGGAAGGAGATGCCTCTAATCCAAATTCACAACAACAACAAAATAAATGCACTGGAAATATCCCTGGCCAATAAACTGCCTCATCCTCTAAGAAATAATACTTCCCACAACCCAAACTCAGGAAGGCAGATGGGAAGCAGATTTCTTCCAGGCTCAGTCCCAGTGAGACAAGGCCTGTTAGAGAAGCAGGAGTGCCAGGCAGACCTGTGTGTGTGACACTGCAAAGCTGCTGTTCCCAGAGCTCGGCCCCTCAGACTTTCCCTTTCGTGCCTGCCCCTGCCTTTGGCCTCTCAGTGTGCTCCAGAACACTGGAGATAGTTTTTTGTCCCTCTTCCCAAGTGGTTTATTTAGTCTTTATTAATGACACAGGACAGGAGTGGTGGGTTGCGCTGTGGCGGCTGCAGTGAAACTCCGGGCTCAGGCTGAGCTGCTGGGCAGGAGATGAGAGCAGGATCCGTCCCAGCTGCTGAGCTCCCTCCTGGGAGCAGCCCCTGGGGCTGGGGGTGAGGGACAGTCCCCCTGCATGGCACAGGCTGGCACAGCCCAGCTGGCAGCTCATCCCTGCCCTCTGCAGCTCCTGCCCTCCGAGCCCGTGGCAGCTTTGGCAGGGACCCAGCAATGCTGCAGCCAGGGGCCTTTGAAACCTGGATTTTGGGGCTGTATCTGAGAGATTAATCACAGTCACAGCAGACACAAAGGTCTCTATGGGCTGCCACAAGCTGTGAGTCACCAAACACAACATCCAGGTTGTCTGAAGCCTTCAAACGTGTTGGTTCAGAGAGATTCCCTCCTCAATACTGTGCATGGCTCCAGCCACAGCTCAGGGTCACCTGGCCTGGGCAGCTTTTCCAGAACCTCCTCTGATTCACTCTATGCTAATAACATCCCTGACTTTCACAGAATTATTATATAACTTTGACTGCTTTGAGTTTTCACTAGTTAAAAGCCAGGACTTTATTTCTTTCCTTCCTTCTATTTTTCCCCTTTTGGTGTAACAAAAGTGTAGAAAAAAGTCTTGAAATGGTGTCATTGAGTAGGTAGAGACAGAAAAAGCTGCCTGTATTTACAGTTAAAATAGCAAAAACAATATTTTAAGACTCTTTTCACCCAGTTTTGGAGATGAACATGCAAATCTGTCATAGTGAAATATGCATAGAGATGTTTTTAAACTTTTGGTTACTATTATTATTGTTTCTTTCATCTTTGCTGGGGTGTGGTAACAGCAGTGTCACACTCGAGCCCGCTGTGTGTTTCCTCACACAAAGAATGATTTTCTTCTGTGAATGGAACGGGGTTAACCCAGGGAGAACAACACACCAAAAGACAAAACTGGTGCCATTGCTGTGGGAATGTTTGTGCCATGCAGGGACCCGTGGGGCCAGGCTGTGCTCACCTGCCTGGGGGACACTGCTGCTGTGGGGCTGCACCTGGCACTTCCTGGTATCTTTTCAGTGCTCCAGGCAGGAGGATTCTTCCCTCTTGCCACCTAGAAAATGATGTTTGGTCTGATCCAGTTGCCCCTCTTTGCCTTCTCCTGTGAATTTCTAGTTTAATGAGTTCAGAAACATCAGTAAATTTTAAATTAATTTCAAGTGCAGTTTGAAAACAGAGCCTTGCCTATCAGCTTTATGGATACGTGAAAAATCCATATGACCTTTAGAGCATTTCCTTGCCTTTAAATTAACTTTGACTTGTATAAAAGTAAAGATTTTCTGTGTGCTTTATTTTTGGGTTGAGGATGGATTTAATTTGGGGGGTTTTAAATCCTTTAAGCTATTTGCCATTGTCAGTTATGTTTTTTAATCAGTCTCCTTGTCTGAGGACTGCTTCCCATCTGATTTCCAGTGCCGGCAGTGTCAGCTCCCATTAGAAATACAGAGCCTGGCACGTCTCACATTCCCATGAACAGCTTTAGCCTGAAGTGTTGGGGAATGCTGCATCCTGGTGTGGAAGGCACTTCTGAGACCAGACCAGATGCTTTGAAAATGTTCCCTCCCTAGGTTTGTCCAGAGCAGATAAACCCTGTGTGTGCAGAGGGAGAGGTGGCCACGGGCACAGAGTCTGCACCGGGACAGAGGGGTCACAGCGGGCTCTGAGCCCTGCCTGGCTTTGTGTGGCTCCACACACCACAATTCCCATTCTCCTGCCTTTCCAGAGCTTTGCCTGCTTGTTTCCTCTGAGCTGCTGAAGCACATTCCCACCGCAGGTCAGAGCGTCCTTTATTGAGTTGTGTAAAAGAGTTGGACAGGCAATAACAAAAATTGGGCCAGGGTGCATCACGCTGGTGTTACTCAGGCAGTGCTGCTGGAGCTGCACCATTCCCCCCCTTCATTTTCTTCTGTAGTTTTCTTCCAGTCAGTTGTCTCCACTCCCAGTCAGATGTAATTTTCTTTATTCTTTTACCTGAGGCCAGAAGATGGAAACATCCCATTCCTCCTAGGGTAAGTGAAACTTCGCAGTCCTTCACCATGGAAACCAAATTAGTTCCTAGTGTTTAACTTGCCTCCAAGTCCAGATGCTCTGTTCGCCTGTGATTTTTGGGAAAGCTGTAGCTTAATGTCTCTCTCTGTTGTGGCCAAGGCAGAAGGAGGTTGGCAGCATGGAGGGTGACCAAGCAGGCAGAAATATTGTAGTGAGGGGTGACCCGGGGCTGTGTCACAGTCAGCAGTGTGTAGATATAAATATAAATATAAGTATAAATAGATTTATAATCAAGTTATCGATCCTGCTCTGTGCACAGAACCTCCTCACAGCACACCAAGAAAATCGTACCTTGCCTGCAGAAAGATCACAACAGGGAACAGCTCCCTGGCAGTGCTTTGAGGCCATTAGACTTTGGAGTCTCTCATGTCATTTTAGCCAAGCCAGTGGGTGACACCACAAATAACCAGCCCAGTCCATGCTGGGGTCTGCCCCTGCCAGGGCGGGCTGGCTGCAGCTCCTCTCAGCATCCTCCGTTCTGAGCACACCGAGAGGAGAGGGCCGGTTCCACCCTCTGCGTGCCCAGCACGGTGCGCCCCACCTCACTGCCCCCTGCCTGATTAACAAATTGTGCTAATTGTCCGGCCAAACCCCCCCGGGGACCGCGATCCGCCTGCGCGGGAAAAACTGCAGCCGCCATCTGTGTCTGTGTCCCCTGCTCCGGGGAGCTGTCACTGGAGTCTGCTCTGAATAATTCAGGCTCTGAGTGCAATTTGTAAGATAAGGGAAAATAGCGAGTGCCTGTGGCTGTCTGCAGTGGCAGTAACTCCTCTCCCGAGGTTCCAGGAGGGAGCTGGGCTGGAGCCCCGAGCGCAGCTCCTGTAGCGCTGTCGCTGGGAGCACCTGCACACAAAAGCTCCTGCTGGCGGCTCAGCCCTGCTCCTGCGCTTGTCCGGGCTCAGGGTTCTCCCCGTGTCATTCCAGGGCTGAACTCCTGCTGGAAACAGCTGCAGGAATGGGAAAATGTGGCAGAATGGAGCTCAACTCGTTTTAGCTCCTCTCTGGGAAATTCTTTAATTTCTGTGCTTTCACAAACTTGCATTCAGTGCTGTGTAATCAAACCAGCCTGACACAATTCAGACAGAGGGAGGGAAGATCTGGTGACTTTACAGTCAGGGCTGAAGGACTGCAGAGCCCAATCTACCCCACCACGTCTTTTCCTTTATTTGAATCCATGGATACCTGTCACAATATTTCTCTGAGCAGTACTTCACTTCATTAGGTTGCATTGTTAACTGTGAAGGTCCTGTCAGATTTTATCTATTGTTTCCTGCCAAGTGTTTGAAACAATCAGAGGTAAATTATACAGCTCTTTCCTTAAGCAGCCACCTGGCAGTTTCCTGAGGGGCACACAGTGGCACAGGATTAACAGAGAGAAGGTACAAGATAGGAACAGGTTGAGGTTTTGCATCAGCCAAGGGATGGTGCCTCACTGCTCTACACCTGCCCTCCCCTGCTTGGGGTTTTGCTGCTTCTTGCTGCCCTTTCCCTCCCTCCACCCTGCCCAAACCACACATCCCTGCAGAATCCTGGGATCACAGAGTGCTTTGGGTTGGAAGGAACCTCAAAACCCATCCAGTGCCACCCCCGGCCTGGGCTGGGACACCTTCCCCTGTCCCAGGTCGCTCCGAGCCCCGTCCATCCTGGCCTGGAACACCCATGGAGAGTTTCCTCAGTGTTGTCACCTCGCTGTGCTCTGCAGCCCCAAGTCCTGTGCAGTGTTAGTCTGTTCTAGGGTAAAGTGATGAGGCAGAACATCCTCAAGGCTGCTGAGCCATTCCCATCAGGATCAGCAATTTTCTGTGGGGAGACAGAGATTCGTTCCTCATCTCAAGGAGGGCTGTGAGGAAGCTGTTAGCCTTGATTCACTCAAGTGCTTCTCTTCGGGAAGACATTAAGCTGTGCCTAAGTGTTTTGCTAAATAGAGGAGACCTTATTGCAGGAAACTTTAAAGGCACATTTTACAGCTTAAATCTACCTCTGAATGAGCCTTGCTGACAGAAATAAAGGGAATAACAGACTGATGCACGCAGAGTTGTCTCATGATTTTTAAAACATAAGGTCATCATTTACAAACTTGGCTCCTTCAAGTTAGGGATTCAAATGCTTATGTAGGTACATAAATAAGTGGCCTAGTTTTCTGGTTGCTGAATCCATTAAAATCAATGGAAATTTTGCATCTCTGAATAAAATGTCACTTATTTTGCTAGCTAATTTTAGGTACCCAAATACAGAAACTTTGATCTAAAAGAAAGATTTTTTTAAAAGCTGCTGAATTTTTGCCATGCTTCTGAAACATCAAGCTTGTGTGTTGGTGTTCCAATTCCTCCTTGACGCCTGGTCTTTGGGGGAATGCAAAGGAAATCTGGACTGAGTCCTACATGAAGAATTCACCTGGAATCACCTCGGTGTAGAGGAAGGAAGGTCCTCACCTGTGGAGTGTGCAGTGCACCCCATCCACTCTGTTCAGAGCCTGGGCACAGGGAAAGGATCCAGCAACACAACAAGCCCAAGCCTGCTGTAACAATCTCTCCGTGGGATCAGGAATTCTTGTAAAGGCATTTTTGGTGTCATCACGTTGGTCAGGCAGATGCAATCTCGGTGCATTGTCCCTGCACAGAAGTTGCCAGGTCATGGCTTGTTTTCCTGTTGGGTCTGATCAGTGCTGGTAAGGTCAGTGTGGCTGCAGTAAAATGAAGTGAGAGATCACACGCTTTGGGATTGAGTTTTATAGCACTGAATATAAAAAATGAGAGGGAAGAGTGTCCTTTTGTCCTGTGAGGGCACTGATTTTCATTGCTGTGCATGGGAGCTGCAGAAATTAAGTCTGAAATTCCACATCAAGGACTTTCCTCCTAATGAATTCTGTCTCCTGAAAGTGAGAGCTTCTCTCTTTAGCATTTGTGCCTCGCACTTGATCCACAGCTTTTGTGCTGTGCTCAGATCATGTCACAGATATCCCTTCTTCTGTCTCTCCAGCTTCCCAGCTTGAGCAGCATCACGTTCAGGTCGCTTTTCCCCTTCCCTTTGCAGCCTCAGCGTATTTTCCACAGTGTGTATCCTATCCTGAGCTCCTCAGCAGCATCCAGTCTTCTCCCGTATCTTCTTCCTTCCCTGACTCTGGGTTTCATGTCATCTTTGTGCCTTTTTGTCTGACGTTATCTGTATTTGGAAACCAGAGCCTGTCCCACTCACAGCACTCTCCATTTGCCAAGCCCCTGATCCTGGTCCAGATCCTCGCTGAAGCTGTGGCTGCCCCAGCCTTGAAAGTGTTCGAGGCCAGGTTGGACAGGGCTTGGAGCTGCCTGGGATAGTGGGAGGTGTCCCTTCCACCCAAACCATTCTGTGATTCTGTGAAAAAACATTTCTCCCTGTGGGCCTGATCCCACATCCATCCTGTCATGCTGTCCTGGGCACTTCTGTTCCTTCCACATCACCTGATTCCCACTTAAATCCAGCACTTGTGTCTTCTCCTGCTCACAAAACACCCTCTGTGAGGAGTGAAGAGCACCAGCTCCATGTCACAGTGTACCCCTGCACCTCTGATGTCAGCAGGAAAACTTTCATCTAATTCATAATTTACTACGTACTTCCAGATTAAGAAAGATCCTGGAATGGCTTACGTACACAAAATACTCAAAGGCCAGAGGGACCTGCAAAAAGAAAAAAGTATTCATTTCAGTACATTTATTTTCCAAGAGAACAAAAAAAACTTCTTTTTTTTAAACTGGGTCAACACTACATCTGCAGCACTCAGCCGTTTTCCATACGACACGATCACCCACTCTGTTTATCTTTAGGCAATATGCTCTTGCAAACTGCCAATTAATTGCATATTTGGTGCCTGCTCTCTCCCAGCATCCTGGATAAACACGGCAAGGCAATCACGGGGAGCTGCTCTTGGCTGCCAGGGGAAGGAAATCTGTCATTGTCTCAGCCTTGTTATCTGCAACCAAGGCAGACTTTTAGCAGCATTCTGCTTGTAAACACCCTCTTTAGACACCTTCTGATTTCCAGAGATGGCTCGTCAGCCACTCCGCCGTGCTACCTGCAGCTTCTTAAATCATTGCTTTCCAAAATGTTCAATTCAGACTGTCCTTGGTAAAAGGGCCACCGACACCAGCAAAACACAATGAGAGGGACTTGAGAATGAAGAGATGGAGCTGAATCCAAATAAATATAAGAGACAGAAAAGGGGAGAAGGGGATGTCAAGACTGCTCCGCTCTGAGGGCTCTTCCTGGGGATTTTGTCAGGATTGCTGTTTGGAACAGGTCTGGTTGGGATGTGGCCTTTTCAGAAAGGTCCAGCGTGTTGGTGTTGGCTCAGGTCCTTCTCCTCCACTCTAAGCTGAAAGTATCTCCTACTTTGTATAGGAGTTGTGTAAATCTACATGCAGAGTAAATGGGAAACCCTAGGAAATCTTCTCCTGGACATGCAGCATTTTCTGGCAGTGCACATTTTTCCTTTCTGAATAGTGGGAGGTGTCCCTGACCATGGCAGGAGGATGGAGATGGGTGATCTTCAAGGTCCCTTCCAACCCAAACCACTCTAACTCTTCATTTCTGTCCCTACTGAAATCCCAACCGAAGGCTCTGCAGAGATGATCCTTCCTTGGGTTGGGATGGTCACCAGCACATCTTCACTCTTCCTTTATTTCTCTCACACTCTAAAACCCAGTGACTCCAAAAGAGGCTGTGACTCTACAGTGGCTGCAGAAGAACTGGGACAGAATCTTCTCCTGGGGCAATCCTCAAGAGGATTTAAACTGCCATCTTGACATTGAGTTGTTGGAAATTAACTGTTGCTTCCAGGCAAGGCATGATGAATGGTCTGAAATGAAGAGATAAGCCAGCATGTGAATACATTCTCCCAGGCTCTCACGGACCTTCAGTGTTATGAGCAGCTGGAATAATTCCTAAAACGGGGAATATTTGATGCTGGGTCAATTCCTATTTTGATATGCTCATGTACATGGAGAATAAATGAGAATAATTACTTTGAACCAGTGTAATTAGAAGAAAAACAAGCTCCTTGTGTCTTAGAACAATACAGACACACATTTTTGGGAGTCGTAGGAGGTTGTAGAAAATTAAACAAAATATTCCAGGTTTTTTTCTTTTATTTCTGTCATATGCCAGAACTTTCTCATTGACAGGGTGAAGTAAAATCTGTTGGATTGAGCCTGTTTACCAGGTCACTGTGGATTATTGTAATATTGGACTACAATGGAGATGAGATCCATTTGTTGCTGTCAGGGACTAGAGTTTATTATTGCACTGGGGATGGCTAATAATAAAAATTTAGATTTCAGGCAGATTTGAGGGGAATGTGCTTTAATTCCCGTCTGTCTGGTTTGTGGACAAACTCCCGTGTGCCTGGACTTCTTTCCAATTTAAAATGTAACTTGTAAATACCAATAGAAGGAGGCTGCGAGCTAAGCTGACAGCAGCTATAGTTTGAGCTTTAAAGATGAATTGCCTTCAGGAAGTAATAAAGATCAGAGCTGCCCGATCCTGGAGCAGTTACCTATGGAGGGATGTTGACACTGCACTGACAGGCCTTGGGAGCAGCAGCGTGCCTCGGGGAGGGGTCAGGAATGTGCACTCCTCTGGCACAACTGGCATCCCTCCTGCCATCCCTGCTCCCATCCCCTGCTCCATCCCTGCTCCATCCCCTGCTCCCATCCCTGCTCCCATCCCTGCTCCATCCCAGCTCCCATCCCTGCTCCATCCCTGCTCCATCCCTGCTCCCATCCCTGCTCCCATCCCTGCTCCCATCCCTCCTGCCATCCCTGCTCCATCCCCTGCTCCATCCCTGCTCCATCCCTGCTCCCATCCCTCCTGCCATCCCTGCTCCCATCCCTCCTGCCATCCCTGCTCCCACCCCTGCTCCATCCCTGCTCCATCCCTGCTCCATCCCTGCTCCCATCCCTGCTCCCATCCCTGCTCCATCCCTGCTCCCTCCCTGCTCCCATCCCCTGCTCCCATCCCTGCTCCATCCCTGCTCCCATCCCTCCTGCCATCCCTCCTCCCATCCCTCCTGCCATCCCTGCTCCCATTCCTCCTGCCATCCCTGCTCCATCCCTGCTCCATCCCTGCTCCATCCCTGCTCCATCCCTGCTCCATCCCTCCTCCCATCCCTCCTGCCATCCCTGCTCCCATTCTTCCTGCCATCCCTGCTCCATCCCTGCTCCATCCCTGCTCCATCCCTCCTCCATCCCTGCTCCATCCCTCCTCCCATCCCTCCTGCCATCCCTGCTCCATCCCTGCTCCATCCCTGCTCCATCCCTGCTCCATCCCTGCTCCATCCCTGCTCCCATCCCTGCTCCATCCCTGCTCCATCCCTGCTCCATCCCTGCTCCATCCCTGCTCCATCCCTGCTCCATCCCTGCTCCCATCCCTGCTCCATCCCTGCTCCATCCCTGCTCCATCCCTGCTCCCATCCCTGCTCCATCCCTGCTCCATCCCTGCTCCATCCCTGCTCCATCCCTGCTCCCATCCCTGCTCCCATCCCTGCTCCATCCCTGCTCCATCCCTGCTCCATCCCTGCTCCCATCCCTGCTCCCATCCCTGCTCCCATCCCTGCTCCATCCCTGCTCCATCCCTGCTCCATCCCTGCTCCCAGCACTGCCCAGTCTTGGGCAGCGGTGTCAGGCCAAGAGCCCCCAGCGGGGGTGGTGGATACGGAATATTTTGGAAGTGATGGGAGATAGCTACTGCATAAATAAAGAGGAAATCTTAAAATTAATCAGAGGTGCAGACAGAGCAACCCGTGTTCAAACTCTCCCTTCTTACCTCGATGTTTGTTGTTCTGCACTAATTATGTATGAGACAGAAAAATGCTGGATGAAGTTTAATTAGGAGTGAGCTGCTTTGTCATGTAAACCCCGAGCGCAGCCTGCGAGCCTGGCTCGCCGCCAGCACCGGTGCGAGCTCCTGGGCAGCGGGGAAGGGGCTGCGAGCAGATGCCTCCCCTCCAAAACACCGAGCCTCGAGGAAGGGTTTGAATTACAAAGGAAGGGAAGGGGCTGAGCTTCCCAGCCCCCTCCTCCCCTCGCAAAGGGCAGCAGCCAGTTTACTTTCATAACCCCGCTATCAGCTGCAGAGGAAGTCTCGCAGTCCGCGAGTCTGCGAGCGGTTCCAGGGCAGCTGAATCCAAACCGGGCAGAGCCGGCCGGGGAGGGAGCCGGGGATGGACTCGCCCTGCTGCCGGAGCAGCTGACTGTGCTGGGGACCTCAGCACTGCTTTTCTGTCCTGGTCTTATTCTCCTGTCCTGATCTTGTTTCCCTGTCCTGTGGAGGCCTGGGTAAGTGCCTGGTAGTTTTCCACTTACCTTTCTCTTCGGTGGTTCACCAGGATCTGCCAAAGTGCAATGGCACTGCAGTGACAAAGTGTTCCCTGCGCCTTTGGGAGCTTGCTCTGCAAGTGGATGATCCAGGTTAGACAAGCCGAACCTTTACAATCTTTCGAATTCACATACTGCATTTTCAAGAGGGACAGGGAGCAGATACGGAGAAAACAGACTTTCCAGCGTGGTGGGGATTGCTGGGGCTGCTGCAGCTCGCAGCGTGCCGGATTTCCAAGCTCAGAGTGCTGGAGCAGAGCCGTGCCGAGCTCTGTCCGGCGGCTCGGCCGTGCAGATGTTTGTGCTGTTTCCTGCGGGGCAGCTGCGCCTGCAGCCAACCTCTGGATTCCATCACCCGCCGAGGATCGCAGCGCCCGGGCTCCCTCTGGCCCTGGCGGGGACAGAGCAGGATGCAGGAACCGAATGGTTTCGTGCTTTGCTGGCAGGGCGTTTGCTCTGCAGAAGGGATCCGGTGGATTGGGAGCACGGACACCGGGCAGGGGATCCCCTCACACCCACGGGGAGCGCAGCGTGCGGAGGGCCAGGCACAATTCACAGATTTTTCAAAGCCCTTGTAAAAGATCTGCCTGATTGTAAAGAAAGAAGTGGCCGTGCCTGGGGGTCGGTTTGCAGGCAGTCCCGGGGTGTGGGTGGCTGGGTACGTGGTAGGAGCAGACGGAGAACTTGAAAGGGAGACGGACTAAAACTTAGGCAATGTGTGAATCCGAATGTCCTTTCCTGCTGTCCCTGCTGCGAACCGGAGAAGACTAACCCTGAAACCATTTTTAAAGCTGTCTTTGTTAGTCATCCTTCATGCAATTTGTTTCTTTATCATGTTTCATTTCGAGTCCAAAGAGACAGGCTGGTTCCACTCCCCTCTCCACTCCTCCTCTATTGTTAGTCTCTCCCAGCTTCCCGTATGATTGTCCAGCTCTGCTCTTTGCAGAGCCCAGCGGAAAAGGATATGGTTGAAAAGAAAGAAAGTATTTCAAATTAAAATCTGGCAAGTGCTTGTGTCCTCATTAGGCTTCAGACACAATTCTTCCCTCCCATCTCCTTTTCCCCAAAAGTTGCAGGGTAGCTAGTCTCACCTGCAGTACCTCAAACAGCAGTGGAATCCCTCTCAGCCCTCTTGGCCATGCACTGGCCAATAAATGCAGCAAATAATAATCACAAAACAAAAGCATATTTATAATAATACGAGCAGCTTGGTCTAGTGGAAGGTTCCCTGCCCTTGGCAAGAGTTTGGAACAACATGAACTTTTAAAGTCCCTTCCAATCCAAACTGTTCTGAGTTTCTATGATGCCTACAACTAGAAACACCTAAATATAATGGAAGTAGGGAATTCTTGCATTAAGCCTCATTGAGATTTGTGAGCTGGTCACAGCTGATGAGCTGTCCCAGCAGTGACACTGAGCATCTGCCCTAGGCAGGAGCAGGGATCGTGGCTCAGAGCGTGGCTGCAAGGAAAGGAGTGTGCAGGGAGGGAGGAGAGGTCATGGCCCCATCTCTATCGGTTCTCATTAAGCTGTAGCTTGATGAGCAAGTAATTAATGGTTGTGTTAATGCTCAGAGGTAAGCTGATAGGACTCTCCTTGCTTCCTCTTGATTCCCTGCCATGACTCCAGTCCTTTTGAGCAGCACTGATGAAGCAGGGCTGGGTCTGGGTGATCTTTGGAGAGGCCCAGCCAGCAGCACGTGTGACCCTGTGGGTTGTTTGCACCTCCTGGCACCGTCCTCCTTCCCACTGCACAGCAATTAGCAGGAAATGTCCCAGGGCAGGACTGGAGCTGGGAGAAGAGAGCTGCCCTGGGGCTTGTGAAGATAACAGAGCCCCTGGTGAGGCTGCGCCGCCTCCTGTGGCCTTGTTAGTGCCAATATTGGCACAGGGAGGTGCGAGCAGAGCTGGGACAAAAGGGAGCTCCAGTTCCTCAGGAGATGCCTCTGTTCCCTCCCTGTGCATGCAGCTGCACTTCCAGAGCCACAGCCCGTGCTGGTGCTGTCACAGCCACTCACCAGGCTGTCCTGGAGTGCACCGGGGAAGCTGGGAAGATAGTGAGTGGGATGAGAAAGCACTCAGTAATTCCCTCAGTTTCCTTCTGCTCAAAGTGGCAGAAATAACACCTTTCTTATGTAAAAGGCTCCCTCAGCTCCACTGGGTATTGTACAGAAACACCCCCCTGCTTTGCTTCTCTGACTTGCACCGTTTCAGAGACCTGCAATTTGATGACAGATTTAATAAGATACAATTGTCACTCGTGTTGAGAGGAGACATTCAAAGAACTTGGAGTTGTATCACCTGGGATACCAACATGTAAAGGCACTGCTCTGCTCAGTCACAGTTTTAGGTGCTGGAGACCCAGATTTTAAGACTTGTTAAGACTCAAACTTTAATACTTTTAAGGACTTTTCCAGCAGATCTTGATGGCTGAAAACTTGTTCCGATAGAGTCTCTCTTCCCTCAGCTCTGGCTCTTTCTTCCACCTCACATATAGGAAATTTCTGTCTTTTTTTAAACAGGCACAGTTTTTCTTCATGTCATCCCCTCCACTGTGGTAGCACCAGCACCCAGGAATGGGAGGGGAGGATGGCCCCAGTTCCACTGGCCTGACTGGGACCTTGCTGGTGGCACTGGAGGTGCTCTGTGTTTTGCTGGGGCTGTGGCACTGAGAGGTGACAGCCTCTGCCCTGCTGCCGTGGGAGGGTCTCACGCTCCATTTCCCAGAAAGAGCAGGATGCAAATTGAGCTGCTGCCATAAATTTACAGCAAAGACAATAAAAACAAGAATTAGACTGATAAAATGATTAAAAGGCTTTACGAAATCCTCTGAGCAGTTTGTCATATCCTGCAAGGTGATTGCCCAGGACACCTGCAGCACAAGCCAGCCTTTTCCAGCATGCCCCTTCGGCCAGGACATCCATAAAAATGAGGATTTATGAGCTCTGTCATGGGCAGCAAGCAAAGCATCAGGCAACAAATTAATCGCTGATTGCAGAGCAGTGCTGACTGGGAGCTTTCTGCTCTCTCTTGGCATCATTGCAAGGTTGTTCGTTAAAAAATTAGTTTGATAAAGAGGCCCTTGACTCCCAGTGTGTTCCTCTGTTACCTGCTCACCAAACACTGAGCCCAAAGGTGCTGTTCACTGTTCAAGTGCTCCAGCTTTTAGTCATCGGAATGTGACAGCACTCACAGTTCTCTGTGCTTGTCTGTTCCTTCCTAGCCAGTAATTTTGGGATTACAGGATTCCAGTTTGGGCTGGGAGGAGCTGGGTCTTGCTGGTCTGCTGGAAGCGCTTGGGTGCCAGAGCCATGTGTCCTGCTAAGCCGCTTCCCTTTCCTACACCGAGGTTTTGCTCATTGTTCTCTAATTTCAGCAGGCAGGAAAAAGCCCACTTTTAAATTCTGTTGCCTGCCCTGTCCCCACAGCTAGTGCCACCATTGTCCTGGTTCCTACCCACACCAACTTTCTTTGTTCTCCTCCGGGCAGCTCGGTGAGGTGATTGTTTCCACAGTAATTTTATTTCTCCCTGCCTGAGACCAGACCAGCATTTCCCAGTGCCTCATGTCACCTGTTGGTGGCCTTTTCCTGTCCTCACACGGGGGCAGTGCAGGGTGGGCTGCAGATGGGAATGCTCCCCCGTCCCAGCAGGCTGTCAGTGACAGCCACATGCTTCTCAGGAGTGAGGGACACGGGCTGGGGACAGGGAGCTCTGTGGTGGCAGTGTCACGTGTTGGGGATGTTCTGCCCTTGCTGTGCCCCACTGGTACCAGCTGATCCCATCCAGCCCGGTTTGCCCACGGCTGGTTTGCCCTGGGAGCCGTGAGCAGATGCTGAGCAGAGCCGTCACTTTTCGAGGCATTGCCTCGGACGAGCTCCACAGGAGGAGCTGCCAGCAGCTCTGGTTGAGCTGCAGGCTCAGTTTGGTTCATCAGTCTTGGCTCTTACTTTTTTTCCCCTTTCTGTTTCCTTTTTTAAGAATGCTCTTACATCAGAGGCAGGCTCTGCTGCCCATCTTCGGTGCTGGAGGGTGACATCTCCTCTGCTCCTGCTCGTGCTCACGGCACTTGTCAGGCTCTGGACAGGGAACAGGGCATTCTCCATCTCAGAGGGAATAGCAACACAAAATTTCATCACCTAGGTTTCAAGAAAAATAAACTGTGGCTGGACTTAAAACCTTGCAGTGAGGACTAATGGAGAGAGGCTTTTATGAGCATTGAGAATATTTGTAGCTAAGCAACCAACATCAGTAAGAAGAATAAATCAAAAGTTTCAGGGTTCTGCCTGCCTGCCTTCAAGGGTCAGGAACTGTATTTTCCCTCTGTTAACAAGATTGCCTTCCTGCTGGAGGCAGGATCCCGTGGTAGATGGAGCTTGTTCTGGGATCCTGAGCTGGGAACAGGAGAGAAAGGACAGAGAAGAATCTTGCCAAAGGCCACAGTGCCAGGCAGGCCTCCCAGCAGCTTACAGGAAAAGGCTCCTGGAACAGTAACACCTAACACATATAGATAATATTTTCTAATTACTCTTGTATAAGCACCAGAGAGGGACTCTTTATCAGGAAGTGTAGTCACAGGATAAGGAGTCATGGGCTCAAAGTGAAAGACAGGAACACAGCAGAGGTTTCTCCCTGGGAGGGTGGGCAGGCCCTGGCACAGGGTGCCCAGAGCAGCTGTGGGTGCCCCTGCATCCCTGGCAGTGCCCAAGGCCAGGCTGGGCAGGGCTTGGAGCAGCCTGGGACATTGGAAGGTGTCCCTGCCATGGCAGGGGGTGGAATGGATTGAGCTTTAATGTCCCTTCCAGCCCAACCCCTTCTGGGATTGTCTGATTCTAGGCTCTCTACCAGCTCCAGACCATATTCCATCCCACAGATGGCAGAGCTGAGTGACTGGATGGCTGCAGCAGGTTTTGTTTGAAACAGTGAATCTCTGTGGCTTTGTTCACTTTCTGTATTTGCACAGTTCCTGTTGCTTGGGGCGCCCATCCCGTTGCTACAATTGCAGCCCAGATCCAAGGCCTGTTAGATAATTGAGCTTTATTTTCTACAAAGATATTATGCTGTGTTCTTCATTAGGTTGCACCAGAAAAGCTAGAAGCAAGACATTTTACTTTAAAATATATTTTATTTATAAAAAGAAAATTTCCCAGAAATGCCAATGGGAATGGCAACAAATCAAATTCCAGGATTAATTTCTCAAAGGAACTTAAAAAAAAAATACCATCTTATAACCTCAGGATATTTTCCATCTCTGCTTCTTCCTCCTGCTTAGTCAGGAGCTGGTTGGAAAAGATGCTCCAGTCCCTACCCAGTCCTGGCAGCCTCATGGATCACCAGGAGCCCTGTGAGTGCCCTCTGTGCCATGGGAAGATCCCCTAAAAGTGCTTTGGAACCAAACTCTTGGAGCCCTGAGCCCACTCTGCACGGCTGCACCTCACCATCCATCCAGGCCTAAACAGAATTATTCCCTCATCAAGGGCCCCAGAGACCTCTTTGCTCACATCGACTCTAAAGTTGGTGTTAATTATAAACCTGTGCATTAAGGCCAGATCTCCCAGTATTTCTAGGAACTGTATTCCTAAGCCAGGTTTGTTGTTTTAATGAGAGAATGAAGTGTAACACAGGAGAACTCCTGCGCTCTCGGCGTTCCAAGCCCTGTCCCGGTTCCACCCACAGGCCGTGCCACAATGCTCCCCTCGGCAGCACTGCCCACATATTTTACCACTTCATGTGGCATTTCCTCCACTTTTCTGCCTGGAAATCTTCCTGCAGCGTTGAGCGTTTCAGTGGAGTTTAAAAATGGGTGTTAATTTTTCTGTATTGGCAGCTGATCTCTGTTCAGAGCACCCCGTTACAGACGATGACAAGCACAAAACTTTGCAGAGGCGCGCGGCGTTTTCCCGTTGTCTCTCCCGCCACAGCTGTGGCCTGGCTGGTGACTGGAGTTCCTCAGCTGTGAAAAGCACTCAGGGATCTGAAAGCAGAGGGTGTTTCTGTCCATTAGCACCGGTGCCTGCAGCAGCCCAGCTGGGTGGGGAGCCCGCTCAGTGCCAGTGCCACAGCTGGGCTCCGAGAGGCGCCTGCAGCCAGCAGGTACCCACTGAATGGCTCTGGGGCATTTGGGGGATAGCAGGAGGCCAGCACGGCCCTAAAGGGTTATTAATGATAGCATTCGTTCAGGAGAGGCTTTATTTTTCTTATTAGGGAAACTATCACTTTTGGAAATGTTGCAGACAGATTTTGGAAGCAGCACCAACTGTTTTAAAAGTTAAAAAATGCACTGGCAGGTGTGAGGGAGATGTTCTGGAAAGAGAAGATACAGCCTGGCTTAAGAGAAACCCGATGTATTCAGAGACATCCAAGCTCTTCTGTTTGATCATTTTTCTCTTCCCGCCCACCTTGGATCAGCTCCCAGCCCTCCACATGCAGGATCTGAACCATTCCAGCCCGTTCCGGAGTCGTTCCCAGCTCCCAGCCCATGCAGACCAAGGCACAGCTCCCTGAAGCACTGATGGAGTTTGTGAAATGCTTCCACAAACACAGACAAGGACGAGCTGGTGGGAAACAAACACTGCAGGAGCTGCAGTCAGGGGGCAGGGGGGCAGCAAGGACAGCCCCTGCCTCCCCTCCCTGCTGCCTCTGGATTGCCCTCTGGGGAAGGAACAACCAGAGGAGGGTGAAACAGATTGGGGACACTGATAACAACCTAAAATTCACGTTGGGAGTAATTGTTTCAACTTTCTTACTCCATTTCTGGAGCTTTCCCTCCTTGTCTGGTTGTACTTTATTCAGTTGGCGTCTCTCAGTTCTTTGTCCTGGAGGATTCGAGGCAGGCTTCTCTCTCTGAACATGAGAATTTGTTCTTCAGTGCTTCTTTTAGGGTGTTTATCTCCTTTCAGATCCTGTAAGTGCCTCTTTTTTCCCAGTTACTTTTCCCCCCACAAATAGCAGCCGCTGGTCTTCAATTCAATTTTTACATTTAATGAATAAACCTGAAATTAAATGTTCTTTAACAAATCCCTGATCAAGGTATCTCACAATAAAAGGTACTTTGATATTATTAATAATATTAATATTAATGTTATTATTATTATTATTACTAACACAAAGGAATGACATGCTTGTATCCTTATCAAGTGTAATTCAGGGGGATTAATCATTTCAGCTGCAAGGAAAAGTTTGTTCCATCATTTACTGAACTCATCTGCTCAGTGTCCTGCTCCTGTTTATTTAGATTTATTATTATTTACTGGTTTTTTAGGTCTTGAGATCAAATTGTTGATCACAGTGCTCTGAGGTTTGGGTTTGTGCTTCACTGGCAAACAGCAATCAGCTAAATACAGGAAAACAAGCTAAATATAGAGAAAACTGAATGAGAATATCACATTTTTGATGCCTGTAATGTGAAGCTTGACAGACCCACTAAGCACCTTGCTAAGAAAAGCAAAGCAAGCTGCAAAAACCTCAGAACTTGCCGAGATTTTCTCATTGAGAAAAATTGTTGTGTCTTCAACTTGAACTACAAAAAAGAGCAACTGTGAGCAGTCAGACATCCCCATTTGTGTCTGAATTGAACTCCCAAGCAGCTCCTGCAGTGCCTTTCCCAGCTCCTCAGCGCTGTTGGTGTGAATGAGCCCAGCCCCGGCTGAAACAGCTGGGGCAGATGTGGCCACCTGGGCTCCAGGAACGAGGCTTCCAAAGCTGGGACAGGCTCAGCTCCCACAGCAGTGGTTTAGACATAGAACCACTGTCAGAACTAGGTCAGCTGGATATCAAAAATCTGTGTTTGCTGATCTCCAGCTCCAGGGCAGTTGTGCCTGGGCAGGCGGCAGCAGCAATGCCACGGAAGGAGGGGGCTCCCACTGCTGTCAGCGCTGAGCTGACGGAGATGGCACCAGCAGGAGTCCTCTGGAAACCAGAAACCAGTGCAGAGGTTAAAATCAGCCATTGTTTGGTGTGTAAGGGCTTTGCAGAGAACATTGCACATCTCTGGCAAAGGACATCTCCAGCAGATGCAGGGAGCCGGGGCGTGTGTTAAACGCTCGCTTGGCAGCAGGGGTGGGAGCAGGGCTGACAGAGCTGACCAGCCACAGATCTGTGTGTGAGGAGCACTGGGAAAGGGCAGAGGCACAGACAGTGCTGAAACAAGGCACAGGAAAAGCATTCCAGGGGGCCTGGGCCTGGTTCTTGGCTCTCTCCACACTGGACGTGGAGCAGCAGCAGAGTGTGAGTCCCAGCACCTCAGCATCCCCCAGCCCTGCCTGTGTCCTGCTGCTCAGCCCTGCCTGTGTCCTGCTCCCCCAGCCCTGCCTGTGTCCTGCTCCCCCAGCCCTGCCTGTGTCCTGCTCCCCCAGCCCTGCCTGTGTCCTGCTCCCCCAGCCCTGCCTGTGTCCTGCTCCCCCAGCCCTGCCTGTGTCCTGCTCCCCCAGCCCTGCCTGTGTCCTGCTCCCCCAGCCCTGCCTGTGTCCTGCTCCCCCAGCCCTGCCTGTGTCCTGCTCCTCAGCCCTGCCTGAGCAGTGACCCCTCCTGTCACCTCTTCCCCAGGGACACCCTGTCCTGCCCCACGCTGTCCAGCAGCCAAGGGACAGCAATGTCCCTGCTGTCCTGTGCATCCAGTGCCTCACACGGGCTCATGGCTGGTGCCCAGCTCTCACACTGGAACACGGTGCTGCCACGGAGGGACAGAGCCTCCCACGGGACAGGAGCAGGGCAGGCGTGTCTGGGGCAGCACAGGAGTATCTTCAGCTCGGAAGGAGGAGCATGGAGGCTCCGGGCCTGTTTGTTTGCATGTGGCCAGCCAAACATGGCCAGCCAAGCGTTCCTTTCTTCTCACCATCCTTCAGCTCCTCTTTGATCTGAGCTGCACTTTTTCCTGGAAGACTTCCAGCATTCTCAGTGTGGCTATGAAGCTCCTTTTTCCCTCCTTATTCAGGCCACATCCCTCAAATGTAAGAAAGACGCTGCAATGGTGACGTGGGACTGTGGTGTGTAAAGTCATTTCTGGGGAAACATGTTTGACTTCTTCCGATGTTCCTGCTCTCTCCTCCCAGAACAAACACAGAACAGGCAACAGCAGCACAGGCTCCCACACTCACCCCAGAGTTTGTCTTAATGCAATGTGCAAAACCAGCCCCATAAAAGGTTCAAGCTGTGGTTCGGTACAGATGTCCAATAAATTGAGAACTTTTGGCGACCCTCGTTTCCAGACTGACGTGTCAGACAGATGCACATGCCAGAAGCACACTGGGAAGCAAAGGCTGTGTTGGGAAAGATGCCAGGAGCCAAAAGATGCATTTGCAGATGCATTTGCAGAGCTTTGGAGCAGCAGCTTGGCCATATCTGGCCCAGGCTGCAGGATGGTGGAGAGAACCCCCGGGCAGCTGCCTGGGTAATGATGTTGTTTTTAAAAAGGACAACAAGAAAGATGTTGTACCCTGCTCCTGCTAAGGAGGCTTGGAGGCAGGAGAGAAAAGGCTTCTTTCTCTAGAGGTGAACAGTCACTTCTTCCTGCAGCAGCAGAAGCCTGACACTAGATAAGTAGCTGTGAGAAGATTCATAAAAAAACTAATTTATAATTTGCCAGAATATAATCCTATTTGATCAGTGTTATTCAGTTCCTCTTTCTTTTAAAATTCAGTGCACTTAACTGTTCTACGAGGGTTTATGAATGTTTAAAAATTGCTTTGTGGTCCCTAAAGTAATTTGACAAGTCTGACAGCTATTGATTAAAAACCTGAAATTATTCAGACTGTAGGATGACTTGAGGGATTAGATAGAAAGTTTTTTCAAATGTGAAAGGAAATAAGATGTTGGAAAGTAAATATGTTCTTGAATATTTTTGAAAAATCCATTACAACTGTGAAATTAAATTGAAATGAGATACTTCGTGTGGAGATGAAGGAACGAAATGCTGGCTTTACTATTTAGGCATGGGGTAGAACTCCCCATCCCAGGCTCAACAAATGCTTCCCTGCAAGTTGCTGTTCTCTGGCACAGATCCCACCTCAGGGTGCTGAGGGAGCCCTTGGGGAGCTCCTGCACCTGCCCAGCCTGGCCAGGGCCCAGCCAGCTCCTTCCATCCCTGTGCTCCTTCCATCCCTGTGCTCCTTCCATCCCTGTGCTCCCTCCATCCCTCTGCTCCCTCCATCCCTCTGCTCCTTCCATCCCTGTGCTCCTTCCATCCCTGTGCTCCTTCCATCCCTGTGCTCCTTCCATCCCTCTGCTCCCTCCATCCCTCTGCTCCCTCCATCCCTCTGCTCCTTCCATCCCTGTGCTCCTTCCATCCCTGTGCTCCTTCCATCCCTGTGCTCCTTCCATCCCTCTGCTCCCTCCATCCCTCTGCTCCTTCCATCCCTGTGCTGCTCCTTCCATCCCTGTGCTCCTTCCATCCCTCTGCTCCCTCCATCCCTCTGCTCCTTCCATCCCTCTGCTCCTTCCATCCCTGTGCTCCTTCCATCCCTCTGCTCCTTCCATCCCTGTGCTCCTTCCATCCCTCTGCTCCTTCCATCCCTCTGCTCCTTCCATCCCTGTGCTCCTTCCATCCCTCTGCTCCTTCCATCCCTCTGCTCCTTCCATCCCTCTGCTCCTTCCATCCCTCTGCTCCTTCCATCCCTCTGCTCCTTCCATCCCTGTGCTGCTCCTTCCATCCCTGTGCTGCTCCTTCCATCCCTGTGCTGCTCCTTCCATCCCTCTGCTCCTTCCATCCCTCTGTTCCTTCCATCCCTCTGCTCCTTCCATCCCTGTGCTCCTTCCATCCCTGTGCTCCTTCCATCCCTGTGCTCCTTCCATCCCTGTGCTGCTCCTTCCATCCCTGTGCTCCTTCCATCCCTGTGCTCCTTCCATCCCTCTGCTCCTTCCATCCCTGTGCTCCTTCCATCCCTCTGCTCCTTCCATCCCTGTGCTCCTTCCATCCCTCTGCTCCTTCCATCCCTCTGCTCCTTCCATCCCTGTGCTCCTTCCATCCCTCTGCTCCTTCCATCCCTGTGCTCCTTCCATCCCTCTGCTCCTTCCATCCCTGTGCTCCTTCCATCCCTCTGCTCCTTCCATCCCTCTGCTCCTTCCATCCCTGTGCTCCTTCCATCCCTCTGCTCCCTCCATCCCTCTGCTCCTTCCATCCTGTGCTCCTTCCATCCCTGTGCTCCTTCCATCCCTCTGCTCCCTCCATCCCTCTGCTCCTTCCATCCTGTGCTCCTTCCATCCCTGTGCTCCTTCCATCCCTCTGCTCCTTCCATCCCTGTGCTGCTCCTTCCATCCCTGTGCTGCTCCTTCCATCCCTGTGCTGCTCCTTCCATCCCTGTGCTGCTCCTTCCATCCCTCTGTTCCTTCCATCCCTCTGCTCCTTCCATCCCTGTGCTCCTTCCATCCCTGTGCTCCTTCCATCCCTGTGCTCCTTCCATCCCTGTGCTGCTCCTTCCATCCCTGTGCTCCTTCCATCCCTGTGCTCCTTCCATCCCTCTGCTCCCTCCATCCCTCTGCTCCTTCCATCCCTGTGCTCCTTCCATCCCTGTGCTCCTTCCATCCCTGTGCTCCTTCCATCCCTCTGCTCCTTCCATCCCTCTGCTCCTTCCATCCCTCTGCTCCTTCCATCCCTCTGCTCCTGGCAGGGCTGGCAGGAGCGGGGTTCTCTGTCCAGTATATAACCAAACACACCCAGTAACTCCAGTTGGGAATAAGGAAAAAACCAGTTCTGAGTGTGTTTGGGAGAATCCTCCTTCCCTGGTGGGGGAATGGGCTGCTGGGCACAGAACCCCTGTGCCCCCTGCTCCAAACACAGGAACGGGGCTGTTCCACACCCGAGGGGAGTGTCTGGAACACGGGACAGCTCAGTGGAAGGGATCAGATCCCTCAGTCCTGGGCTGGTGCAGAGCGTGTGGGCAGCTCTGCAGACTGGTTCTGCCAAGGGGGTGCTCCACAAACACCTGGTTCTGCTTTTGATGGTGGTGCCACTGCTGGTGTTTAATCAGGTAATGGATGGCTGTTGATTAAATTCCAGAGTGATTCTATCCATGGCGTGTTTGTTATGGAGATAACCAAGTGTTTTTTATGATGATACAGTTCCCTGGATGGAGCAGCAGAGTTCTTGATGTGGAGGTGCTCAGTAAGCAGATGACAGAGGCCTTGCTTGGCCTGTTACCTCAGGGCACCACACAGCCCTTTTTCCTCCCCAGTAATTCCCAGTTTCACTGGGATCAAAGCCTTGGTGAGGGGAAGGTACGAGTGGAGCTGGAACCAGGTGTCACCAGGCTGGGCACGGTATTTTAAGCCCTTGTGCTATATATGGCCCTCAGTTATATTTCAGTGACAGTATTAAACTTTAAAAAGATGAGTGGAAGGAAAAGGGACCTTCAAATTTGGTTACTGCCAGGAAATAATACTCGGCCCCACATAGTTGTCATTCTGCAGCAGGCAGAGATTATCCATAAAGCCTGTACCTCCAAAGTGGAGGAGAGTAATAAAGCCGACCCCAGGCGCACTTTGAACTTGGCTACCTCTGATTAATTAAGTTTTTCCTTCCTTGAGCCTGATTTAGTACTTATGCTGAGAATGAAGGATTTAAGTTAAGAAACTGTTGAGAAATTGAAGGACAGCTCTCATCCCCTCTTTCCCATCTCATCCCCTTCCCTATCACATGCACACACATGTGGGTAGCAAAGGGCTTGATGTGGCTGCTGAAAATCAGGCTCTGAGGGCATTCCTGGCCCAGAATTCTTGTCATTCCTCCTGCAGTTGCACCACTTTCACTGTGGATTTTTATTCCTGCCAAGCCTGAAATGTCAGCAGGGCATGGCAAACATCAGCTAATTCTGGCTGCAGGTCTCAGGGCAGTGGAAGGTGTAATAGTGATCCTGCATTTATATGGAAAGTAAGAAGGTGTCTGTGAGCTCTGGAGTATCCTCCTTTCATTCATTTAATGACAGAGCTTCCTGGGACATTTATAATCCCTCTGTGGCAGGGCTGAGGCTCAGCACAGCCACACACTCCACTTTCAGAGAGCTCCTGTGCTTCCCACAGAAGCCTGTCTCAGTGAGGTTCGTGATGAGAAGTGCAAATCTGAGGCAGAGTGGCCCAATTTTGTGTTTGCTGCTTTGGTGCCACATTGAATTGTTTAAGTTTAGAAGGAGTTTGTAGAACACAGTTGGGAATACGTTTGCTCCTGCCAGCCAAGGGGATCTTCCCATGTCCTGGGAAGTCACTCAGCCCCTGCTTTCCTGTGGAACTGCTGTGGCTGGTGCTCTATCCCAGCTTACACTGACTGAGAGGGGCGATGGTTGTACCTGTGTAGTCAGATCTAAAAAACTTACCCCAAATCATTCTGCTTATCCCATATTAGACTTCCTTAACCCACTTCTTTTGGAGGAGAAACAATTCTTTAGAGTAATGAGAGAGTCTGTTTTGATTGAAGGATGTACAATAATCTGCCCTGAATCTGCTCTGCTGCATTGTACCAAACTCACTTATTTTCTCTGTATTTGTTCACAGTCAAAGCATAAATAATTCAGCATTTTGTCTCTCCCTGTGAATGTGAGAAGCATGCTTGCTGATTCCAGATCAGATGGAGCAGTGATGTTTATTACTCTGATGTTGGGGAATGATTGTTGCATATTTAATACCACCATAAATAAAGCTCCTGTAGCTGCGTTCCCACTCGTGGGATCTGAACCCTCTGATCTGCAGCCCTCAGAGCTGTGCTGGGGTGGAAGCAGAGCCTTTGCCTGCCCTCTGTGACACAGGGCACGAGTGACAACTGCGTTTGCAGCGTGCCCAGCCTGGCTGGCATCCACCAGCCCGCAGCACTGCCAGCCCCACCTGCTCCAAAGTCATTTATCTCATCCAGAGATACTCAGAGACTTGCACTGTGTGACAAAGCAAATAGCAGAAGTAAAACAAACCTCATTAAAATAAAGTGGCTGGATGATAAGGGGAATGGTTACCATACCTTTAACAGCACTATTTCTTTTCTTCATTTTATCTCACTAATGCCTTTAAAAACTGCCTGAAAGTATTTTATAGTAATTACTAAAGGAGCTGGAGTTTTTAGCAGTCTTGTAATGGGAGCTGAACATCTCTGATTTTAGTGGCTTTTTTTCAAAGTGTGGGGAAGACACCAGGCAGTGAGTGAGGATCTGGGCCATGCCTATTATTCCTATTTATAATTAAAATTCCATTCCAAATGTGGCACAGGTATTGCAGCATCCTGCAGTCCTGGGCTGGGTGTTCTGCCATCCATAACAGCCTCACAGGACTTTGTTCCAGCACCTTGCTGAACTCCAGCTGGTCATCCAGCACCGCTTTCCATTTTCTCCTCTAAAATTCCCCCCATGGAGAGAAATTCTTGTACATTTTACCGAAGGCACTTGCCAGAATAAAGGCAGCAAGGCAGTGCTTGGCAATGCTGAAAAGCAAGGGAGAGAGCGAGCTTTGTCCACGAGCCATTTGCAAGCCAGGGCTGTCCCGCTGGGTCACATTCCTGTTCTCTCAGCCTTGGCGAGGATCGCCGCTTTTTAGTGGAGTCCAGCGTTCCCAGTGTTTCCAAACTTGTTCTGGTGTTTGCAGCAAGCTGGGAGCATCTCTGACAAACAGTTTGTGTGGCTGTGATTGAGGGAGGGAACGTCGCTGTGCTGGAAGCAGAGACCCTGCACGGCAATCCAGCCCTGAGAGCCCAGGGATGGGCCCTGGAATGCTGAGGGCTCCCAGAGCCCCCTGCCAGTGTCACAAGGGGACTGGGAGGTGACTGTCCCCACTGTGCCCACATTCCATGCTTGGATCTGCACCACGGAGCCATCCCAGCGCCTGGAGTGCTCCCGGCAGGAGCCAAACCCAGAGATGTGCCCCAGGAACAGCCCCCTCTCCTCCTGAGGTGCAGACACTGCAGCAGCACCGAGCAAAACCTGTCCCTTGTCACCTGCTGATGTGGTCACTGCCCAGCACGGCATCGTCAGGGTGACAGAGCCGGGCAGAGGGGGACACTCCCCCCAGCCCCGCTGGAGCTGCCCACAGTTAAACAGACGTGGTCAGAACTGCTCCAAGCACTGCCTTCACTGGCACACGGCCGTTCTGCTTGTTCAGTATTCTAAAAGCAGAGGTAATAACTATTTTTGTCTCTATTCTCATTTCTCACGTACATATAAAGGCTCGGTTGATGTTTAGCTTGACAAGCCAGGCTGCAGTTTGGATGCCAAAAATCTCCAAACTGTCATGGAGGGAGACAAGGATAAAGGAAAAAAACAACTTAGATAAAAGGGCTGTGGACTCAGAACTGCTGCATGTGGCACACTTCCCAATCCTCAGAGAAACTTATTAATTCACATTGTGGAAGTGTTTATGGTGCACAACTCAAGTGGCTTCCTGGCTCCACTTGGGATCTCACTGCATTTAGCAAGAAGTTGCTTTCACACTTCTATAGGCAAAGGAATTAAAAAGTTGTTTTGTTTCTTAAAGTGTATAAAGTAATAAAGTGCTTAAGGGATGGAATAAGGGAAGCCACATGTCAAAGGCAGGCCAAGACTGTACTCAGGAACTGCACATCAGCCCAATGCAGGGAGGTTTTTATTGGCTTCTCCCAAACCACAATGTTCAGACTTGGATATAACATTCAGTCCTCTGCTGCATCCTTGCAGCTCCCAAAACAAAGTGATTTTTGCCCAAGGACTGGGCTAACACATTTCTCCAGCTCTAATTGCTTTAAGAAAAACAAAGCTAAAAAAAAATCCATAAGCAAAAAATCTTAAGTTATTATCCCATCATTTGTGACACGGATGTGAGTGTTGTAGGCACTTAACAGACAAGGCACTTGGCAGCTTTTCCCAAATTCTCTGTATTCTGTGTGGCAGCTGCTGGTGCATCTGGATTTTGCAAGAGCTGTAGGTTGGAGAGCACAGAGCATTTAACCCATCCCTCATCCCAGGGAAGATTCCTGCCTTACCCTCACATCAGCCAGCCAGATCCTCATCACTTGTGCTTTTCTCAAGTGTGCAAAGAAATGAGGAAATCATGGAACATTTTTCTCACTTGGCAATCGTTTTAATCTCTCAGAAGTCTGCACTGTCCCTGTCCCTGTCCCTGTCCCTGTCCCTGTCCCGCCTGTGGGCCCCGCAGTGTGAACTGCCGCCCTCGCGGGCTGTAAATGAGGCAGGGCCGGAGGCTGTGCGGTGACTCAGTCCCCGAGGCAGGGTCCGTGCCGTGACTGCTGTGACAGCCCGTGATTCCCGGCACTGTGTGCCCGGCTCTGGGGGCTGCCAGCCCGGTCCTGGACTGGGGGATGGAGTCAGGGAGCTGCAAACACAGCAGGGCACAGCAGGGACACCGGGGCTGCTAACAGGAAACGCAGCTTTGTGCTTGGTTTGAGACCAATGGGCAGGGAGGGCCAGAACTGCTGCTCCTGGGGAGCGCCCCAGGAGCGGCACTGGGTGAGGTCCCCGGGGCCATTCCCCCCTGGCAGCCCCACGGGGGCTCTGGCTGGGGCACAGCGTGGGCACAGCCCCACGCACCCCTGGGCAGCAGCCCGGGCAGGGGACACCTGTCTGTGGGGCGGTGACTGGGCTCCTGGCTGGGCTCCTGGCGGGGCTCCTGGCCGAGCTCCTGGCCGGGGAGGTGGCACAGCTCTTGCTGAAATGAGCTCCCCTTTCACCTCCATTGTTTCAGAGCTTCAGCTGAATCCCTGGCGTTCAGCTCTGCCTGTGTCCTCCCACATGATCCTGCTCTGAGATCCTGCTCTGCCTCCCTCCCTGTGACAGGGACATCAGGAGGTGGCTGGGGGTGCTGTCCTGGAGAGGACAGGACAGTCCAGGGCCACACAGAATGTCCTTTTCAAACAGCCTCAGTTGTTTCATGGAGCCACTTCAGGCTTTAGTGCTGCTGGTGCAGGATGGTGAATCAGAGCTCGGGGCTCCTGTTTGTAGGAGCAGGAAGCAGCTGGGACTGGTCGGACCAGGCTGGACTTTGCTTTGTTGTGTTCAAAGCGCGGTTGCTCATTTGGAAATTTGCTCGGTGCTTTCAGTTTTGGTTCGGTGGGATGGTAGATAAAGGCAGCCAGGCCTCTCCTGGAGGCAGGCAGAGACAGGAGGAGCAGCCCTGGAGGGAGGTAAGTCACGCTTATCCCGGCCCTGGGATGGGACATTCCCGGGCTGTGCCCACCCAGGCCAGCACCCCCTTCTCCCCTCCCTGGCTTCCTCGCTGGCCACAGCCCCTGGAATTCTGTGCAGGCTCCACCATGGGCTGTACATCAGTTCCAGCCACGGTGTAAATCCAGGGCATCCTCATCAGCTCAGGAGCAGATTGCAGTTCTGTTTCTGAGAACATACGCTGGCCCTGCGTATTCCCAGGGATTTGACCTAAGCTTAGCATCTGTCAGGATAAGGAAAAGTGGTTTAGTGCAGTGGCAGAGCAGCAGTTCAGCGGATGGGCAGCAGGGCAGAGGGGATTGTTGCCTTTTCCCACTTGGATGTTGGTTTTATATTTCATAAGAGGAAGAAAAAATATTTCTGGAAATTGGTGTTTTGAGAAATTAAATACGAGATCTAAACCAGATCCAAACATTTGCATTTTCTCAAAAGAAAGTAAAATAAGAATGTTTGGGCTCTGCCCTGCAAATTAACCCTGCAGAGTTGAGAATTGCAAAGCAATGCCAGTGGTGGTGTGTGGAAAAGGACTGTGAGTAAGGAGTGAACCCCAGCAGAAAAGCAGGTGTCTGTGCAACTCTCTTTATTTTAACTCAATCTGCTTTACATCAACTCAGGCTCTGAGTGTGTCTGAGCAGCTTTAGCTCTTCCTGTGATCAGTACAGGCTGATGGCCTAAAATCTAGGTTTAGACATTCAGAATGGAGTAAAGTTGCAGGTGAGACAGGCACAGGTTACCTGTCTCACCTCGGGGAGGTAACTGAGGCTGGGCTGGGTTGTGGGGAGTTCTGTGGTGGCCCTGAACACGAAGGAAAATCCTTCCAGAGTCTGTCTACAAAAATTCCATACAACCGTGAGTGTAAAATACAGTCATTTTTGCAATGATGATGAGCTGAGTTTAATTTGGTTAATAACTGAGGCAAGTTAATCCTGTTCAGGCAAGGATCAAACCAGTTTCAGTGCATCTGTGTCAGTGCTTTGCATCTGTCTAACTAGATTGATTTAAAATAGCTTAGTTAGAAAAGTGAATTGCTTCTACTGTACAGCTCCTGGACTGGGCTCACACCTGCCCTGCCCCTGCTCCATTCCCTTCCACAGGGTGAAGCTTTGGGTCAAGCTCCCCTGTGGCTCCCTTGTTTAGGAGATGAAGGTGGAGATATTCCTGGAGAAGTCATTCAGGAATTTCCACGTTCCCTCCAGAGGATGGTGTAAAGTGTTTCTGGTCAGGATGATTTCCTGGAGTGTCTGGCATTTACAGGAATGGCTCTGCAGCTCCTTCTCCTTTTGCTGCCAGCCAGGCTCTGGAGCCTTTCCCAGGATTTGTGCCGAGCTGTGGGCTGGGTGCTCCGGGCAGGAGCAACAGGAGCCCTTGGAAGCTCAGCAGGGCTCAGGTGGAGCCAAGGGGTGAATTGTCAGCAGCAAGGCTGACACACTGCTCATTGTCTTCTTTAATTAATGCATTATTCAGCCTGGCTGAGACACTCTGTTCTTCTGAGGCTGATTTAGATCTGCAAAGCTTGTTGCCACCGTGGCTGGCTTGGTCCTGCAGGTAGCAGAAGGCACAGTGTGCACAGACATTGGCATTCCCAGACACATTCCGAGGGCAGCAGGCTCCAAAAAGCGCCCAGCCTCCCTTCCCTGGAGAGAGCAGCCCTGCTGAAACCCAAGCCACGACTCTCCCTCCAGTGGAACAGGCAGTGTTTCCATCCTGGAAAAGCCACATCCACGGTGTGAGACCCCAGCAGCCCTCACAGACTCCCTGAGCCCCAGCCCATGTCTGCAGGGGAAACTGAGGCACACAAAGGCAGAGCGACCACACCAGCCCTGTGTAAGAAACCACAAATCCTGGTTTTTTCAGTCTGTACCTACTCCAGGTATCACTGTGATATTCTGTCAGCTCTTGCTATACAGAGATTTATATGAAATCGTTTCTATTCCATTGAAGCAATTTTCAGAGATTAATTTTTGAGGGTATTAGCATTGATTCCTGAGCACACGTGCTTCCTCCTCCTGCCAGTGGTCCATATCCAGAGAAAGCTGCATTGTCTGAGCTGGAGGAAAGCTCACTTGCCCTAATTTATTGAAAAAATTAATTTTAGATTTAAAATAGGGTTTTCATTTATGAACCCTGCTCAATCTGTTCCTCACTCCCGAGTCTTCACCCTGACCTTTCCCTTATCTGGACTCCTCTGGGCTGTACACTGTGTTCATTAGTGAGACTTCAGGAGGGAGCAGCAGGTGTGGGCTGTGGATAAGGACTGCATGCACGCTTGGCTCCCTGCTTATCCAGGTACCCCTGGCAGCTCCTGGCTGTAATTTAATTTAGGGCAGTGCCAGGATTTGGACTTTTTTAAAGAGTTTTTCACAGTTTGTAAGTTTTAATAACAATTTTTACATCAGCTCTGGAAGTAGCAGCCTTTGGCATTGCATGGAGAATGCAGCAATGATACTTGCACTCAAAAAAATGAGCTGGAGAAGTGATGCAGTGCACCCCAGTAGTGCCAAGTTTAATCCCTGGAGTCTGGAATGCTGAGAGTCAGGATGGCCCAGCGAGGTCCCTGGGGCTGGCCTGGGTTTGGTGCAGAGCTGAGCCTCACACTGCTCCAGGGGAAACAAAGGGGTCATTCCCAGAAAAGGCCAGAGAAAATTTCATTCCATCTCAAATGAAGATTCCCATGAGAAGGATGTGCTTTATATCCATCCCTAGAAGACACTAAAGCCTATCTGGCTAAAAGGCAGATAGCAATTGGGAGAAATTAGCTTTATATCCTGGTGCCAGCTATGGATAAAAAACCACAAAATGCTTTGAGCTTTTCTTCTTTTTTCTTTAAGAGAAGTTCAGCAGCAACAAAAGAGTATTTTCCCAACTTTATTCTGATTATAAATTTTGCATTCTTTGGATATTGCTTTTTAAGAACATCATTTTATTGAACATCATTCAGCCTCCAAAGTCAACTCTGTCCTATTAAACTGAAGCCATTAGACAGGCCAGTATTGTTAGACAGAAGGACAAATCACAGGAAAATGTAGTTTAGATGCTAAAACATCTATTTGTGTTTGTCAGGCTCAAAGTCGTTTGCCACTGGTACCCCTCTGTAGTTTAGATTTGAAATTCAGAACTTGACTCCTGCAAATGCCTCGGCTCAAATTGTGGTTGAATGTTAAGTGGTGTCTCTGAAGCGAGACTAATCACACAGAATGATATTGGATGTTTGCAGGAATGGGACCTCACAAAAGGGTTTCCAAAAATCTGCTGCTAATAACAGTGTTCTGTTTTAAATAAAACCTGCAGAAAAGATGAGTGGCATCTCAGTAAAGACAGGTTTCCTGTGGATTGGGATTACACTCCTGGAGGAAACTCTAATGCTTATCCAGGAGAGCAGAAAAGTGAAGCTAATTATAAGCAGAAAGAGAACTTGGCCAGTCAGATGCACTGTGTGGGTGTTTGAAGGGGGGCTGGAGGCAGAGGGAAATATTCTTTCAGTGTGAACACTATTGAAACAGTGCCCCATTTTTCAGGGGTGCTCGAGTCAGCTCTGCCCCATCAGTGCAGCTCAGCTTTGGGGGTGAATGCAGCAGGTGAGAATGCAGTAACAGCCAGTCAGCTGTGCAAACTCGTGTATTGTAATGTTAATTGTGCTGGAATATGGGATTGTGCAAACTTTATAGAACAAGTGCATTTATGACATCAACCACTAGTTGATTTTAACTGTACATTTGGAGTAGATCTGGATAATCACATGCCCTTCCACTGCTAACTCCTCGAGGTTATTAGGAAATTGTTTGTTTCCCAGTGATAGACAGCGTGGTCATAAAGCACAAAGCACTGGCTTCACAGTCAATAAAAAGTGAGAGATATCTGGGTTTAATAGCTCCGAAAGGTAAACATGGCTGGAGTGTGGAAAGGCTGTGCCCAGAGGGTGAGAGGCAAAGCTGGGACCAGAGGAGAAAACATGACCCAAGAAAAGGGGAATATAAACAAATAATAACCGGGAATGGAAAACTTCCTGTAATAACCCATGGAAAAACACTCTTTACCTGCCCTGACTGGGCCCAGTGGCTGTCCTTTCACAAATGCCAGTTGTTGAGCAGTGAGCAGGGTGGGTGGTGCTGGGATCCTGGCAGGAACAGGAGGTGCAAATGTGCAGAAGGGGTGGGGTGGAGGTCACACAGAGCGCCCGGGGACAATGCCAGCACTGCAGGGGCAGTCACAGCTCTGGCTGTGCCGTGCACCTCTGTATCACTGCTGACAGAGGGAACAGCTGTCTGAGGGAAACAACACCTTGTGCACACGAGGGGTGAGCTGTGAGTTCGCTGGAAGGAAGCTGGATGAACCCTGGCTTGGGCAAAATGAGCTGAGACTTGGATGTACAAGTTCTCCTCAGTGGCAGTAAATGCTCCCTGCAGCAGTGTTTGAACACTGAGTCAGTGGAATGTGGCTCCTTCACTGCCTGGCACTCCCTGGGCACGGGGACAGAGCTGTCCCCAAGGCCCTGGTCTGCAGTTTTAGTTTCCTTCTGTGCCTCCTGAACCACAGGGGTGTCCAGTCCAGAGACCAGGGAGAGGGCAGGGGATGGCCTGTGCATTCCAGACCCGTATCCCAACAAGTTGGTGTGTTTTAGACACAAGCCCAGCCCCAGAGTGATCCATGGGACAGGGGCACAGTGACAGTCCCCATGTCACTTTGGGAAAACACAGTTGTCATTTGCTGAGGTGAGTGTGGAGAATCAATGTGCTGCACGACAGTGCCACAGGCTCCAAGGTCAAACGTTACCTCATCCCCTGATGCCTGGCTCACTTCCCAGTCCTGGACAGACCAACCATCTGGAATTTCAGGTTTGGGCCAGGGGGAATTCAACTGGGCCGTTCCCAGCAGACAGAGTTCCTTTGCTGGGTCCTGCTGGCCTTTGCTGCCATGTGGAAGCTGTGGCAGAGCTGTGCTGGGTCCTGATGGCAGCTGGAGCTGCCACAGTTCCCAGCAGAGCCAGTGCAGGCTTGGTGGGTTCAGCACTTCGTTCCAGAGTGTCCTAATAAAGTGTCTGAACGTGCAACAGAGACCGTTCCAGTGCTGGGCTGCACTGGAACCTGAATCCTCCCTCTGTAACTGGCTCTCCACCCACTGCAGGTGCGAAGGCTCGTTCCAAAGTTCAGGTTCTGCGTTCTCGTGCCTTGCCAGGAAGATAAAAGGCTTGGTAAAACTGTAACTTGACCTTAGCATTTCACAGCAGCCACGGAGATAAGCTGCTGAAGGAAATACAGAGAGCAAAACACGGATGGCTCTGGGGAAGGGGAGCCCACAAGGCAAGAGCTCCCTGTGAGGACCCAGGAGGGGCTCTGGGGAGCCTGGCAATGGCTCTGCACTGCTGACCAGCATCGCAGGCTGGCAGGCACCCTGGCTTTGCTCTGCCACACAAAGGATCCCTGTGCTGCTGCTGCTGCAGATTTGAGAAGATTGACTGAAGCTGCCTGTTATTATTATTTTTGGCCACTCCAGCAATGTATCAAAAACCTGACGCTGGGTTGATGCTGGTGCCCTACTTTATAGAAGCCCTGAAAAGCAGATCAAGGACAGCGAGCTTGTCTCTCTGCATGGCATCTGCCAGCAAAGGGTGAGAAAACTTCAAACCGCTAGTGGGGGGAATGGGGGAGGCAAAAATGAGGCAGGATGTGCTAAATCCAGAGCGCTGTTTGCACACTTCAAGGGAAAGGGGGTCTGCATGTCCTGCACTAAGGGGGAAGGTGGGACAGGCAGACACTGGGTGCTGTGCTGCCAGCGTGGCTGGTGAGCTGGTGCCATTGTCCCCGGGGCATGTTGAGGACCGGTTTGCTCTGGAAGGAAGGGACCCCGCTGGCCTTAGGTGACCGTGCTCCTTGTTAACCAAGGCCAGCAGTAATGCTGCTTGACGTTTTGTGGATCCTTTGGCAGTGAGAGGGTCACGGCCACCTCTCTGGCTGAGAAGAGGCACACAGGGGAGGCTGTGCAGAGAGTTAGCGTTGGAAGTGGGCAGAGAACCTGCGAATTTTGTCTCGTTTGTCAGTGCCGTGCACGGTGCTGGCTGGAAGGATGGTCCGTCTGGGAGTCCGGCTGGTGCGTCCCTGCAGGAGGCGAGACTGGTGCCTGCTGACTCGGGCAGGACCTGCCCGTCTCCCTCTCTGAGATCTGCTCCCTTCTCCCGTGCTCTGGGGGAGCCCCGAGTATTCCATTCACTTGGGGATGTTCACCGCTCTTGGCGTTCACCCCTCCGAAGCTGACCGGCGTTTGCAGCCCCGTGCCGGCTTCCCCTGCTGATCCGGAGCTGCCTCACATCAGCGGCAGGATTTGTGCTTTGTGCAGACATGGACAGTAGCCTTTGAAGAGTGGAAGAGGAAGCAGCCATCAGTAAGAGGCAGGGGACAGTGCCATGTGGTGGTTTTTCATTTACTAGATAGTCCTACTTTGTTCTTGATGAGTAATGGAGGCATTTGAATACGCCAGGATGACAGCAGCAGTCTGGCTCTGGGAGCGTGTCGGCGTGGGCTGGCTGAGGATGGTGGCAGTCGGGACAGCGGGACCATGCCGCGCAGCCTTCCCGTCTCCTCTCCGCCGCCTCACAGCTCCTCTGCCGCTCACCTGCTGCCCCGGGCCCCGCGTTCCGTGAGGCCGCCCGGGCCTGAGCCCCGCGCCCCGGACCCCGCCGGGGGCCCGGCCGGGAGCCCCCGGTGAACTCCGCGCCGATGCGGGCGCGCTCCGTGCGGGGTGCGGACCATGGCTCACGCAGGGGCCGCCGGCTGCTGCTGCAGGCGCTACTCCCTGCTGTGGATCGCGCTGCTGCAGAGGTCAGTGACTCGGCTTTCCCAAACGGGAAAGGAATGCGGAGCGCGGCCGAGGGCAGGGACAGGCGGGCGGGCGGTGCCGGGCCCGGAGACGCGGCGGGGACGGCGGTGCCCGGAGCAGGCGCCGCACGGCTCGGGCTCCCGGAGAGCTGCGCTTTACCCGGTTATCGCAACAGAATGAGGGCGACGGGCGGGACAGGCGGGATGAGGCGAGGGGTGAGCGGCTCGGGGACCACGGGGCGCTGCTGGGCGGCGGTGGCGGGGGACGAGGGGGAACCCCCGGCCGCGGAGGAAAGCGAGATACACCCGCTGCCCCCCAAAGCGAGCCCGCGCTCCGGGGGTGGCGGGCCCGGGGCGCTCTGCCCAGCTACAGCGCAGCCAATGGGCCGCGGCGGGGCGGAGCGGCGGCGGGGCCGGCCCGGGGCGGGGGCCGGGGGCGGCGGGGCCGGGGGTCCCCGCCCGCAGCGGCGGCGGCGGCGGGAGCGCGGCATGGCCCAGCCCGAGCGGGGCGGCGGCGGCGCGGCGGCGGCGCGGCGGGGGCCGGGCCCTGCGGGTGAGTGCGGGGTGCGCGGCCGTGCCCGGGGTGCGCGGGCAGCGCCAACTCCGCGCCCGGGCCCGCGCCCCGACCGGCGGGACCCGCACAGCGCCCGCTGCGGAGCGGCCGCGGCGGGGCCGGGGCGGGCCGGGGGCCGGAGCGGGCCGGGGGCCGGGGGCCGGGCGGGCGCGCAGCGGGGCCGGGGCGCGGAGGCCGCCGCGCTGGAGGGACCGGCGCTGACAGCCGCTCCCGCCCGGCGCGGCCCGGGGATGTGCGGCCGCGCTCCGTGCCTCGTTCCGTGCGTTCGCGGTTTGTTTTCATCCTGGGCGGCGTTTCATCATCCGTGGCCGGGCTCGGCAGCCGCGCTGTGGAGATGGGCCTTGCGGCTCCATTTCCGTGTGGTTGGTCCAGGAGGACACATCCTGCCTCGCCTTTGCCGCCTTGTCCAGATTCCGCCTCCAGACTGATGTTACGCAAAATTGAGGTGATAAAATCAAACCCCTTATCCCCACCTTGCTCCCCCTGTGGAAGGTGGTGGTCCCAGGGTGTAGCTCGGAGCACCCCGAGGGTTCTCCCGCGAGTGCTGGCAGGGAGCAGGGGGCTCTGGCCTGGTCCCCGTGTCCCGGTTTTGTTCTGGTGCCATGGACGTGCCCCAGGTGCTTGTTGGCCCCTGCTCTCTCCAGGGGCTGTGCTGTGGGAATGACTTTGTTCCTAGGGCTGTGCTGTGGCTCGGGCTCCGAACTGGAGTGGTGGATCTGTCAGTGCTGTTTGCATCAGATGTCCCCAGATCTGACACTATTTAGGCTGGTGTGATAAAAAGGCGTTTTTTGATATAAGTGTTGATTTCTGTTGAAAGTGTCATATCGACATTCTGCTTATGCGAAAGAGGCTCCTTGAAAACATTTTTGGTGATTGGAATTCAGGTGTATTTCTGACCACCTTTGCATCCTGCTCTGGATGCCCTTTCCTTGCTTTTGCAATTCCTCTCCTCTTGCACAAATGCCATCGGTGTCCTTGCTGGTGTCCTGGGCTGGGCTTGCAGGCTGCCCCTGACAAACTTTGCAGTGGCACGTCGTTAAACAAATACCCAGGAAAATGTCACAGGTTAAAATCATCCTTCAGGTTTGCTCTGGCAAAAACAGCATTTGGAATCTGGTATGAGCTGACAGAGTCCTTTTGAATGTAATTAATCCTGCTGCCAGTTGAAACTGAGAACAGTCTGAAAACAAGGGCAGGCATTAATAAGTTTAATTACATGGCCTTTGTGTTGCTCAGGGAAGGTGTTGCGTTAGTGAGGGCAACCTGTAACGCCAGGTTCCCATCGTGAGTGTGCTGAGCAGAGTTTCCCAGGCAGAGATCAGCAGCTGGAGTTCAGGGAACAGCAGGAGAAAGTTTAGGGCAGCAGGACATGGAGAAGGGTGTGCTGCTGCATGCTGAGACTCCATCCCCACGTCCTCTTCTACAGGAAGAAAAACATTCTTCATCTTGTGGAAGCCTGCGAGTTCTCCTGTGTGCTGTTGGTGGTGGTTATTCCCATGGCATCGCTTCCATATTTATTTGTTACTTTGAAGCAGGATGAGGCACAGGGGAGGAAGGGATGAGAGCTCCCAGCAGCGCTGGTGAGGTCAGCGGGAAGCGGGCCCGGCGGGGGGGTCACAGCGCTGCGGAGCCCGGGAGAGCTGTGCAGGAGAGGGGAGCAAACCAGAGCAGGGTGGGCTCTGCAGGGCACACCCCGGTGAAGCAGCAGCAGGGAGGCTCAGGAGGGACAGGGCACAGGGCAGAGCTCCTGGCTGGGGCTGCCAGAGAACGGTGGGTGATTTACTCCCATCTGCGACTGTTAAAATCCTTCTCCCATCTGATGGTGCAAATCAATTTACCGGAGTTGTGCACTTTGTTCTCAGTCATAACAAACCCCTAATCCCCGGGCTGGAGACAGATTTAGATTCTGTCTGTGCTGCCTGTGGATCTGCCGGGCTGGGAGGGCCTTCAGCAGGAGAGTGCAGGGGAGGGGGTCAGGGCTGCCCTAAAGAACCCAGCTGGGCACAGAAAAGAACTGTCAGCCTCAAAGAGCTGCTCACAGGGATCTTTCCTGGCCAGGAGATGTGTCACAGAGTCAAACATGTAATTTGGGAGATCAAATCCTTCTGACACTGGGGAAGCATGCACGCTGCCAGCTCTGCAGCCGGTGTCAATGGGACTTCTTCAGCCGAGGGCCTGCACTTCCTCCAGAACTTCCCAATCTGCTCATGCTCTCAGAGCACAACAGGAGGAGGTTTAAGAAAGGATCTTCATTTTTTTCCCCATGTTTCAGTGTTGGGTTTTGTGCCTGTTCCCTTCCTATGCAGCCACCCACCAGGTTCTCTGTTTGTTTCTGTCTCTCAAAAATAATCAGGAACATTTTCATCATAAAACCACAGGAGCAGCAGCCAGGTGGTTTCAGGCAGGTGAGGCTCTGAAATGAGGACTGACAGAATTGCCTCTTTGCAGCACTGTTTGCTGCCTCCATTGCTCAAAGCCCAGCCCTGGAGTTGGGTGAGGAGAGGATGGATTGTCTCTCCATGCCTGTTTTTGTAAGTCTTCTCTGCAGTCCACGTAGTCCTGCTTGGATTTGGTGATACTCAAGTGGCTGTGGAGGGCACAGGCAGAGGGGATACATCCCTTCACATGGTAATGTTTTATGACTTTTATTATTTAGCACAACAATCCTCTCTGATTGCTCTTGGGCAGCAGAGCTCTTTCTTTAATAACCAGAGACTGGCTGCTGCTCCGCAGGACTCGCCAGGTCAGTGCCGGTAGCAGTAATGTTATTTCTCTTTAGAACTAATGTGGTCTTTTATGAGATTTTTTTCCTCCCCCCTTCATTTCAACTGAACTTTAGGCAAGTAAAAAGGGATTTAAAAAAGGCCCTTGGCAAAAAGAACTGAATGTGCTGTTTGGAAAGAGGGTTCCCGCTGTGAGATGGCTCTGGGCAGCTGGCCGTTCCCAGCGTATTAAAACAAAGGTGTAGGATTGGAATTGGATCAGCTGACGTAAACCAGGACAGGACCTGGAATACACAGCGAGTTATTGGAGCAAGAGATCGGATGGCCCCACAGGCAGCATCTTCACAGCGATGGTGGGGGATGAGTGTGAACAAAGTACCTCTGTCATCCTGGCAGTGTGTGTTCACCGTCAGCAAATGGCCTTCCTGGTGCGTTTGGCTGTTTGGGATGGCTGATGGACAGCTCAGGTCTGCAGGGACTCAGGTGTTGCTGTGGGTGCTGCTCTCAGGCTCAGGGCAGCAGCTCGTGGCCTTTCCCTGACTGCTGGCATGAGGGGAAGGCTGTGGGAGCAGCCACAGGGACTGGCAGATGTTTTCCAGTGAATGGGCTCCTACCACAATGCCGAGGGCCACGAGTGCTCTGTGCCCTGGAAAAGGGATCAGAACGAAAGCACCGTGTGCCCTTTGAAGGCAGGGAGTGGGACAGGGGTGGGACAGAGCCCTGGGAGGGGGCTGAGCTCGTCCTGCCCTGCCAGGGCTGCTCTGGCACAGAGATCCTCATCCCTGCTGCTGAGAGTTCCAACAGCTCTAATTAATGACATCTCCCCACTTAGCTCTTGATGCACAGATGGGTTTTTAGGGCTGGTCTGAGACCTGCAGCGCTCCCCCTGCACAGAGCAGCAGAGAAATTTGTCTGCTGCTGACCTGGGCTGGATCCCAGAGCGCTCGGGGGTGAGAACATCGTGGGAGCAGGTCCTGCTGAGCCAGGGACCTGACAAAAAACCTCCCTAGAAAAGTTCCCTTCATTCTAGGATTCCCAGAGGCGTTCAGCAGAGCGTGGAGGGATATAAACACACATTTGCTGAATCTGGTGAGAGCGTAATATGTCCTGAGAAACTCCCCCTTGGTAATCCTTTGAATTGCACATCTGCACTCCCACCCGTGGCCATCCAGCTGCAGCAGTTTTAGATGAAAAATAGACTTGTTTTGTTTTAATTTTTACAAAAATTCTTAGGCCAGCATGAGGCAATGTGATGTACTGAGTTGTGGGTTTATTTTATCAGTCTTTATATTTGTCTACACAAGAATGCAAGTCTCAGCTTGGCTATTTACCTTTTCTAATTTCATCTGTAAAATATGGAAATAAGATTTACCAGAAATGCCTTGATTCTGGGCTTATCTGGGCTGGGTGAGAAGTCTGTACTGTCAGTTCTTGAGCTGCTGGATATTAGTTCTGCACTCAGCATCCAGAGGTAACTTGATCTGTCTACCTGTATTAGAGTTAATTCACAGTATCATTCAGAGGAAAAGGATGGGGACCCTTTTCTCTGAAAATAGTGTAAAATTGCCACAGAGTACTGGGAAATGACTGTGCTGGGTTCCTGGAGATCAATTTACTCGCCATAGAGACGTGGGGTGAGTGGGCAGCTGAGAGAATGGCTGATGGCATGGGGAGCCTTTGCTGGGGCTTCTGATCCAGCCCAGGACTGAGCCAACCCCAGCAGGGCTGCAGGGCCTTGGGGCTTGGTTGTCCCCTCAGAAACCCTGTGCTGGCTGCTCTGCGATGTTTTCCTGGGGTCACCACAGCTGGAAATGTCCCAGGGCCCTCAGGCAGTGTCCCCAGGCTGGGTGGCCCTGGGGAGGAGGTGGCCCTGGCGCTCAGAGCTGTCCACGGAGCAGCTCAGGCAGGGAACCAGCCACAGGCAGTTCTGTTATCACCTGGGGCTTCATGCATGGCCTGAATCTTAATGGCAAATCTGGAGAAGCACCTGTTTATCTGCTGCTGCCCTTTATCTGAGCATCTCCTTGGGCTGTGTTCTGGATCCAGCCTGGAGTGTGATTCACTGGAAGGGATGGATTTTGCATGCACTGTTGACATTTCTCTCTGTTTTGGTCAGCTTTATTCTGGAGAACAACAAAACCCAACACACGCATCAGAACAAGCTGGGAGCATACTGGGAGCATACTGGGAGCATTGTTGTTTGGTTCATGAAAGATCACGCTGGGAATATCACAAACTGCCCTTATTGCTGTCCTCCCGTGCCTTTGGAGAAGGGTCACACTCGTGTGGACAGGGACACTTGGTCTCTTTGGGTTCCCCAAAGTGCTTGCCAGAGGTTTTAAAGGTCAGAGTTACCAGGGTTGGAGCTCTGGCATAGAAACATCTGACATGGTGCAGGCTGTAGAGAAGGCAGCTGCTCCCTTTGCACTCAAGTTATTTTTTTCCCTTGCCACTTTATGGGTTTGCTGTGCTTTCCCTGGGAGTACTTAACCATCTTTATTTTTTTTTTTTCCCCTTGAGCTCTCTGGTTTTGCTTTAAGAGTTACAGCAGCATTGATTGTATTGGCTGTCTCAAAAATGGTGCTCTGCTCACTGTCTGTGGGCTCCCTGCTGCTAAATGCTGCCAGTGGGGCTCCAGAGCATTTAGATCAATCGATAGGGCTGTGATAGCCTTGTTTTCCACACTGTCCCCATCCCAGGGATGTGTGTGACAATCAGAGAGAGCGCATGGGCCCAAGGGTTGTTGGTGACAGATCCAGACGTGGGTGTTTGGTGGGACTCTGGCACCACCAGAGCTCAGCATCAGCCAGCTGCTCTCCAGTGCACCCACACTGCCACACAGCACAGGGGAAATCTCATTTAGGAACACCCCACACCTGGAAGTCTCCCTCAGTAGGTGTGGTGGCCATTTAGAGTTTGGTTCAGTTGTTCAGAGACCCTGCAGGGTGCAAACCTCTAAAGAATTGACTCCTGACTGTATCAGAGGTGGGAAACTTTGTTCTACTGCTCATACTGACTGTCATGGAACTTCTAGAGTAGAAATTACAAATGGGACAGTGTAGCAGGCCCTGTTCTCCAGGTTATTTCATGAAAAACATTCCCAGGAACATCGTGCAGTTGTTGCTGACAGGTTTCTCTGGGAAGGAGAGCCCCCGCTGACAGCGACGTTTTTCCTGCAGATCCCATCTAATGCCGAGGCTGAAGGAATCGCGCTCCCACGAGTCCTTGCTCAGTCCCAGTAGTGCTGTTGAGGCTTTGGATCTCAGCATGGAGGAGGAGGTGGTCATCAAGCCAGTCCACAGCAGCATCCTGGGACAAGACTTCTGCTTCGAGGTAAGGAGCCGTGCCGGGGCCAGGTGTGGGCTGGCACCTGGGCTCTGGCTGTCACCAAACACTGCTGCTCACAACTGCTACACAGAGACCATTCCAGAGGCAGAAAATTGCTCCCATCTTTCCAGGGAGGATCATATCCACACAATCAGAGCAATGAGCTCCTTGTGAGCGCTGTGGCAGCAGAGCTGCTGGCACAGGTGCTGCGCTGCTGAGGGCTGTGTATCAGCAGAGCATAAATTTGTTTATGCTCCTACAGTTTATGCTCATGCAGATATCAGGAAGTGCTAATCCCTACTCAGTGCTCCCAAAGACATCGCATGTGGTCACAGAGCCAGCCTGCTGCTGGCAGTGGGAGTGTGGAGGACTTTGTCTAGAAAACTGAAGCTTCCCTTGTTTGGGTAAATAGAAAAATCTGTGAGTATTTCAGATTACTTTGACATCTGTTATGGCATGTGGTAAGGTCTGTGCTAGCGGGAGGGAGGAGGGCATGCACAACCCAGGCTGTAGCTGGGTAATTCAGCACAGGATATTTTGGGAATCATTTGTCCTGGATTGTGGATGGCACAGTGTTATTGCTGATGGCAGTGGCTGGGTATAGAGCTGGGAAATGCTTTTCTTACAGCACTAAGGTGGTGGATATTTGTGTTCCTGTGAAGAGCAGGTAGCACTGTTTGAGCTTGGACACAGAAGCAGATAAATGGTGTGGCTGTGCGTGGATTGTGCTGTGGGGGTGATGGGGCTGCAGGCTGTCCTTGGATGGGTAGTGCTGGGTGAGAACACATCAATGTTCAAGAGGAATCAGGCTGAAGAGATGAAGACATTTTTCTTCACTGAAATTGGCACATTTTGAAATAAGTGAGTTAAAAGATCTATTTCTTAAAATATAAGTGGGTAACATGAAAACAGTCTTACCAAAAAATAGCCTCAAACACAAACTCTCTAGCTGGCTGAGGTATAAATTTTGCAGTGCTGTTCATTCTTTGTGGAATTGAGCAAGTGCAATGGGTCAGGAGGGGAACAGTTTTGTAAATTATGTGTCCTCTATTACATTCCACTCAAGAAAGATAAAATGAAGCTAGATGGAAAATAAATGTGACATCCATAATATAAGAGTTATTTACCAATTCTGTTCAGCCTGCAAGAGGAGAGGAGGGGATATGAACAGAACTTGTAGAAAGTTGAGTGAGAGGGAAATTACACAAGCCATGCACTTGGAAGGAGGAAGAAAATTTTGGGGTTAAGTGAGTTGGATAAAGAGAAGTCACACTGTAAAAAAAGAATGTGTTAATTGCTGTTCTGCAAACCCTGCAGAGGAGAGGAAGAATGCCAGGAAACAACAGGGACATTGATTTGTCACTGGTGGCTGCTCACCAGCAAGCTGCAGCGGGAGGGAGCGAGGTGAGAGCTAAATGGCACTTTGTGTCACTGCCCTGGTCTCGTGTCCCCTGAGAGCCTCCTCCAGGCTGGGAGTGAGGGCAGCGCTGGAATGAGCTTGCATCTCCTGGGATCCCTGCTGGGCCCACAGCACTCAGGTGTCACTGCTGGACACAGAGGAGCTCAGGGGTGTCCTGGAAAAGCAGCTCTGACCGAGAAAGGCCTGCCAGGGCTGAGGGAGCTGAGGAGTTTTCTGTACAGAGGATGGAGAAGGGGCTGCACTTGGTGGTGCTGCCTCATCCCTGCCCCTGAGGCTGTTGTGGAGCTGCTCCCTCGGGAGATGCGTTGGGAGCAGCTGAGCAGTGAAGCTGTGCCCGGCACTGCCCGTGCTCAGCCCTTCACCTTCTGGTGGCCGGGCAGGGATGGAGCCCCGGGAGCTTCTCCATCCCCGGCTGGCCCGTGGCCACCAGGGCTCACCTGGCCCAGCTCCCCCCGGAGCTCTGACACGGCTGCAGATGGAGGGGAGAGGAACTGGCAGCACACCCAGACCGAGACAAAAGCGAGAGGTGCCAAAGCCATCTGCAGTGGAAAACAACCAAGTGGCTCTCTGGGAGGCAGCTGGGGGATGAAGGTGCAGGGAATTGTTCCTCCCTTCCATCTCCACCACCCTGCATTAAGGCACGCTCAGCCCTGCTCCCCTCAGCTCTGCCAGGGAGCACAGTCAGCACCAGGGCAGGGCTTTTCCACAGGCTGCATTTGGCTTTTTCTGCTTACTTAGTTTTGTGAAACTTGCTTTTTTCTCACTTGCTGAGTACTTGGCAGTCGGTATTTACTTGTTTCCTTCATTGATTTTTTTTTTAAAAAAAATTACTCAGCATCATCTTTCTCCTTGCAAGACTCCTCAGTCAGCAAATCATCCCGTGCCACTGCGCGTGCTGCGTGTGCTAAATACGCAGTGGGCAGCTCGGGCAGTGCCAGGGGCTGGGAGCCCAGGCTCCCCCAGCCTGTTCCTGGCCCTGCTTTTTGGGGGTCCTGGCCCAGGCAGGGCCTTTAGGGCTGAGGGGCTCTCGTAGGTGTTGGCAAACCAAAGCCTCGTGCCGTGTCACAGCCCTGCCTGTGGCTGCTCAGTACAGCTGGGCCCACTGGCCTCATCCCGGCCTTGCCTCAGCAAGGGAGAATTCAGCAGGGCTACATTTAGCAGCACTAAATGTGATCCAGCTGTGCAAACCCTGAACAGTGCTGGCCCCCTTGGGACGCCTGGAGCGGGCACGGCTGGGCCCTGCCTGCTCCTTGGGAATCCTCAGAGTCTGAGCCAGGCGCCCCCAGGGCTCACCCACCATCCCCTCTCACTCTGGGTGTGTCCCTCAGGTGAAGCCACCCTGCACCTCAGCACTGTCTTCAAAAGACAGGATTTTATCTGAGCACATCACCTATCCAAGGACTGGGGATAATGAATAGGAAAAGTAACATTTCAGAAATTAATGAGTTTTATTAATTGAGTTTATCCTGTACATTAAAAGTATTCCAGCATATCCAAAATCTTGATGAGACCAGAATACTCTCTTTATAAAGATAATTAATATCTCATGAAGATCATTAATGCCATATAATATTTAAGTCAGAACTCAAAGCTGGGATCTGATTGCAGATCTGGGGAAAATCACATTTTTGGTCACACATTATACATGTGATCTTCAGCTCCCATCAGACCAAAACACACTTCATACCTGACACACAATTTTCCCCTTCTCTCACTTCAGTGTGACAGTTACAGGTTTTTTAGGTTTTGAAAGATGAATTTATAATTGGTTTAAAATTGAATAATGAATTTGGCCATGATAATGCATGTGTTTACCTAAGTGTGGCAAGAAAATCCAGTGACAATCCTGTGTGCCAGCAGAACTCCACGTGGGAAGGCTCAGGGGCGGAGGTGACAGGAGCATGGGCAGCAGCAGAGGAGATGAGCAGGGGGGTTTGTCAGGGGACATTCTGAAGGAGCTGGAAATACTCTGGAGTGTGAAAAGATGCTGGAAAGATCACTCTGCTGTGCCTGGTATGGAGTCTGTACTTGGAGCTACAGGAGAGCTTGTGCTCAGCAGAATGGATTTTGCAGGCAGAATATAAAAGCGTGCGAGGACTGGGAGAGTGCCTGTCTGAAGGAGGAAGCCTCTGGAATATCAAGAGTTGGAAGAGCCTTTGCGTTTTTATGTAAAGACAGAACAGGCCTCTTCTCATTCTGCCCTGGTCTGTGTTCAAAGGAAGGGATGTGTTCAACTTATCACTGAGGTTTGCTAATGACAAATCTTAGCGAGTGCCAGCTCTGCTGTAGGAACAGGTTGGGCTTCTGGGAGATACATGAAATTAAAGGAGATTGTGTCTCCCAGAAGCTGATAACCCAGTGCACAGTGTGTAAACACAAACACTGGGAGATGATAAAGCACTCACAAATAACTCTGCAGGTTGAGACTGGCGGAAATGAAGCTCCGTGGGGAGTTATTTAAAGCACCAGCCGGGTCCATTCGGCCTCCCAGCAGAGCTGCACATGGTCAGTGCTGCTGGACAAAGCAAATGCAAAGGGCACAGGGCTGGATGGCAGCGTGGGGAATGTCTGTGTGTGAGGAGCAGTGCAGGGACCCTTTGGCTTTGATGCCAAAAGTTTGGTGTGGGGGCACAGGAAGAAGACTTGGTGCTGGCATTCCGGGCTGGGGTGTACTGACCTGTCCCCGTGACCTGCACAGCCAGGGCTCCAGGAGCAGCAGGACACGTGGGGGAAGGTGGGAACGCAGCCTTTTCGTGCCCAGTGTTCTGCTGGAAACAAGGAATGGGTTGTTACTGTCACAGGCTTTGGGCTGAGCCTGGAGGAATGCCAAGTAACCACTCAGAGTTCCAATTTATCTTTAGTTCATCTAAGGATTTGCACTTTCTCAGTTGTGGAACTTGGTGGTTTAAAGCATCACATGCATGGGGCCCATTATCTAGTGTTTTCTGGTGTGGAAGAGGAGAAGTAATTGGAATTTGCTTCTATGATTATTTCTGTGACATACAGGGTTGTCCTGTTTTTCCACCAGCCTTAGGGGCTGTTGCTTCATGCTTGGGTAAAGCTGTTTACTTAAAAAAAAAAAAATAAAACCCACTAGCATCTTCCCTAAGCCCCCTTCTCCCCCCAGCCACACTGCAGTTTGCTGGTCAAGACATAATCCTGTTCCTTTCCCTGTAGGTGACAACTTCATCAGGAAGTAAGTGCTTCTCGTGTCGTTCGGCAGCAGAGCGAGATAAATGGATGGAGAACCTGCGGCGTGCCGTGCACCCCAACAAGGTAAAGCTGTGAGGAATTGCCTCTGCTCCAGTTCAGTTCCTCGTTATTACATTTTATAGCCCAGTGCATGGGAGCAGCAGGGGACGCATTGTCATTGGAGTGAGGCAGTGCAACTCTGGGTCAGCCTTTCTCCATGTTGCTTTCTTCCACAATTACATTTACAGACAAGCGCCAATTATTCCTTCCCCTCTCTTCTCAGCACATGCTGCTTCAGCTCTTGCTAAGAATTGATCAGACCTGAGGAATCTTCAGAGTTGCTGTTACTGATGGTACTTCCCACTTCCGTAGGACTCTGACCTCCCCAAAGCCGTGGGACAGATGTCAGGCAGCTGCCAGCAAAGTCACAGGCCTGAACAGTCTGAAGAGTTCCCGTGTCAGGGATGGAGAGCTCAGATGTCCATTTGCACAGAAGGCAGTGCAAGGCAGCTTTCCCTTCTCCAGCCAGTCGAGGTGCAAAGTCACCTCCTGGGATTTGCAGGAACAAATCCTTCTCTTCACTAGCACACAGGGACACCCAATATGCATTTTTATGGCCCCCCAAGACTAAGTACATCCTAAAATAAAACATACAGCTGCTTCTTCCCTGCTGTGCTGGAGTTGGCTGCAAAGATTGGTCAGGATTAATGCAAGATTCCACAGCTGATGAGCCCTACCAAGTCTTCTTCTGCTGGTCAGAGAAGACACAAATGATGGGATCCTGTGAACTCCTCCTGGCTGTGCACACTAATTCAGTGCAGGCGTGGTGGGTTCTACAGGGGCCCTCAGCCTCAGAGTTTGTTGTTCCCAGCCCAGTGCCAAATGTCAGAATAAAAGATTTCCTGTAATATCAGAGTGTGAGCAGTGGAGGGGAGAGGGACCTTCTGCCTGTTCCTTTAGTGGAGTTCAGTGGCTCCAGTGCTTTCCAAGGGCTTTTCCTGGTGATCCTGACCTGAGAGGGCTGTGGAAGGTTTGTGTGGTCACACTCAGCAGGAGAGAACTCCTGGGAATGTGATTTGGGGCTGGGCATGTCACTGTGGCCTCAAGGTGCAGTGTTGAGTGGAAATCCATTTGGAAGGGTTTCCGTCATCTCAGAACCTGCAGTAACTGATGGCTGACTTTCCATCTTTGTTTGAGTTCATAGACAATAAACTCTCTGACTCGATATTTCTGTCAGGGATTCAGTGTTCTTGTGCAGTTCCTGTGTGTACTTCCTGAACCTACAGTACCCCATTGTGGGCTTCCAGCAGAAATGTTCCTGCCCAGACTCCTGGGCTGAGCACAGTGAGCTGTGGCTGCTGTTTCAGTGAGGGGTTTCCAAACAAAACGAGGTTTGCAGAACCCCAGCAGTGGTGCAGCTGCCAGTGCTTTATCTTTGGAGTCACTCCTGCAGCAAATCCCCCTGGATGTTCTTCCAGGATGAGGTCAGCATCACGAGGGAGCTCTGAAAGATCCACACTATTCCTGGCTCTGTTATTGTTCAAAAGATACTCAAGGCAGATTTCTGTCTCTAAATTGCCATGATTCTCCCATGGGACATCATCTCCTGTGATTCCTCTCAGTGTTTAACTTGGGTGCTCTGGACTTCTGCCTAAAATATGGAGAGGTTTTACAAACAGTTCTTCCCCTGCCGTGGGTGGTGGCATTCCCACGTGGATGAGGTGATCCCTGGGTGTTTGTTCGGGTCCCTTTGTGTTGCTGTGTTACAGGAAATACCATGAGCTCAGGGCTGCTGGAGAAGGAGCAGGCTGTGAGATACCTGTCACAGCTCCTGCTTTGTACAAACCACTCAGGACCACTGAGGTTCTTTCAGATTCTTCAGAGGCCCTCTTGGCAGGGAATGGGAAATGCTGCATTTATGATTTGGAGGGGTTTTATCTCCCTTGTTCCTTATATTAATTGGCACCAACAGACACGGAGAGCACGATGATATTTTGGAAAATTAACATAAGTAGTGTTATTATGCAAATTCTTGAGAGCCAGTATTTCCTTAAAATAAAGTGTAATTAAGCCTCCGCTCATTTAGCACATCCGAAATAATTAATTCATATCTCCAGTTTTGTTGTGCTTGGCTTTGTGGGGCTTTTTTATTGACCTTTTTTTCTTTGCATCTTTTTTTCAGGACAACAGCAGAAGGGTAGAGAATATGTTAAAATTATGGATTATTGAAGCCAAGGACCTGCCAGCTAAGAAAAAGTACTTGTGTGAATTATGCCTGGATGACGTTCTTTATGCACGAACTACCTGCAAATTGAAAACTGATAATGTCTTTTGGGGGGAGCACTTTGAATTTAATAACCTCCCATCCCTCAAAAACATTACTGTGCACTTATACAAAGAGACTGACAAGAAGAAGAAGAAGGACAAGACCAACTTCATCGGGCAGGTGAACATCCCGGTGAGCTCGGTGACGGGCCGGCAGTTTGTGGAGAAGTGGTACCCGGTGGTGAGCCCCAACCCCGGCAAGGGCAAGGCCCCGGGGCCCATGATCCGCATCAAGTCCCGCTACCAGAGCATGAGCATCCTCCCCATGGAGATGTACAAGGAGTTTGCTGAGTACATCACCAACAACTACATGGTGCTGTGCTCGGTGCTGGAGCCCTCGCTGAGCGTCAAGAACAAGGAGGAGATGGCGTCGGCGCTGGTGCACATCCTGCAGAGCACGGGCAAGGCCAAGGTAGGACCCTCTGCCCTCTGCAGCGTCCCCAGGCACCGTCGGGAGCACTCTGGGCTGGGGTGGGGAAAGCTCCTCAGCTGGGCTTCGGGCCGTGGTTGATGTGCTCTGTTTTTCTTTTGATTGCAAACAAGCTGGTAGCACGCACAGCACGAGTTGCTTAATTAGCAGAGAGGTTGGTGGGACCACGAGACACCAACTGAGCCACTTTCCTTCACTCTTGTCCTTCTGGAGGCTCAGGGGCCAGGCTCTTCCTGTATAAACAGGCACGGTTGTGAGAGTAAGCAAGCAGGCACTTTTAGGATGGAATGTAAGCAGTGCTGGCCTGAGCTGTGCAGCCTGTGTGTGCTGGGTATTCCTGGGGAACCCTGCAGGCTCCATGCTCTGCACTGAGCACCCTGCACAGTGGGAGCTGAACAGGAGTGAGCAGCCTGTCCAGAATTCCAGACCAAGGTGCCTGCAGGCATGCACGTCTCTGCATCAGCTCTTGCTCTTCAGAGTCTGTCCTGCTGCTTTTGGAAGGGGTCCAGGGGTGCTCCCATGGCAGTGCTTGTTGGGGGTTGATGCCACTGACCCACACATGGTGGAATTTCAGTCTTTGTGGAGCACTTTGAGCCTCCTTCCCGGCTGGGAGTGCCCTGGCAGGTCTGGGGAAGACGCAGGCCAGGAGGAGGCAGAGTGGGAGTTCCTCCTGGTTGTAAGCTGTGAGGAGCAGGCAGGGTGGGCCGAGCTGGAATGTCCTTCCTTGCTGAGGTCCCCAGCACAGGGGCAGGGAGTGACCCCTGCTGCAGGGCACCCTCCAGCCGTGGTGCCTGGCACAGCCACAGCGGGCAGGGCCCGTGTCAGGGCTGCAGGAGTTAAAGCATCGCTGTTGTTCACTGTTACCATCTCCCTGCACTCTGCAGGGGAGAACTGGGGAAGGGCAGGATGTCCAGAGCTTTTGCAGTGCTGAGGAGACACAAGCTCCTCACCTGAGGGGCAGTCACAAGGCTCTGCCTCCCTGGCAGCTGCCGCTGCTGCCGGGCCCGTGGCCGGGCTCGTGGATTAGGTTTAGTTACCATCTGTCGGACGGAGAAGTGGCTTTGCCTCCTGATCTAGTTCAAGGCAGGCAAAGCTCGCTGAGAGGATTGGGAGCCGGGGGCCTGCTGTTGCAGCAGCAGAGAAAATAGCCCCATTAAAGCCTGCTGACCCTGGAGTGCAGGGAAGGACTGTGGTCCTGTGTAGAACAGCGTTGTGGTGCTGTGCTTGGTGTCTCTGCTCACTCCTGCCAGGGCTCCAGGGTCTCTGCTGCCCCTCGCTGTGGCTCCTGCAGCTCTAATGCCAGGCATTGTGCAAATAGCATTGCCATGAAAGACCCTGTCCATGGCTTACACAGCTCTGGTGCAGAAGTGTCATCCCAGCCGTAATCACCGTGGATCGTGTGTGGGCATGGCTGAGAGTGGTTGTCACTGCTCCAGCATTTTCCTCTGCCTCTCGTACTGGAGAGGCTCCAGAGAGAGCAAGTGTGTTTCCAGGCATGTGTCTGCATCAGTGCCTGAGATCCCAGAGGCTCCACACAGGGGACACGGCAAACAGTAAACAGACTTGATGACTTTTCCCCTAAAATGGAGCTTCTGCTTTCCCTGCCTGTCATTTGCCATCAGCATTAGCGCAGGGTTTGGGGAGCTGTCAGAGCAACAGGAGTTATTGGAGCATGGGAACCAGGTGGTGCATCCTGGGCTGGACAGGCAGGGACAGAAAAGCAGCAGAAAGGTAGAAAAAATCATGAATGAGAGAGGAAAGCAGCGCCTCAGCCCTGCCTGGGGGATGTGGGTGCACCCCAGTGCCCCTCGGGAGCGCTTCCTGTGGCTGCCCCACCATGCTGACCGTGAGTGCAGGGACAGCAGGGCAGGGCCCCCTTCTCCAGCCCTCCTGACTCTCGAGGCTTTCCCGGGATAGAGGGGGGTTCCTCATCCTTGTGCATCACCAGGAGCCCTTCAGAATCCCCCCTGCCCTGCAGCCGTGGCCATCGGCAACCACTGATTGATTTCTTTGATACAGGGGGTTTTGTGGCTCTTGGCCGCTGTAGCTGAGCTAAAGCAGCAATTACCGCGAAACAAGCGTCCAGTAGATTATCTTGGAAGACTCGTTAACAGCTAATTGCTGTTGTGCTGTTTCAGGCCCTGTTTTCCTGCAGCGATTTGCTGTAAATACGGGGTAATCCCTTAATGAGGCGGGGATCGGTCCGTGTGTCTGCCCGGAGCTCCGGGGCAGCAGAGGTGCCACAGGAGAGGTGACGGTGCCACGTGCCGCACACAGCCGGGTCTGGCCAGCTCTGTCCCTGTGGGGCAGGGCCATCCTTGCCCAGAGCCACCCCGTACCGAGGGACACCCTGCCAGCCAGGTGTGCTTACCTGGAGCTGCCAAAACCCAGAGTCCCTCCTGCCAGGGGGGAGGACATTGGGGGCTGCAGGTGGAAGGGGGAAAAGGGCTGTAGCTGAATTTTTTCCCTGAATCTCTGCGTCGTCCTGGGCTGCGTAGCTGTACCACAATAGGTTAAAAGGTGGAGCATGAAAGCAGAGAGTTCCCTCTGGAGTCAAAGTCCGCGCTTCCCTTGATCTCTGTGGGAAAGGGCAGAACTCCAGCCCTGCAGCGCTGGGTTGGTGTGCACGGAAAGCCCTGAGCTGCTGCCGAGGCAGTGGTGGAGGGCAGGGAAGAGGGGTTTGGTGAGGTTCGGAGTGCAGGCACTCAGGGAGGGAGGAGCTGCCCCAGCCCGCTGGAAAACCTGACAGACATCAGTGCTCCATCAGCTCAGCACACACAGAGGTGCCCTTATGGCAAGGAGGGCTGAAAGAGGGATGGATATTTGGTGGCTGAAACAGAAATGTGGCCCCTCAGCTCAGTCCTTCACTTGTTACCTGTTTTCACCCTCCTAGTGAGAGCACTGATGGTTTGTTCCCTGTAAGGATGTGGAAGATGCCCAGTGGTTTTCACATGGTTTACAACCCACAGAGTCATAAAGCAGTTGTGCTGTCAGGGTTGGAGTTACCAGGAGTTCTCAGTCCTGCCTTACAGGGCTCGATGTGGTCCCTGTGGTGTGGTTGTGGATAGGTGGCTGCATCCTTCCCAAAGCACTTCTGCTGCTTCCAGAATATTTCCCATGCTTAGATTGTTTCAGGGCTGTCTTAGAGCTCCCGGAGCTCAGTTCATGACCATAAATATACAAAAAAACTTCTCTTGTCCAGAGCTCTGGTAGATCAAACCCAGCATTAGACAAAGCTCTAGCTAACCAGCTGCTGACTGGAAATAAATATTTATGGTGTTGGGAATGGAGTGAGGAACAAACATGTGTGCTGTTTGTTTGTGCTGTGAGGATGTACCTCCGCTGGGCAGATGGGCTGCTCCCCCCGTGTGCTCTGCTGGGACCCCACGTTCCAGTGGCACAGCCAGGGCTGGCTCAGGGCTCTGGGGCCTGCAGACCCCACACGGGGCCGTGGGGAACTGCAGGGCTCAGGCAGGGACTGGAGAGGTCACTCCTGTGTTAGGGTTGTGTCCCTCAGGTTTGGTGATTTCCCTGAGCAAGGTGAGGACACGGACTCCTGTGAGTTAACCCTCACATGGCCATGCACCACCTTTTCCCAAGGAGGATTAGAAAAGGCCAGAAGTGCCACGGATGAGTTCCAGGGTTCAGAGGAGGGAACACCACTCCATTTCCTGGCAGAGGAGTCTGGAGCAGATCCCCAGAGGAGCTGTGTGCTGGGGGAGCGAGAGCCTGGGGCTGTGGTCTTTGGTTTCACACCACCTGTCCAGGACCTTTCCCTGCTCCGCAGCCTCCAGTGCCGCAGTTCCCTCCCCTGTGGGAGTGTCCCAGTGCTCCTCCACCCCAAACCTACCGCCCCACCGACCACTGGTGCTTTTCACCTTTGCATAAGGGCCCAGCTGGACTCTGAGCTAGTCTTTGAAATAAGCAATAATCTTATTACCTTTATCAATTCAATCCTCTTAAGGTTAAGTCAATCCTATTAATCAGGCTTGTGATTTGGAGAACCTTATTATTTCAAAGTCAATCTGCCCATCAGTCAGTTACGATACGGGAATGATCAGCTCAGCCCGGGGGTGTGTGAGTGCCACGGGCAGTGCGGGCCGTGGGTCCCCTCACTGCCGGGCACCCCACGTGCTGCAGCTCCGGACACATCCCGGGGAGGCTGGGCTGGCAAAGTGCAGGATCCTTCCTGCATTGGGACAGGACACGTCCTGCAAGGCTTGTGCTGCTTCCCAGCTCCCTTGAGGTGCTGCTGCTCCCAGCACAGCCCTGGTGGCACCCAGCTGCCTCCATCCCTCTGCCCCCGGGCTCAGGAGCTGGAGGGCTGGGCACTGCCAGAGCCACCCCAGAGCCACCCCGGGCACTTGGAGCCCCTCGGGGCTGGGGCTGCCAGCTCCTGCCTGCATCGGGCTGCTTTATGTGCAGAGTGCAGACCAGTGCAGCCTTGTGCTGTCATGCTCTGAATTTATTTATTTATGAATTGCTCTTCTTTATCAGCATATGTGCAGCTACTGGGGTCACACAGGTTCAGATCCGTCCAGTCTGAAGCAAAAAGCCTTAAAATAAACATGGGAACAAGCCTGAAGAACACGGCCACAGCCCTTAATTTTGGCTGTAGACCTCTTCCTTCCCCTCTCGACTCCCATGTAATGAAATAAAGCATCTTATTTTCTTCCATTGCCAGGGGCCCTAACTGAAAACAACCCCCTGCTGATCTCTGCTGCTCAGAAACAGGGAGTTTTATTGGCTTTAGTTATTGCATTTTATTCAGGACCTTGTATGTGGGTGAGTGAGGCCCCCGGAGGGATTCCACAAGTATTTGCATTCCATTTGTGTCTTCTGAGTGCTGGCTGCTGGAGTACTTAAGGCAGAGATAGCAGAAGTGTGATCCAGAGCCGATGTGGCTTTTCTGTGTGGAGGGAAGGGAGGGAGTGAAGGTCTGGCCGGTGGCCCTGGGGCAGAAGTGGGAGGATGTCATGGGAAGTGGCCCAGGGCCTTTCCCTGGCCCCGGAGCTGCCCAGAGCAGCCCCTGCAGAGGAACGTGCCCAAGGACGCTCTCTGAGGGAATATCGACCCCCGACACATCCCAGGGCCAGGTCCTGCAGCCCAGACCTGCAGGGACAGGGAGAATCCTGCCCCGTGTCCTGGGCTCTCCCCTCTTTCCCTGCTCAGTTGCAGGGCCGGATTCTGCAATGCTGCTCCTCAGCTTTGGGTGCTGTGCATAATGGAGTTCTCTGGGACTTCAGCAGCTTTCCTTTCCACTTGGGAGACAAGGGCTCCTTTTCCCAGCTGTTGAGCTGCAGATGCTCCATGGGGAGTAATAACAGCAGCAGAGATTTCCAGGGGATCTTTTCCGGCTTTGTGTTGAGCCCTGCCAAGGAATCCTGCCTCGTTTTAAATTCTAGAGAATTCTGTAGTCACCCAAATTCACTTTAACTCTGGCTCCCACTTGGCCCTGGGTGTCCAGGACTCGGCAGCCAGTGCTCAGCTGACAAGAGGGGGAAAAGCAAACACTTGGCTAAGAGACGCTGTAAAACTCAGTGTTCCTGAGATAATTAGTATGTTGGGAAAGTGACAGGAAAGAGAATCAAGCAAAGCCAAGGTCAGCGGCTGCTAATTAAGAATCAGCACCTTGTGTCAGCCTGAGCGGTGGCTTGGAATTGAAACGTACCCTGGGAGAGCCCCGGGAAGATAAAGGTGATAGAGTTACCCAGATAGCTGCTAACGGGATTTGAGCGGGGTTTAAAGTTTCATTCCAGCTTGGCTGATAAAAAGGGCAAAATGAGAGAAAATAGCAGAGGGAGGCGCGTGCTTTGCTTCCAGGAGGGATTTTTGCCTCTGCAGCTGCTGGAGCATTGCAGACATAGCAGGATTTGAGGAAGGGCATCTTCTGGCTAAAGAAATAATGGAAGTGACTTTTTTTTTTTAGCCCAAAGCTCCTCCTCTGGCTTTTTTGGAGGGTTTTGGGGGAAGGTCAAGGCAGTGTGTTGGTCCCAGTGGGTGTTGTGGGAGGGTGGGAGCCGTGGATCGTTGGTACTGCAGGGGTGTCACCTCCCCTCCTCCTGTGCTCCTACACAGGGATGTACCTGCCTGCCCCAGGGCTTGCCTTTGCCTGGGACAGGAGCACAGTGATGGAGGGGCTGTGATTAAATTATTTGGGTCTTCTGGGTTCAGGGAAAGCTGTTGAACCTTGATTAAAGTTTCAATCCAGAGATGTCCATGTGAAAAATGAAACAGAGCAACTTGCCTCTGATGCAAAGCTCCCATCCAGCCACTGGCAGGGAGGGGGATCTGATGTCCCCTCTCCCAGTGTGGGTTGGAGCAGGCTGGACCATGGCAGCTCTGCTGTACTTGGGGACATCAGGGACAGGACCTGGGGCACTGTGTGGCAGCCTGGGGGGCTCCTGCTGCCCCTGCCAGGAACAGGCTGTGAGGGGAAATGAATTTCTCAGTGGAAGGTTATTACTAAGCAGATTATGTTGTTTTAATGGAAAGGAGTCTAAGAAGGTGCCCTTGGTTGTGGAGGTGGATGAACGTGAGTGTCATCATTTCTGTGTCTCCTGCATGGGGGCAGTCAGAGGGTCAACGTGGGTGTTTGCACAGTGCCAGCAGCCTCTTGCCATTGTCACTGAGGTGAGTGGTGACACCTCAGCACCTGGCACAGCCAGGAGGAGCAGGCAGCGCTGCTGTGCCCACTGGCAGTGCAGAGCACAGGGATCAGCGTTAGCAGGTGCCTGGCACTCCTCCTGGACCAGGCTGCAGCACACCCACATCAGCAGCGTGCACTGGAGCTCCCCACGCCCTGCTCAGTGAATGCTGCGGCTGAAGCAGACCTGGAGCTCTAAAACGCTGTTTTGGCTCTGGAATTTGCAGCTGAGGGCAGACTGATACAGGGGCTGCTCCAGCTCACCCCTTCCATTGCTCTGCAGCACAAGGGATTATCACATCCCATGGATTTGGTTGTGTGCACATCAGACCAAGAATGTGCCCAAAATGGGCGCTGTCAGTGCTGTTTATCTCATGAATAGGGAGGAAATGGGAAATTTGAGTATCTCAGTGCGTATCAGAGGCTTGTGTCTCAGCCATTAACTGGGTACAGCCATGACATCGAGCATGGCCCTGGTTTGCAGCCAGTGCAGTTGGACACCAAACACAGCCACCTTTAACAGGGGAGAAAAGGTTTTGTCCCCACAGCGTGAGGCTGACACAAAAGCAGCCACACAGCAGCACCAATGGAGAGGCAGATGCAGGTCTGGGATGAGGCACTGTTGGGGTGCAAGAGCTGAGGCTCTCCAGAGGTTTATTTCTTCTCATCTCTGAGGGAATTTGGGCAGGTGGTGAGGCAGCGTGTTCACACAGGATCACCTGCAGTCCCTCGGGTGTCTCACAGGTGGGAGCTCTCGGGGCTGGGGAGCTGCAGCTCTGCGGAACCAGTGCCAGTGCGTGGTGACCCACCATGGGCTTTGCTTTCCAGGATTTCTTGACTGACCTGATGATGTCTGAAGTTGATCGCTGTGGTGAGAATGAGCATCTCATTTTCAGGGAGAACACACTGGCCACCAAAGCAATCGAAGAATACCTGAAGCTGGTGGGACAGAAATACTTACAAGATGCCTTAGGTACGTACAGAGCGTTGGCAGTCTCGCCAGAGGAGGTCTCCAAGCTGCACGGTGGGGACGTCCCCTGAGCCCTGATGGCCACCAGAGGCCCCAGCGCTCTCCTGCTGGAGGGTTTCCCCAGCAGCAGGTCCGAGCCTGGACAGGGCCGTGCCCGCAGTGGGCAGCTCCCTGCTGCCAGGTGAAGGTGCCCGCAGAGCTGGCGCCTCCGTCTGCTTTTGAGGAGACACCGAGCGGGTGCCTGAAGGAGTTCTCTGCCTGTCTGGGTGCTGCTGCCACGGGCTGAGCGCCGCTGCCCCTGCAGCCCTGCCGGAGCCCTGCAGGCCCTGCAGCGCTGCCCAGTCACAGGAGATCTCCCGAGCCGCGGGGATGCTGCCTCCCGCATCACCCAGCACTCACAACCCTCCTGGTGGGTTTTTTTTTCCAAGTGCTGACTCTGTTTATGGCTCCAAAAATACTTCTCTTGATGCAAATGAAAATAATTAGAAGCTTGTGCTTGTGGGCAGGTCAGGAAGGAATTGCTGCATGCAGGGAACAGAGCACAAGGATGAGGAGAGGCTGCCGTGGAAGCTCTGTGAGCTCCCATTGGATTCACATCCCAGGGCAGCACGAGCAGAGTTTCTATTGAGGTGTTAAATTTTTCAGTATGTTGGGTTCCTGCTAGTGGATTTGTATCATTTTAGCAAGGAGCAAAGAAGCATAAATACTTTATTAAGAGAATAATAATAATAATAATAATAATGAAAACCTTGAGGAAAGGGAAATAATTGAGCAAATTCAGGCAGAGAGCCCACAAGAATAGCAGAAGGAATGTTATTTATTTCTGCCTTGTAATACTTTCTAGTTGAAGGCAAGTCTGTAAGTAGATTACTCATAAAAATTCTCAAAAGCCAGGAGATTAATGATATCAGAGAATTTTGAAATATTCCCTTTTGGGGGCTCACTGCTGCCAGGCCAGTTCCATCTCCAGGACGAGCCTGGGGTTCACTGTGGGCTGCTGGTTCTGAGTGACCTTTTCCCAGAGAGATGAGTCACCTGCATGTCACAAGGTGCCCCAGGGCAGCGTGGCACTGTCCTTGGAACCATGGAGCAGGTGATGGGGCCAGGTAAGAACAGCAGGCATCACCTGCAGGCAAGCAGAGCAGCTCCAGAGCTCCCTGGCAGAGCTGAAAATGCACTGGAGAGGCTCTCCAGTATGTAATTAAAATTTGTTTTGGCAATAGGGAAGGAATGCAGATTGGAATGGGGAAAAAACAGGATGGGAAAATCCAAGAGAGTCAGGAATTAGGAGCAAACCAACTGGAATTAGAAGAAAACCAAAGCAAACTTTTCTCCCAGATCATCAGCCAAGCTAAACGCTGCCTCCTGGTCCCTGTTACCCCCCCCATCCCCAGTCACTGCTGGGATGAAGGACTGACCCCCCAACCCTGTGCCCAAGGGTGAAAGGTGGCACAGGAGCAGAAGCTGGTGGAGCAGCTCAGTGTGAGCCTCTGCAAGGGTGAGGAGGAGCAGCCAGGCAGCAAAGGGGAACACAGGAAAACTCAAGGAAATATCTTAATTTCGTTTTATGTGATGTTCAGCTCAAAATAAACCAAGTAAATTGTTTCTTCCCTTTAATGACCTATTTCTCCTGTGAATCTCAGTGGTTTGTCAGCACCAGGGCAGGCACAGGCTGCAGTAGCAGGCTGTGCTCCAGTCATTACAGGGCTGCAGCCTCCTTCCTCCTGCACTAGCCCCAGGGAGCCCCTCTGGAGCGCTGCAGGGGCAGCACAGCCCTGGTGCAATATCCCAGAGCCACAGGGACAGGGATGGGATGTGCTGGGTGTGCACCCACGGAACTGCCAGGCTCTCCTGGCTCCTGGGGTGCCAGGAGCTGCACGGGCACTGGGGTTTGGGACCAGAGCTGCTTGAAGGCTGCACTTCTCCTGTCTCCAAACCCATCACCAACTCTGTTTTACAGGGGAGTTCATCAAGGCACTGTATGAATCGGATGAAAACTGTGAGGTGGATCCCAGCAAGTGTTCATCTTCAGACCTCCCTGAACACCAGGGCAACCTGAAGATGTGCTGCGAGCTGGCCTTCTGCAAGATCATCAACTCCTACTGGTGAGTATCCAGCAGTGGCTCTCCCTCCTCGTGGAGGGCTGTGCCTGCAGGAGCTGGGACCTGTCTGTGGCTCTGGCAGAGCTGTGCAGGGGAGCTGTGGGGCTCTGCAGTCTGGACTGTCTGCTCTGGGGATGTGGCACCTCCCAGATCCTCTGGCCCGGTTGTTTCCAGAGGTGCTGAAGGGTCACTGGGGCACAGGGACAGGGCAGTGGAGTCAAGGAACACTGAGTGGGACCAGTTCAGAGGTACTTGATGCTTAATGTGTATGAAATGCTGGAATAAAGGGCAGACATGCATGTCCTGGATCTTCCACCCATGACACAAGTCAGTCTGGATGGGACTGACAGATCTGCACCTCCAGGAGCACCCGGCAAAGCCCGGAAATCCTGCAGCAGGCAGGAGCTGTGGCACCTGTGAGGAGCTGCCCCAGCACAGGCAGCTTTTGTTTGGGCAGATGTTCTCTGCTTGCAGAGTGCTGGAGCTGGGAGGAGGATGCTGTTCTCCCTGCTTGGCTTAGCATCCCACATTCCTCTGGATTAACCCCTCTCTCTCCCAGCCCTGGGCGGTTGCTGGGTGATGGGAGCCCTTTGCCTCCTTGGCCCAAGGCCTGGTATGCAGCTGGAGGCATTTCCGAGTTGTTTGTTCTCAGGGTGAAGGTTCTTGCAACTGGTTGGGACAGGCCCGAGTATCCCAAATGGGCTGGCGGGAGGCAGTGGATCCTGCTGGGGAGCTTGGGCACAGCTGTGCTTGTGCTGCTCCTGCTGGGACTGGCAGCCAGGAGTCCCTGGGTCTGTGACAGCTGCTGCCTGCAGAGCTGACCTCAAAGGGGAAAGAGATGGACTTGGGACTCTCTTTACTTGAAGAAATAAAAGTATTTGCTATTTTTTTGCTAGCATCCTCAGAGCCTTTGGTCCTGATCATGAGAGAGGGGGCATTTTTGTGTCACTGCTGCATTTTCAGCCTTCCTGCTTAAAATCTGGGCTTAGTTTTTATTAATGTATTTATTTAGTAGAACACTGCTGTTGCAAAGCATCAACGAGGGATAATATTGGAGGAAGGAGGTCTTTGAGAACGAGGATTTCTTGTTTTCTCACTTCTCCTAGCTGTTGTGTTGAGGTTAGAAAACTCATTATAAATAATCTCCCAAGATACTGAGTGAGCCCTCCTGGAAGCCAGGAAGGGAACTGCTTTTCCTGATCCTGCTCAGGAGAAAGAGGGAGCAAGAGGCTCACTCAGGCTGCCATTATCTGCCACAGGTACACCGAGGGCAGGTTCTTTACAGGTATCCTATTCCTTATCCTTGGCCAGTTAATTACTCTGACTCAGGCGTGGCGTTTACCTGCTCTCCCAGGAGGGATTCACCACTTACAGTCCGCAGTGGGTCATAATGGTTTGAATTAATGTCTTCCTAAAAATACCCAAAGCAGCACTCAAAGGTCACTCTAAAAATAGGCTGGAAAAGTGACCCAGGGAAAGTCAGGAATGCACAGGAAGTTTGTTCCTCTCATCCTGCCTTTCCAAGGAAGGCTGGGGCAGCTGAGCTGCTGCTCTGAGTGGTTTCCCCTCAGTCCTTTGAGCTCAGCGGTTCTTGGGGATTAATTGGGCTGATGAGTGTTGGGATTGGCCAAGGTATCCCAACAGCCACTGATCCTGCTTTAAATAGAGCACTGGAGTGTGTGTGCTCATCTGTGGAGAGAGTCAGGGAGAGGAAAGAGGTTCACAATAACCGAAAATTGTTATAATTATGACATAATTTGGACATCTGGAAAGTTTCAGAGTAAGCAGAATTTCAGCATGTGGAAGCTCGTTACTGGGAAGTTGGGTAATGAATTACAGGCCCATTTGTCACATAAAGCCAACGATCCGAATTCCATCCGCTGTGACACGATTAAACCTTCACAGGCTCCAGCCTGCGACGGGAACGTGCGGGTGCTGCATTTCAGGGGTTTGCTCTCCAGTCACTGCACAACCTGTCCTGATCATTCAAGCTTCAAATTGCTTAAAGGATTCTCCTGTTTCTGGGCAGATACCACGAAGTGAAAGGGTTTTGTCCAATTGTGTGGATCAAGCCAAAGACAGAAGAGAATTTATCCAAAGCGTTGGCTAATGTTATCTGTAGAGCTCAGGGTAAAAAAAGTTCATGAGGGTGAAAGTGTGAAGGCAGCACAGGGCAGAGGCTGAACAGGAGGCAGCATTTTCCAGGCACTTCCGTGGAGTGTCACCGCTGTGTCAGGAGGTCAGATGGCCTGAAATGGAGCCCAGTCCCCTCACTTGCTGTTGTACCCCCACTGTCAGGGAACAGCTCTGGGTGTGACACAAGGACACTGCTGCCTGGCCAGGGCAAGGGATCTGTGCCAGGGGCACCAGGACCAGTGGCAGCGCAGTGCCAGCCTGCTTTGGGGTGGGAGTCTCCAGCTGAATAAATAACACGTGCTGGGAACAGGATAAGGTGGGAGCAGGGAGCTGGGGAGGGCCGAGCAGGAACAGGCAGCAGTTCTCTGGCGATAAGGGCTGCTGCAGTGAGTGTCTGCTGGCCCCAGGGAATTCTGGCATCCAGGAAAGGCAGGCTGAGGTCTGTGCAGCTACAAGGCTGGAGTAACTCCTGTGGGGCTCTGTGTTTGTACTAGGCACAGTGGGATTTGATCCAGGTGCTTGAACAGAAGTATTCCAGTTTGCACAGACCTCCCTCCAAGCTCCAGCTGTGCCAGAAATTCCAGTGCTGCTGGTGATTCTTCAGGAGATGCTCTCATTGCTGGCTGAGATTCCTCCAGCTCAGAGCACCCCACAGCACAGCCACCGAGTCCTGAAGAGCTTCTGTGCACAGTTTGCTTCATATCCCAGTCTTTCCAGTTTTCTGGGGTCTTGGCAGCCAGCGTAAGGTCCAATAGAAGCTGCTTCTCTCACATCTTTACAGAGCAGCTTTGCTTTTTCCCCTGTGTGGGTTGAGACTCCTGACACTCCAACCCTGACAGACACTGCCTGTCCTTGTGTCATTCCAGTGTCTTCCCAAGAGAGCTCAAAGAAGTTTTTGCCTCGTGGAGACAAGAGTGCAGCAACCGAGGCCGGCCCGACATCAGCGAGCGCCTGATCAGCGCCTCGCTGTTCCTGCGGTTCCTGTGCCCGGCCATCATGTCCCCGTCGCTGTTCAGCCTGCTCCAGGAGTACCCCGACGACCGCACCGCGCGCACCCTGACCCTCATCGCCAAGGTCACGCAGAACCTCGCCAACTTCGCCAAGTAAGCGGGCTGTGGGCAGGGCAGGGCTGGGGACGGGACCTCCGGCTGCGTGGGCAGAGCCAGGCGCCGGCACAGAGCCCCACACTGGCCACTCCCTTCCTCGCTGGAAAGGACCTGTCTGCTTCCTGTTGGCTTTTTCCCCACATCTCTCTGGGACTCGTTCCCTCACTGTCAGGTCAGGGAGATCACTCAAGTTTCCAAAACAGGACATGTTTTATGGGCAGGAAAACAGGCTGTTTTGACCACATGGACGAGCAGCGGGGTGGCAGTGAGGACTTTGTCCTGTGATGTCCTGTGGGTGTAGGACCAGAACCCGATCAGCAGTAGTGATGTGCTCAGCCTGGGAACTGTTCCATCCCTCCTCTGAGCTCTGGGACCTTCTCTGCCATTAAAATGCAGCTGACTGAACTGGCAAGGCCTGAGAACAGGGACACCATCAATTTCTAAGCCCATTGGTTTGATGGAAACAAAGCGAGAGATTTCTGAAAATCTTTCTACTGGCTGTAGCTCTGAGCTACTTATCCTGAGCTCTGATAACAAAATGATGAGCTTTTTGAAACATGAATGGACAGTTTCTGTCTAAAGCTCCTTAGATCTGGAAACTGGCTTAGTGCTCACACTCACAGTGAGGAACGCACAGACGTGCCTGCAGACACCGGCAGGAGATGAACAAGTGTGTTACACTAGATGACAGAAATTCTCTGTATTCCTGACCAATCCCTAACTAAAGGGTTTTCATATTTCCGGCACTTTGCAGGAAAGGCTCTTTAACTAAGCTGACATTAGTCAAGCTGAAGCGATCAAGCCGAGCTGCCCTGTGCATGGCACTGGGCCGAGCCTGTCCCATGGAACTGGCACAGCCCCAGCTGCTGCCAGGACAGTCCAGCCACGAGGCCCTCCCTGTCGTGCTCTGCATCAGACAGAAGACTGAGGACAGAGAGCTTGGAGGGCAGAAGGAGGTGGCAGGAAGCCCGAGGGGACAGTGGGGCTGGCCCAGCTGCAGGGGTGGCTCTCCAGGCTGATCCCAGAGCAGTTGTGCTGGCATTGCTGGAGAGTGCAGGATTCCTGCTCCCGACCTTCACTGGGCTCCAGTCAGCTGAGAGTGATTGCTGTGACAGCGTCTTGATTCCCAGTGACAGGTCCTGTTTCTGCAGGCTGTGCCCTGACCCAGCAGTGAGACACTGGGTTACCAAGAACTCCTTTGTTTCTCCTGCTTTCACCTTTGTTTCTGCTGTGCAGGTCCCACACTGAGGAGGGCTTAGCTGGATAGGGCTGGTGTTAATTTTGGTTCCATGGTTAGTGAGGTGTCCCAGGTGCCTGCTCACAGCCCAGGGATCCCAAAGGCTTGAAAGGGTTGAGATGCCAGAAGAGGGTTCTTAGCTGTGTTTGTTGTACCTGCCCTTTCCATGGACTGCACTTTTTTCTCCTGGATTTAGCTGAAATCTGTGTTGCTTTCTCAACAGGTTTGGCAGCAAAGAGGAATACATGTCCTTTATGAATCAGTTCCTGGAACACGAATGGACAAACATGCAGAGATTTCTCCTGGAGATTTCCAATCCCGAAACCATCTCAAACACAGCTGGCTTTGAGGGCTACATTGACCTGGGCCGGGAACTGTCCACGTTGCACTCACTGCTCTGGGAAGTCATTTCCCAACTGGAGCAGGTATCCAGGGAGTGGCAGGGACAGCTTTGGGGGCGGGAATAACGGAGAAAATGTTGTTCATGTAATTCCCTAAAGAGCCTGTCCAGCAACTGGCAATGCTCACGGTTCTCTAGCAAAAAGCACAAGATGGTGGTGGTAATTTTTCTCTCCTTTCTGCCCAGGGCACTGCCACCAAACTGGGGCCGCTGCCGCGGATCCTGCGGGACGTGAACGCCGCTCTCAGTAACCCGGCCTGCGTGCAGGTGTCGGTCACGGCCGACCACGCCGCCTCCACGCCCAGTGCTGGCAACAGCATCTCTGCAGGGCTGCAGAAAATGGTCATTGAGAATGACTTATCTGGGTAAGAGACCAACGGGGCCTGGCCCTCACCAGGGACATACGGAAATTCCCACAGGGACAGGCAGGACACGGTGCAGGGTGCCTGATCCACCAACCAGGCTCTCCCATTGCAGAACTGGTGCTGGCTGTAGTTCAGCTCTGACTCTAGAGAGAGCAGTGGCTGCTGGTGCCAGTCCATGGCTCCATCCTGGGCCCCTTGAGAGCCAAAACTCAGGATGTGGTCTGGAAATCAGGAACCTTGTGGTTCTGGTCTCAGCTGTTGAGATGTGGCTGCAGAAGCAAAGTGTTCATCCTTTGAGGACCTTGAGGTGATGGGAGGTGTTGTTAAGGGCTATGAGAGAGGTGCAGGATTGGCTTTGCCCACCTTTGCATGAAGCAGGCTGTGTGCTGACTTCCCTGAGATCCAAACCTGGATGGTTCCGGAACTATCCAGGCTGTAGAGGCCCCACAAGGAATTTCAGTCTACTTTGTCCATTTTTTATAAAACTGAGAGTTTTCACTGCTGAGCAGTGATTCACAGACACAGTCACCTACATACTTTTTGGCCCAATTAGGTAAGGAGCTTCATTTGTGGGGAGGATGAGGCTTTTGCAGACCTCTAATGTTTCTGTTGGTGGAAAATGAAATGGAGCCCACACAAACGGAAAGACTGTGTTAGTAAAATAGTTTGTAAGTGGAAACTGCATAATATTTAACAATTTAATTAGGAATGAAAGGCAGCAATGGCACTGGACTTGCTCTAATCAGAGCTTTCATCTCTAGTGCCTCCCAGCATGAGGTGCAATTATTTAAATCCAGTGCTATGGAGGATCTCTGACAATATGCTTCCCCCCCAATACTTGCTTACAATGCACCATCTTTGATCAGCAGAATATTCACATTAAGCTACTGCAAAGCTCTCTCTTCCTATCCCCAAGAAATCAATATTGCATGAATGAGCATTGCAGCAGGAGTGGGGGGATAACCTTCAGCTGCCAGGCTTTAGCTCAGCTGTGTGAGCGCTCCCTGACCTGGCAGGCCTGGGGTGGACCCGGCCCCAGGGTGTCCTGTGCTGTCCAAATGCTGCCCAGTGTGCCCACAGGAGCTCGCTGCCCACGTGCAGAGCAGGGGACACGGGGCTGGCGTGGATACAGCCTTTGGGAGCAGGAAGGGTGACACACGCTGAGCCAGAGCAGGGCAGCTCCCAGGAGTGTGTCCCTGAGCCTCTGACAGTGCAGTGCCCTGTGTGCACTGTCCTCACTCCCCTGCCCGTTCCCAGGCCAGCCCAGGGCTCCACAGTGCTCTCCCCACTCCTCACACCATCCCCAGCTGGGCCAGCCCTGTCCCTGCTCCCGCTGGGGCTGGGTCCTGTCCCTGTCCCCATCCCTGTCCCACACAGCTGCGCCACCCTGATTTCTGAGTGATTTCGTTTTCCTGCTCCGGTGCAGCATTCACAACTCTTCTTTTTTGTTTTGTTTTCCTCTCCTCTTCCTTATGCACTGACTTCCCCGCAGTCTGATAGATTTCACACGGTTACCATCTCCAACCCCTGAAAACAAGGACTTGTTTTTTGTCACAAGGTCTGCTGGGGCCCAGCCCTCGCCTGCCCGAAGCTCCAGTTACTCAGAGGCCAATGAGCCCGACGTGCAGATGTCTAATGGCAGCAAGAGTTTGTCCATGGTGGACTTGCAGGACAATCGGCTCTTGGACAGTGGGGCCAACGCGCCCGGCACGGCCGACTCCCTCAATGACAGTCAGTCGTCCCTGGGGCAGTTGCAGGGCGTATGGACCACACGGACTCAGCAGAACTGCGTGACGGGCATGGCCACCGTGCGCCGGGTGGGCCAGACCCCCACCACGCCCAGCGGCGAGAGCGCGCCCGGCCGGCCCCAGCTGCTGGCGCCGCTGTCCTTCCAGAACCCCGTGTACCAGATGGCCGCCGGGCTGCCGCTGTCCCCCCGCGGCCTGGGCGACTCCGGCTCCGAGTGCCACAGCTCGCTCAGCTCCCACAGCAACAGCGAGGAGCTGACGGCCAACAAGCACGGCTTCGCCGGCCCCGCCGCCGGCGAGGACTTCTCGCGCCGGCCGGGGGAGCTGGCGCGGCGGCAGCTGTCGCTGACCGAGAAGGGCGGGCAGCCCACCATGCCGCGGCAGAACAGCGCGGGGCCGCAGCGCCGCATCGACCAGCCGCCCCCGCCGCCGCCGCCCGTCAGCCGCGGCCGCACGCCGCCCTCCCTGCTCAACACGGTGCAGTACCAGCGACCCTCCAGCGGCAGCATGATGTCCTCGTCGCCCGACTGGCCCGGCAGCGGGGCGCGGCTCCGGCAGCAGTCCTCCTCCTCCAAGGGTGACAGCCCCGAGATGAAGCAGCGCACGATGCACAAACAGGTGAGTTCGGGCTGTCCAGGCCCTGGCACTGAAAGGGCCAGGTGGGGTTAGCCCGTGGAGATTGCTGCCATGGGAGGGGATGTGGCTCTGAGCTGCCACATCAGTGCCAACCCCATAGTGGCATTGCACATGGGGATGTACCTGGGCTCTGGCACCTCTGGCCCGGGACTGAGGCCCTCCAGGGACAGGAGCACAGAGCAGCGTCCACGCCCGGTGTCCCTCCGTCACTGGCACACTGGAATGTGACGGCGGTAGGTGGCAGAGGCTCGAGGGCAATGGCAGCCATGCCGCTGTCCTGCGCTACCATCTTGTCACTGCTTTGCCTCTCCATGCCCAGGCTCTCATCCCATGCCATAGTCAACCCCGCGCCATCTCCCAGGCTTGGAGCAGACCCTGATCTGTACCTGGGAGCCTCCCTGCTGCTGCTCCCATCCCAGCGGGGCCGTGGCGCTCCTGGACATTCCTGTTTGCTCTGTGAGACCCTCCCGTAGGAGCGGGGAGGAAGGAGCTGAGAGCAACGTTCCTGTGCAGAGCTCTGCAGTGATCCCAGACCACAGGCTGGGCTGCACAGAATTCCATTCCAGTGTCCATGGAGGTAAAAATGGAAGGCAGTAGGTCACAGGCCTAGGGCCATTTTATAGTGCTCATTTATTCACTCTACATTTCAAAACCAGCCCTACAGAACATTGTCACAGTCAGATCTCTGTGCCTGAAGGAAGAGTTTTGAAAGAAAAGCAAACACAGAAACTGGACAAGCAGCAAGAGCCCACTGCTCCCAGACCCTGGTTAGCTCAGGCCCTTCTCCAGCACTCAGTGCAGCAGCTGTGGGGCCTGGCCCGTGCTGCTGTTGGTGCTCCTGTCAGGGGCTGCTCCGTGACTCCGGTATCGATCCATAAGCGCTGGCATTAGCGGCGCCGTGCAGCAGCCTTTGTGTAACACAATCAATGCTCGTTAGGGACAGAGGGCACAGAGCTGTGCAAGGAACACACGCCTGGTTGTAGCAGTCATTCTTCCGGAAAGACAAGGATGCTCCATGTGGCCATCAGAAAGCCCTGGCCAGGTTTTCTTCCCAGAAGATTCCTCCACTCACCCCTGTGGTCCTCTCGAAGTTTCTCTTCAGACCTGAAGTCTCAGAATGCCTCTCCCACCCTCACTCTGCACGTTTTATTTGCATGGTGGCAGCGTGAGGATTTGTAGCAAGTGATGTTCATGAGCCAAGTCTGATACTTCAGATTCATAACTGTGGCGGTAGAAGACCAGACTGGAAGATTGCATGGGAAAGCCCCTGACCGCAGTGAGGAGATCAAACCAGTCTCCACTCCTTCTGACACACAACCTCCTGTTCTGCTGCCTGACAGTGACTGGGTTTCTCTATCCGAGGCTGGAATGAAGGAGAAGATTTCTGATATTTCTGATTTGTTAACTTGAGTTCCCAAGTCATTAACTTGAATGACCAAGTCATCCAGATCCCGTGTGTTCATGTGACTGTTTACTGCAGCTTATAACAAGGCAGGATGGAAGTGAAACAGCTGAAGAGTGACTTCCTTGTAATATGGTTGGAAAATATTTAGGCAGTGCCACTGGCAGTCCCTGCCCAGGCCAGGACTGAAAGGCAGCAGATGTGACTGGAGCTCACTGACCATGGAACATCGCTGCTGTAAGTGATACTGAGCATTTAGACCTCTTCAGCATCCTTAGTGTAGCCTCAGCTGAAAAGAAACTTTTCTTCTCTGAGAAGGCACCTGCATGGTCATAAGGAGCATTTCAGTTTTCAGATCTTGTTTTATGGAATCCACGGACAAGATGAAGCCTTGTGAGAACTCTGCTCATGGAGTGAACAAACCACATCCAGCCACTCTGCTCTCCTGCAGCTCAGCGCCTTCGCAGGTCATGTCCTGAGAGGTGACAGGATCTGCTCAGACACTGGGGCCGTGACTCTGAGCAGGCTCCCACTGCTCGACCCAAAGTAATGTCCCACTGTGGACCAGGAGTTGTTCCTGCTCCAGCTCCAGCTGCTCTGGTAGCTCAGCCTGGCTCACTGCTGTCTGAGCAGCATGGGAGAGGGCCTGCTTGGAAGGAAACCTTCTCCCTCCAGTTTCATGACCATTTGTGTTACAGGTTTTTCTTTTGTCATGGTTGTATCATTGTTTCATTGTAGGCCCCTTCTCCTGTGAACCCCAATGCCCTGGACCGCACTGCTGCTTGGCTTTTGAATATGAACATGCAGTTTTTAGAAGATGAAAGCATTGACCCAGATTCCAAGCACAGGGATAAGCTCAGGAATAAGGACGAGCTCAGCCAAGCAGAAAAGGTAAAACCTGATTGGATTGAAACAAGTTTCTGAATAGAGAGAGGATTTCCTTGAATGTCATTCCCTGAGCACCCTGGGGAGAAGGTGGGCTGTGTGCAAGTCCCTGCCCAGGAGAGAGGGGGCCAGGTTGCTCCCTGTCCTACTCAGCATCACAGGGAACTTTTGGGGAAAGTTTGGGAGGTTTTCACACTCAGTGACTGGAATCACCTTCTGATGAAAGCAAGTAAGAGACAGGAGCCAGGAATCAGATGTTGATGCTGCCCTGAAACAAACTCTGCAGCCACGCAGTGCCTCTTACTCTCCCCATTCCAACTGACCCAGCTGCTGGAAGAAAGCTTGAACAGTAGAAGAGGCACCCCTGTAAAAGAGATGGAGTAAGGCACAGGCATGTCCCATAAACAGGGACATGGAGCAGGAAGCAGCCTCCATATCAAAAAGCTGTTCACAGACCTAAAAATTAAGTCCAGATTTTGGTCTCAGAGACAAAAGTGGTGCCTGGGGTGACTCTGTGGCACTTCCACGAGCTTATGGCAGTGTCACACAGATCAGGGCCTGGCTAGTCAGGGGTCTGCCAGGAAGCCAAGGGCAGACTATTCAGTCTGAGCCCCTGGGCCCACAGAGGCCCTGTGCCTCTAAAGCAGAGGGGTGCTGCTCCCTTCCTCTCCTTCCTGAGCGAGTCTAGGGTGGGAGAAGCTGGGAAGAGACAAAGTAGGCCTGGCTAGGGTGAAAAATAAGGATAAAAATGAGGATCCAGCAGTCAGAAGGTAGGAAAATCCCATCTTTGCTGATTGCTGCTTCTACAAGAATCTTTCCCAGCAGCCTGGCTCTGCCAGGATTGTGGCACTTGAGCACCAACAGCATTTGGAATGTTTCCTCAATGTGCTTCTCTTCTGTCACAGCAGCACTACAGGCATCACCCTTCCCTAAGCCCCTGTCCTGTTTCCTAGTGCAGGCATGTTCCTGCTTTTGTTCCAATAGTCTTCCTGGTCTCTTTGTCCTCTCTTAAATCCAAGGAGAATGCTGAGGGCAGGTGTCCTAGGAGCTGGGAGGTACACGGTAGCAGCTCCCCGCTGCCCCAGGAAGATCAGGGCAGTTTTGTGGGTTCAGCCCATCCTGACTGGGTGCAGGGCAGGCAGTGATGGGGTGACAGACTCTGATGGCACTGCAGTATCCCAGCGCCTGCCCCAAGCCCAGTGAGAGCCCTGGCCCAGGCTGTCTCATTGCCATGCAGCATCTTTCCTTACTCTGCTGTCCCATCAGTCACTGACATTCAAGATCACCATTAGCATAACCTCTCTCCCCATTACTGTAAGACCTGAATGGTAACTGAGAATGAGACAAGTGTTCTAGAGACAGGAGCGACTCCTTCGGGCTCTGAGGCCTCTCCTGCTCTCCTCTGAGCTCACTTACGCTGCTCCTATTTTAAGGCTAGGGTAGGTATTTAATCTTTCCTCTTCAAGCAACTCCTTGCTGTCTGACTTTAGTGCTTCTGTGCAGCTGTACGGGTGCTTTGTTCCCTCATTGCTTCAGGTTCCATGTGCAAACCGTGATGTTCCTGTGCTGCAGTAAGAGCTTTGCTAAAGGAAAACCGCCTCGCTCCGGCACTTTGGCATTCAGCAAGACCATCAGCTCCCTAAGTTTTCAGTGCTTGGGAGCTGCAGTTCCTTTTGCTGTGAGTGGAGTGCTGGCCAGGCCCCAGCACCAGCCTGGTCTGGGGTCCCACGGTCCAGGAGGACTCTCAGACCTGGGACATGACCCAAGCCATCACTGCAGTGCCTACCCAGGTATGATGGCCAAAGGGACACAACAGAGTGCACTTCTCTCAGTTCACTAATACCACTTGTAGCTTTAACTGCCTTCCTGACTGAGATGGAAGCCTTTTTCCTGTATCTGACTCTTTAAAGCAGCTTGCCACATTATTAGCTGCATATTAATTATTCTAAAGTTATTCCAGTTGAGATGCTTCCTTAAAAGACTATGTCCAAATACATTTTTTTGAAATTAAGGCAGTTTTCCTGTTCACACCCTCACTGGATTTTCCTTTAGCAAAACCAGTTTACTGAATGCTGTGCTGCCACAATAGCTGAACCCAGTTTTACCAAGCCCAAAAGCTCTTAATTTTTTAAATTGCTTTATGTGATTCTGCTGCTGATTTATAGCTTACCCAAATAACAATACAACTGTGGGGTCTTGGCTTCATGCAGCAGCTCTTCTTGGACTGAACCCTGGTTTGAGATGTGAGTTAAACGCTGGGCCCCAGAAGGCAGGAGTGCTCTGTGCCCCTCGATGAAGGGTGATGAGACAGCAGCATCCTGCATTTGTCACTGCAGCTGGTGCTGGGTGCCCAGCCTGGCCACAGCCCCCCGTTTATTGCTGCAGACAGAAGAGCTCCTGCGTGAACCCCAAACCCCACGGCTGCTGCCTCTCCTGCCTGTGCGAGCCCCGCGCTGTCGGTGTGAGCCGCTGGCCTGCTCTAACCTGCATTTCCCCTGTGAAATGCCAGACTCTGCTAACAGCCCCTCTCTGACCTGCCAGCGACCTGCCCGCCCCGCGGACCCGGCATCGCCCCCGGCGCCGCCGAGGAGACGGAAGAGGAGGTGTCGGCGAGCGGGGTTGTCTGACACGGGTTTGCAGCTATAGTCTGATACAAGGACAGGGGCGTGAGCGGGTGTGGGGGAAACCCTGCCAGGGCAAGCCCTACGAGGTAACGTGCCACGTGTGTTTTCTCCTCCTGTGTCTGTCCCTGCACGCCCAGTACCAGCAGGACCTGGTGGTGCTGCAGGACAAGCTCCGCATCTCCAACAAGAAGCTGGAGGAATACGAGACTCGCTTCAAATGCCAGGAGGAGACCACGCAGAAGCTGGTGCTGGAGTACCAGGCCAGGCTGGAGGAGAGCGAGGAGCGGCTCCGGAGGCAGCAGGAGGACAAGGAGATCCAGATGAAGGGCATCATCAGCAGGTACAGGGAAATGGGAGTGCCGGGGATGGCAGCAAGGCAGAGCAGCTTGGCTGGCATTAGAGCTCACCCCTTCTCAGGACAATCAGGATTCTTTGGAGGTGCAGGCAGGTTTCACAGAGGAGTTTTTCCCTCAGTGTTACTTGGGACAAGGAAAAGCCCAACATTTTCCTGATGCACAAGGGCAGAACTTTAGGAGGGGAGAGCTTGGAGGCTCTGGCAGGCTTGTTCTGTTCATATAGCTATGGATCTCTTCAACATCCCTACTTGTAACTCTAAATCCCTTCTCCCACCCAGTGGGAAAGGTGTTTACGTTTGTCCAGGACTGTTTCAATGCAGCTGGTTTCACTTTTACCTGAGCCAAGCCCACTTAGTGCTTTCAGCCAGCCCTCACCACTGGGTCAGCCTTCACTGTGCTGTGTCACTTCAGCTTTGGGGCACTCCGCTAGAGAGAGCTCCAGGGAAGAGTAAGAGCCAAGGAAAAAGCTTGGTTTGTGGGTAGGAGGCAGAGTGTGAGGGTAATACCTGGGCTTAGCAGAGCCCAGCCAATGTAATTTTTCTTGTGTGCACGGCTCCCAGACTGATGTCAGTTGAGGAGGAGTTAAAGAAGGACCACGCTGAAATGCAGGCTGCTGTGGATTCCAAGCAGAAGATTATTGATGCACAGGTGAGTGCCTCGTGACTGTCACAGCTGTTTGCAGCCTTGGAGCATGGCACAACAGGCGTGGGGTGGCAGTCTGGGGAGGGAGTGTGCCCACAACTCACTCAGTGAAAGGATCACACCCCCTGGAGCATTGCGTGGTGCTTCGTGTCCCAGTAATGCCTGCATCATCAGAACAGGACCTGGACACAGGGAACACACAGCCTGCCCACAGCCAAGCCAACATGTTTCTTCAGCCTTTGGGTTGTGATTTGCAGGATTGGGAAGCTCAGTTACTGCAATCAATTACAGTGGAAGAGGAGCATCACATGATGGATGCAAGCCACTGTGCTTGGAAAAGAGAATATGCAAATCCAGCCCATAATCTTTTAGTCTGTCTAACAGAGACCACCATGTCCCCAGCAACCAGGCCTCCCCACAGCTTTGTGGCTTAGAAGTGATAGTATATTCTGGCCTTACACTTAACAACCCTATTGATCACTTGAGAGTCACAACGCGGGACTAATTCACTGTATAGCTAATAAAAGGGAGACACAGTAACTTTGTAAAACAACCCAGCTTTTCTGGGGAGCAGTTTGTTCAAAGCTGCTAAATCATCCATCCCAATCTGTCCTGTGCTCCAGCAGAGCCGAGCAGACCCAGGGTGTCCCTGAGGTGTCAGTGGTGGTACCTGCAGCCTCGCAGCAGCTCTGGGCCCTTCTCCTGTCCCTGCACCTCGTGGGGTACATGTGAGGTTCTGACCATGCCCTGCACGCTCTCTGCTGTTCTCCTTTGGGCACCTCAGGCTGTACATGGGTTGGACGTGTGCATACTCTGACTTTCAGAGTTACACACAAGCAACTGCTGTGCCTCTGAGCTGGTCTGTTCCTCTGCTCACGGCAGTCACAGGAGGGTGACACTTGTTCAGTGTCACAAGGAACAGGAGTGGTAGAATCAGGCTGCAACATGGAAGCTCTTGCTCCCATCCTAACAATACTGTAATCAGCAAGAGCTGCCATCAAAGACAGCCTGGGAGGCTACAAGTCATTTAAACTATTAATTTACACTAATTAAACACTGACAGGAATAACTATCTTGGGAGAGTTTGGGTTTAGAAATGGAATCCTACCATCTTTGTAACAGCTGAGTTAGAGCAAACAGTACAGTGTATAACGGAATAATTAGAGCAACTGTGTTACCTCCATTCTCATCAGGATCCTAAAATAAATGTAGCTCACATTGCACAGGCAGGAGATATTTGTAGCCCTGCGGATTTCAAAAAGTGCTGTGTAGCACTTAAAACCCCCCCTGAGAATGCCAAAGAGAAAGGTCCTGATCCAAAGGGCCTCTGGGTCACTGTTGTGGGCTGACATCCCAGAGGGGCAGGGCTGGTGCCTTTCCACTGACTGTGCCCTCTGCCCGTTTGCTTGCAGGAGAAACGCATTGCTTCCCTGGATGCTGCCAACGCACGGCTAATGAGTGCCCTTACTCAGCTGAAAGAGAGGTACAGCATGCAGACACGTAATGGGATCTCCCCCACAAACCCAACTAAATTGCAGATTACAGAGAATGGAGAATTCAGAAACAGCAGTAATTGTTAACGCGCGGAGGGCGCTGCCGCAGGAGAGGCCTGGCCGGAGGGACCGTGCGCAGCGGGCGTGAGCCGCGGCTTCAGAGAACGGCTGCTCCCCGAGCACCAGCTCCTTACTGCGGACGGCGCCGACTGACCCTGCTGGGAGATGTCCTGCCAGCACTTTGAGGGACGGGAATGTCGAGTGTGAGATGAGTGGCATAAGGAAATAACATATATTTGAGAATCGCTGTCACTGTTGGATTTGAATCAGTGTTTAATGTTTAAACAAAAGTAACCTTTTCCTTCTAAACTGCCCAAAGGATATGCCTCACCCCTCCCAGCAAGGAGTAACGTCCTTGTCATTGCAGTAAGCGAAATGAAGGGAGCTGGGCAGAGCCTGCAGCAGGCAGGGGCCCAGTAAGTCCAGTTCAAGTGTGCTGCTGGATGTAGCGTCCGAGGGACGGCAGCAAAGCCTGGCCCGCTCCTCCTGTGACTCCCCCTGGAGCACAGCCCTCCCAAAGTGAACCCCAGCCGAGCCCAGCAGCCTTCCTGGTGGCTTTTGTGAGGCCACTGACTTTTCCAGCATCCACAGGGCATTGATGCAGCTAATTAGTGTTTAATTAACTCCGCCCATACAGGGAGCACAGTGCAGATGGAAGGTCAGGGCGGTGTGGTGGCCAAAGGGGTGCTGTGTGGGGAACCCCGGTGGCAAGGGGGCAGGACTGGTGCTGCTGGGGGTCCCTGGGCAGCCCAGGGGCGCAGAGCAAGGCTCTGGCACAGGAGTGGAGGGAGGAGCTGGCAGCTGGTGAATGGCAACTCGATTCCTCTTGACAGCTTCTGCTCTCTCCTAAATAAAGGGGAAGAGTTTTGTAAGCAATAGCCCCAGGCACTGTCCCATGCACACTTCCCACCACAGAATAAAGTGAATGTTGCCTGAGCTTGGTCCCTGAGCTGTGATTGAGGGACAGGGGCTGGATTTGCTGGTGCCTGTTGTGGTAGAGGGGGAGTGAGGGGCTACGTGGAGTGGCAGCTTCCTGCTTGATCAAGGGTTCATTGTGGGGATGGAATGCTCTGTGCTGAGAGTTTTACTATTTCTGGGGAGAAAGACAAAGAAACAAGAAAAAGCCCTGAAGAACCATGAAGATCGGTAATTGTATTTCTTTTCTTTCACAGTATGCATTAGAAAAAAAAAGATCCCATTTTCTGGAATACTGTCCTCTTTAAATTGGGAATGAGCACTGCATGGAAATTAACCGGCTTGAAGAATGTAAAACATGGTCATAAGGGAGTAACCACCAAGAACAGCAGCCACCACGGAAAGGCCCCTTGTCAGGAGCACTGTGCAGGCATAAGCCAGGATTAGACTTTCCCAGCGCCGAAACAGCTTCGGCACAGACACGCTGTGCTCAGCGGAGGGGGCGCCCCTTCACGGGGGTCGTGCCGCTGACCTGCCACCACGCTGTGTTTGTGGGTGTGTGGTTCTTGCAGTTAGTCCTGCACAAGTCCCACTCTCAGAGCAGGTCCCTCGTACCGAGAGCCAGAGGTTTCTCTGAGATACGGATGACAGTGTACAGTGTACAGGACATCTGCCTATGCTCCCTCTAAAGGTTAACACCCTGCTCAACGCCTGTCCTAGCTCCTCCTGCCATGTGTAAATGTACAGCCCAAGGGACTAGGACGCTCCCTGAGCTCTGCTCTGCTTAGGTACCGTCTCCAGCCTCACACTTCCCAGGCTGCTTGAGCAGGACACTTTGCCAGTAAGCTCTGCATTGCCGTGCTGCCCCACAGCCGTAAGGCTCCTTAACAGCATTCTTCCTCATGCAATCGTTTGCAAAATTAAAGATGCTCTTTTTCCTACACGTTTTTCTGGTCCCTGGAAGCCCTGGGCCAAGCCCAGGAGGAGCGAATGTGTTGCACTGAGGTCTCCACACCCCGCCAACACCTGCCGAGGGGTGCAGCACACAGCAGACCCCACACGGAGCTCCTCAGAGCAATGACATAACTCAGTACTTATGGCAAGTACAGTCACCTTTGAATTTTGGAGACTAGCACAGATGGCTTTGAAGAACCTCACAAATCTGACAAGGTTACAACTGGAGAAAGACCCAGACAGGTTAGGAATATACAGGGTACTGTGAACCGTTGGGTACGTAGGTTTATGCCTGCCACTGTCTCAGAGTCAAATACATGATAAGAACCCTGCAAAAAAGACTATTTTAAACGCTTTTGCCCTAAGATGCCTGTTTAGAGCTGAATTCTAAGTATTTGTGTTGCGAGAGACTGGAGTTTTTCAAGACAGAAGTGACATAGAGGAATGGAAACGCTAACAGGGCACGGGGCGGGCGCCCCACCAGCGACGTTTCCATTCATACATGGAAGTAATTTTGGGATGCAGTCAGTGCTCTCCGTAAGAGCTGGAAAAAGAAACACCCACAAACCAATTGTTTAGTGCTGAAGCTAAGCACAGTACATCTTAATCTTCTCCTCAACCACAAGCCAAGGCACTGATCCCCCCCACCCCGATCTGTCACAAACTCCTGGTTACCCTCAAACTTGCAAATTACTGAACACATTGTTCTGCTGAAATAGCAGGAATGCTTAAATCCTTCCACAGCCAGTTATTAAAATCTTAAAAGTTCCAGTGCCAACATCTTCTGGAGTTGTTGCTTAGTTTCCCGAGCCAGTACAAAAAGAAATTTAATCAGGACGGAGTCTTATTTCAGTAGAGATTCCCCCGTTTTTCCCTGTTTCCTTTCCCTCAACTGTCAACAACTGGACCTAAGCGTGACCCTCCCCTGAGAAGGTTTGGGGGCAGGTGTTCAGGTCCAGGCTCAGTTGTGTTCCGTTTGTGTTTCTGTTATTTATGAGCTGTACATTTCTCTGTGTGTGTGCGTGTGTGTGTGTGTGAGTGCGGGAGCCCCGCGTGTCCCCTGCCACGGCCCCGGAGCTGGTACCTGGCACAGCAATACCTGGATCCCGAGAGGTGCTGCAGCACCAGAGCAAACACCACTGTCCCCAAGGTTCTGTCATCGGCTCCACTTCCTTTCTGGTTCTTGCGCTTTCTACAGTAAGAGGCTGTTCTAGTGCAAACTCGTCAAAGTGTAAACAAAGCAAAAACACTCCAATTTTTATCTTAATACAAGTCTTAATATTTTTTTGTAAATGTTCTCAGTGTTTACTGTACCGTATCTATCTTACTAACAGTTGTATATAGTAACTTACTTCTGGTGCTGCTTATTCGGTCGGGATTTGGCTGTAGCTCACTGCTGTGTTGGAGAGGTGGGCTCGGGCTGCCAAATCTGGATCCAGACCCACGTTCCAATTCCAGCCTTCTCCCTGGGGGATCTGAGGGAAGGGAGCAAACCCATGGATCCAGATTTGTGGTGGGCCCACCTCAAAGATTCTGTTTTAAGAGTTTTGATTTGGGGTTTTGTTAAACTGTAGTGAATGCTCCCGAAAAAATGAGCGGTTTTGTGTGAAGGGGGATGAGGCAGACTGACCAGTATCCCAAGGTCTCTGCAGACTGTAAGTATCGTCATTCTGGACAGGGATTATGGCTTCAGTGCCAAAAGCTGGGAGGGAGCCCAGTCCTTCCCCATGCCATCTAGTACTACAGTGTACTCACCAGCCCCTTTTGCACCAGTTTAAGCAAATCCTGCCACCATCCAAAGAGTCTGGTGTCACTTTGCATTGTCATTTGAGTCTGGTTGGTTTTGTTTTCTGCTTTTGCAGCTGTAAAGCACTGATTGCACTGTGAGAACACGTGGAACCCTCTGGTCTGGGTGCCAGTCCCAGAGGTTGCTGCAAGGTTGCAGGACACAGGCTCTGCTACCTTGAATATTTCTAAAGGGCAAAGGGGACTTGCTGGACCTCAGTGAGGTGTCACAGGCTCTCCTAGGAAAGCAATCAGCAAACAATCAATGATTCCCGAAGATCAGATAGCTCATAGGCTTTTTTCTGTTCCTAATGTCCACACCCAGATGCAATAGAAAATGTGCTGACATCTGTTCTGTGATGGACAAGGAGAGGATTTTCAGTCACAGATGGCAAATGCACTGAGGTGTTCAGCCAGGAGAGCCACAGGCTGTGGCCCAGGGGTCTGATCGGGAAGGGGCTCATTCCCCTCAGTGATCCCAGGGCAGGGGGAGCAGCCCCAGGGCGAGGCCTTTCTGACAGCAGCCTGTGACCAGGGGGCCCAGCAGCTCCACCACGGCCCCTGCCCTCCACACAGCCTTGCCTGGAGACACAAAGCAAAAGCCCAAAGGGAACACCTGTGACACTGTCCTTGGGTGGGCACTTGGGTGACACTGTCCTTGGGCGGACGCTCCGTCCTTCCTCCCTGCAGGGACTGCTGGGGTCACCTCCTCCCAGAGGTTTGTGTTCAAAGCAATCCAGGCCTGGGACCTGGTGTGGGGCAGAGCCACGGCCTCACGGCCACCAGGAGCTCCCCGAGGTGGCCACAGGAAGGGACACTCCCCGCCCATCCCCAGCCGGTCTCTGAGCCTCAGGGCTGTTTCAGAGGCTGCTCAGCAGGAGGCTCAGGCAGTGGCACCGCCCTGCTCTGACCCCGCACAGAAAACTGCTGCCTTTTCCTTCTCCCTTGGGGAAAATCACACGGGGGGAGGAGCGAGAGGACAGCAGCAGCACCAGAACATGCAGCTCATGGGCTTTCCAAACCAAATCCAATCCTGAGGGCGTTGCACAACATCCAGAAACAACCACGCTTTGGAAAAGGGTGTCACGTTCAAGCATTGACTTTCACAGATCACCTGAGCTGTGACATTGCTGTAAATGCCATGTGGCTCTGCATCAGCTACCAGTACCCCAGAGTGCAGCCTCCATGTTCACATATTCCTTTATCATACATCACTGTGTCTTAAGATATACCTCTCTCTGTATATCTGCTTAGGCTGATACTTGTTCCTGATAAGCAGTCGCTATGTTTTATATCCTCTTATAAAGAAAAACAAATCTTTTTTTGTAAGTATGTTTAAAAAACAAAAAAGCAAAGTGGAAGTGTTTGCTGAATCTCCTTCAGCTCCTTTTAAACTATGTAATAATGTACAGAGAAAGTTGTTGGTGTTCAAAGAACTGATGTGGCTGTGCAATTTATGTACATTTGCAATTAGAAATATTAAAGATTTATTTAGATATTTTACATAAGTGCTCCAGCACCTCTACTCAGTCATTTCCAGCTTTTAGAGCATCCTGGCACATGCCACATGCACACACAAACCTGTCTTATCTGCCTCCCCAAAGAGATCGATGAAATTTGCTCCCAGTAGTATTTTAGCCCTGGCCTGGCTCCACCACTTCCCCTTCACATGCTCGGGGGGTCTGACAGCCAGGCCTGCTCCTGCCCCCACCGGTTCTTACAAACAACCCTTCTGCCTCCAGTAAAAGCAGAAAACTTGGAGGAAAGTCATTAAAACCCTGGGCAGCATCAGCACCTCTGCCTCATTAACATCATCATAATTAGCTCCTCCGGGAGAGGTGGAAGACAGGCTGGCTGCATTGAAATGAGTCGGGAGATGGAGAGGACCTGTGGCTATTCCTGAGCTCAGCAGCGCTGGAGCCAGGCTGGGCACTGGGCACCAGCCGGGACAACCCTCCCCCTGTTCCTGTCAGGAACCGGCACCTGCCCAGGGGCACCACCCAGGCCAAAATCCTCTCCCAGGGCTCTGCCATTCCCCTCAACATTGATGGTATGGGGAACCGAGAGAAAGAAAAATGCAGCCCTGGAAACACAGAGCACCTCAGAAAATGCTGCAAGGAGGGATTAGTCAAAACCACCTTGACTTGAATAAAACCTCCTTAGCGGCTGTTGGGCTTCATTAGAGCAGAGCTGAATTCTCAGCCGAAAACACCCAGAACGTCTCTGTGCACTTGACAGCTCTCAGCATCTGCGGCTCCGCAGCCCCGCTGCAGCCACTCCCAGCGGGCCCCGGCAGACGGGCAGGGCTGGGGGAAGTGAGACTCGGATTGCAGATCAGCAGCCACAACAGCCACGGGAATACGGCTGGGAGGCTGCGGAGCACAGATGCGTTTGCTTGAGGTTTTTAATCTGGAGAGTCATTTTAGCACAAGACTCATCAGCAATAATGATGTTCCAGTAATTGCACCCTCACAAGTACAGGGTATGTTCCGAGTTCAGTAAGTGAGAGTCACTGGCCCGTGAGCTGCTCCTGGTGCCAGGCAGCGCCTCCTCAGCACAGCCCAGTTAAGGCCCTCTGGCAAGGCTGAGGTGGTGCAGCCATGGCCCCACTCCGTTGTCCTGGCAAAGCCGAGTGCCCCAGCAGCAACTGGGAGCTGGGAGATGGCAGAACTGGGCATTTCAAAACAGGCAAATGCAGGAATCCTGCCCACCACAACTGAGGACAAAGCAGCAGCCAGATCAGTGGCCACTGACAACTGAGGAACTGACAGCATTAAACCAATACCTGCCCAGCTGGGGCGTTAAAAGAGCCTGTTTGTTTCAGTGGGAGGGGAGGTGCAGGGATGAGGCTCATACCTAGGGAGGGAAGGCACAGGAGCAGCTTGTGTTGGCTCCTCCAGTAACAGTCTCTCTGACAAGCATTTTTCCCTCACAGCTTCCCAAGCCCTTCACAAGCAGTCAGCTCCCACTCCACTGCAGCGGGTGAACATCAGCATCCTATTTTTACAAGAGGGATGTGCAGTAGGAGCACAACTTTCCCAAGGCCTCCCAAAAGCTACAAAAGCCAAACAGCTGATTTTCCTCCCCCCCAACTTCTGCGTGCAGCCATCCCACGCACAGCAGCCCAGGCTCCTGAGCAAACATCCTCTGGAGAAGTAATTCAAAGCCAGGCAGTAAACAAAGCTCCAAAGCCTTGGCCCCAGAGACTGGAGCACAGCCGCTCCCTGCCAGAGTCAATAATAACAGGGGAGCAGAAAGGAAGGAGCTGGAAGAACAAGAGTCATTAGTGGAAACTTGTTGTTTGTGCTAATTAGATCATTATCTGGAAATTGCTATTGATGTTGCTATTTTAGCTCCTGCTGCTGTTCACAACTTTATTTTGTCCATGTCTATTGACTGCCCACGCTCTTCTACATCCTGCAGCCAGGGCCTGTGGTGCCGCCCACAGCCAGGCGGGGATGGAGACGGTTTGTGTCCCATGCCAGGCAGCTCCTCCTTCCCACCGTCACCTCAGCACCTGCAGTGTACTGAGACACTCAGGAAAAATATTTTTCAGCTTGTTAAAATGTTCCCTGTGCTATTATTGATCTTAGAGAGTGGATCGTGTTACTTGGTTATTAAATGAGGTGAGAGGAAGACAGAGAAGGACTTAGACACGTGTAGGATTTCTGCCATGTCACACCTGACAGCCAGCACAGCCCTCAACACACAAATAATATTGATGCAGGCCCTCATACATGATTGGATTTCCCCATTGGTGCTATGAGCCATAATTAAATAAGCTTTACTATTTGATTTTTGTGCTACATTATCAAGGAGTGAAGCCTGAATAACACAGCTCCCAAGCTGATTGACTTTGATTTATTACAGTCACTACCTACTCTTCCTCCTGGAAGCCACAGTCCCTCCTCACCCTCTGAGCAAGGAGAGCCATGTGCTGGGGGACCTGGGCTGATGGGAGGACAAACATGAGACTCAAGACTCTGCAAAGCACATCAGGGAGCTGGGTTTGCCTCCAAACTCACATTCTCCCTTTCTCCTGCTTGTTCACCAGTGTATCTGAACCTGACCTGCAGAAGAGCTTTTGTATTTCCACTGATGAGGCAAAGGAAGAGGGAAAATTGCATCACATCACCATAACAGGCTTTCAATTTTGTCTTTTACTGCAATTTCATACCACTTTTACACTACACCTGCAGTAAATTCAGCAATGACACAAGTGAATTTAATTCTGCCATCAGAACATTCATCTGCAAAAAACATCCGTCTCCCACAGAGGCAGTCGAAGCAGAGGGCAGGGGACAGGGTGTGGGACACTGCCCCTTCCCGGGCCATTGCTGAGCGCACGGATGTGCCACACGCTCCCGGGCACTCCGGGTGGTGCCAACAGGCAGGGAGAGCACTGCGCCCTCCTGCGAGCACTCCCTGCCGGTCCCCAGCACTCGCTGCACCTGGGACAGCAGCGAGGAGCGGCAACACCGGGAAACCTCAGCAGCTGGCGGAGGTGTGAGGCCAGGCTGCCTTCAGCCATCCCGCCGGCGCTCCCTCGCTGAGCTCTGCTTAACACACTGCCACACCCCCCCGCTGCACGGCGAACAGAAACGCGCTCGAATAAATCACCTCCAAGTTAAAAGCAGCCATTAGCTATTAGCAAACACCGCAGGCCTGTGGGCCAGGGTAATTCAATGTGATATGCTTGGGCATGCAAGGTAATAGGTTCCAGCTGAATACCATGTGATACAATCTCTTCAATGGGAGGTTAAATGAGGCTGAGACAGAGACCAGATGGATTTATCTGGGTAGTGCTGATGATTTTTCTGTGTGTGTGCTTAAGGTGAAGTGAAGGTAAGTAAGGCAGAAATAATCCAAGAGAAAAGCGCGAGCTTTTCTCTACGTGTGGTTGGGGAAGGGATAGTGGGAGGCTCGGGACTTCATCCTGCTGAACAAACCAAGCGAGCCGGAGGATGCTCTCAAGGTAGTACAGATGGAAACAGCCAGAGAAAAATAAATACTTAATCAATTTCCCCTTATGGAGGAACAACCAGAGGGCAGAGCGAGACAAGTCAAGCGTAGCTGGGCAGATGACACCTCACTGCTGATATTTCAGCAGGAATTTGGAGCCCAAACACCACCTCTCCTCCACCCAGGACATCTGCAGTGGGCAAAGGTACAGACCCAGTGTGCTCTGTCAGGCTGAGGTGTGGCAGCAGTGCCCGTCAGCGTGGCCAAAGGAGGGGTAGCTCCATGAGCAGAATCAGTACCTAATAAAATCAAGTGCTCAGCTTGTGCTTGGAGCAGTTTGTTCTTGGTGGGCAGCAAGGAGCCGCGGAACCCCTGCGAGGCACAGCCAGGTGTCTGCAGAGGGAGCAGGACCTCTGAGAAAGCAGAGGAAATCCTTCGCAGAGGGCGGAGAGACCCTGGCACAGGGAGCCCAGAGCAGCTGTGGCTGGCCCTGGATCCCTGGGAGTGCCCAAGGCCAGGCTGGGCAGGGTTTGGAGCAGCCTGGGATTGAGGAAGGTGTCCCTTGCCCATGGCAGGGGTGTGATGAGATTCCCCACACGGAGCTGTTCCATGCAGTGCTCCCAGCTCCAGAAGGCTCCAATCAACCTCGACAATGACAGAGACGGAGGGGGAACAAAGCACAAAGCGCAGCACCCACCAGCCCCTTCGCACTCATCTCCACGGGCCACTGACAAGGCTCAGTCCGGCACAGTGAGGGGAAACCCTGGACATCGCTATAGAAATGTCCTTATGGAAACGCCCCACGGCCCCCGGGGTGTGCACTGAGACCCCGCCGGGGCCCCAGGCCCGGGCCGCCCCTTCCCTCACGGCCCCTTCCCGCCCTCACGGCCCCGTCCCCAGGAAGGTTCTGGAAACTCCGGGCTCTGCCCCCGCCCGGGATCCTCCTGGGGACATTTTCCTGCGCGGGGCGCTCGGGGAAGCCCATGGGGCTCCATCTGCTCCACAGGGAGGATCTGACCGAGGAGTCACCCCACGGCTCTGCTCCGTGAAACCGAAGGGCACCGCAGGCCCCCCTCACGTCCCTGCAGCAGGGCTGAGCAGGGCGGGCTGGGCGGGCCTCGCCTTCCTCCAACCGCAGCGCAGCCCTTGGAGACTCCCTCACGACGCAGCGCAGGTTCCACGCCCCGATCAGCCCCAAATCCCCGCCTGACCGAGCACCCATAACAGGGAAGAAAGAGTCCACCTACCCCGCCCTGCCCGGGCTGCAGCGGGACGCGATCGCTCCTCATCGGAGGCTCCAAACTCGGGCACGGCCCCGGGCGGCCGCGGGCCCTCCTGAGGGCACAATGCGGGTACGGGCACTGCGCTCTCCCAGCTGGTCCCTCCCTGGGTAATTAGCGAGCGCCTCCCCGCCGCTCCTCTTAGGGAAACGGCCACAGGTGTGCGGCAGGATCGGCTCATCTGTCCAAGGTTCCAGAACGTTCGGCACGGCCGGGCCGGGCGGGACAGGGGACGGGGAGAGTCCGGAGCCCAGGGCACATTGTGGGGGACTTACCTGCAACAGCCTGGTGCAGAGAGAGAACACAAATGCAACAAGGATCACTGAGCGAGTCTGGGCACATTCAGGCTGCACACAAGCCTGCAGGGAAGAGAGTTGAAATTCTGGACTCATTTGCCTCAAATTTTCGTTAGATGTTGTTTTATTCTGATTTCTACCCAGAGAGGAATACCAGACCCGGTGTGTCTGATAACAAGAAGGATTTCACTGGTATACAATATTCATATCATATTATGTCATAAATAGAATCATGAGTGCAGTGCTGTGATATTCTCCGAAGAGAATATATACAAAAGTGCTGTTAAAAATCCAACGCCTTTCCTGTATTGTTTCTTTAGCCAGAGAGGTACCTCAGGATTAACAGATTATCAGTGCATTAGCATTCATATCCTGGATAAAGTGTCTCCAGTCATTTGCATGGGCACAGACTGGTAACTTAAAGGCTCTATGAAATTGGATGCTAAATAATATTCAGAGGAAATTGAATTAGACAAGAGGGAAGAGAAATGTGACTGCCATTAAATTTCTAAAGTACATTCCTGGTTTATTCCCTCCCTCCCCCCGAGAATAATAGGGCATTCAATTTTCCAATTATATAAATACATGAACACTGGATTACTAGAGGCAGATAATTGAATATTTTGACTATTCTACAAGGGACCCTTCATATTTGAAGTGGGAGATGAATAGGGCGTGCAGCATCAGCCTGTGGATGCACCAGCTAGAAAAACCTCTATTAGATCCAGAGAGTATAAAGGTCTCCCATAGAGAGAGAGAGATCTTATCAGTGTTCAATATACAATAGTTAATTTATTCCACTGATATCAGGGTAAGTTATACAATTGCAAACCTGGGATATTTTGGGCCACACATCGTACTGCTTCAAAGGTGCAAGGAAAGGCATTCGCAGTCATAGCATTTCAAATCCAACTCCTCTATAACTCTGTCTTTACAGGACATCAATCATGAGATGAGAGGAACTGTAAGCTATTTTCCAGTAACACACTGCCAATCGCAAGACAAATGTCAGATGTCACAAAAGGAGAAGTAACCATTTTTCAGCCTGTGAATGTCTTCAAATATATTACAATGAAAGTGTGAAAAAAATGACCCTTTCAGCTTCATTTGTTCTGACAGGTGCCAGACCTTGGAGTTCGGCATTTTATCTTCATACTGCAATAATCCTTACAACATTTGAACAAGGCTGAGGGCAGTGGCATTAGTTAGTCTACAATTGTCCTCTTATGTACAATACATAAAATTTCAAAGAGTCTGGCCATTGAACTAAAAAAGATCATCTACTACTATTTTATTTGTGTTACAGAAAAAGATAAGGAGAAGGGATGCCCACATCTGAGATTAACACATGCTGGGGACTAGTTTTGTGTGGGCTCAGCCTGACTCCTGTATTGCATTGCCATGCTGCTATTGCCACTTGGGGAAAAACACATGCTGCTTAAAACTGAAATCAGGAAAAAACTCTACAAACATTCCCTGAAAACTCACTCGATACCGTGTGTGCGTTTAGTTCCTGACATCAAACAGGTGGACTCCCCTCAGTGACACAGCACGTTTCAGGGGCACCAGCCACTGGAATATTTTGACACGGAGCTCAGGGCACGTTCTCCAACCTAAAGCTCACTGCCCATCCTACAGCTTTTCCATTTCTGATAGCATGGAGGATGCTAAAACATAAGCCAAGTTAACATTAAAGAGTAGAACAAAGGAGGAAAATCAAGCTCAGGTGTAGCCATTCATTATTGTAATAAATTGAAGACCACTCAAAAGAATTTCACTCAACAGCCCTGAAGTTCCAAGTTATTCCTGTCGTTCCAGCCAGTCTCATGTTCTGCTTAGCCCCCACAAGAAGTGTGTGGTCATGGAAGTCATGGGTCATTTCCTGAAAATTAAGACCCCTCTGTACAACTCCAGCAGTTTTGACACAACATCCATAGATCTAATTTGTACAGAGTTATGCTGTTATTTAAGGGAAAAACGAAGAATATGTGCAAAGTCAAAAAAGATCTGCTCTAGATGTTACTGCAGGTCCCAAAAGAGTAACAAACATGCAAAAGACAAATAATAAGCAAACCTAGAATACAGTTAGTTTAGGCTAAAGTCAGTAACAGGGTTGGTTCCACTGGAATTTAAATGACCTCTTAAGCCTTTGCACTGTACAGCTTTCTGCAGAAGCAGTGCTGAATCCCTGAAGACAAAACCACCACTTGATTCACCAAATTTGACTTAAGAAAGTAAATCTTTTTCTGTGAATAAGTGTGACCTTATTGGCTCTGTGGAAGCAAAAGGATAAACAGTTTTAGTTCTTTAAAAAACTAACAGTACTTGTCATGGCAAAGACCTGTACAAAGAAGTAGAAGCCAAAATATTCTTTCATTTTTTCAAGACTGACTTTAAAAAATAAGTACATAGACATTGACCAAATCTGTATTGATTCCAGCACGTACAGTCCAAGCCATGGAAAGAAGAGAGTCAAGGCCTGAAGTCTGACCACAAGTGTAATTCCAGATTTCAGTTTTCCAGTCTGGTATTTGTGACTGCAGTTCCTTCCTTGGTTTCTGTGGCATGTCCTGTGCACTCAAAGCAATGTCATTCCTTTGACACGAGTGCAGCCAATCCCATGATGCTGGTTATCATCCCCCGTGGTTTGGTCCTTCTCTTCCACACACCCGGGATGAATGCACAGTTTGTCACAGGATGTGCACCGTAAACCCCACAGAGAGGCGAAGAAATAGCCATTGCCAGGGTCATTATTTAAAAAGCATAAATAAAAAAATCCAGCTGAAATAAATAGCTGTCACTGTGCAATGAGGGGATCCCAGCACCTCCGGCAGCACACATACCTGGCTGGGGATTAACTCCCGCTCCTGTCGCGGCACATGAGCGCCCTGAGCTGCGGCGATTTGTGGCCGCGGGGCTGCGGGGGGCTGCCCGCGGCGGGGCCGGGCGCGCTGCCCGCGCCGGGCGCGGCCCCGCGGCGCCGGCCCAGCCCGCAGCCCCACACCAGGCGCTCGCCGCGCAGCGCGGACAGGCGGCACTCGCACAGCTCGATCAGCGACGACACCTGGTCGTGCAGCGGCCGCGACTTGTATTTCCTCTGGGCCAGGCAGAAGAAAGCTTCCACAAAGGCTTGCAGACACATTCCTGCAAGGAGAAGGTGAGAGATGGGGAGGGCGGCATTTCTCGCAGCCTGCATTCCTGGGGGATGATGCTAGCTCTCGTTTCTTGTGGCAGCAAGGCCAAATGTGTGTGTGTGATGGGTATGAACACAACCGTGCTAGTTCACATCTTTTCATTTAAATGGCAGCCATCTGGAATGCTCAGAAAGCAAAGAAATGGACTGTCCTTCAAAGAGCAAAGGCCGAGGGTTTGTGTCACACTCAGGGGGTGTTTCGGGGCAGGGTAAGCCCAGGCTGGGTTACAGATGGGTGACATTCTCCAGCACTGAGGCAGCTTCTGGCTTTGCACACCTCAGCCTGGAATCCAGAGGGAAAGTGGTACAGTGAGAACACATTTTAGGATATCACACCATCAAATTGATGTAGTATTAGCCTTGATTTCTGCTGCCAAAATTATTAAGGTGAAACCAAATGAGACACACAGTAACATACTGAGCATCAAGGAAAACAATCCAGCCAGAGAGAAAAACAAGTTTATGTCGGCAGCTGAATGGAGTCTTTTCAACCCTGTATTTTTAGAGATGGATCTGACCCAAAAGTTCACACCAGTGTGTTATTTCAGTCTGCAGCACTATGAAGGTAACCCCATTACCAAGTATCACCTTAGCAAGATGTGAGTTTATTTGCAGCACTACTTCCTGCACAGCCTGTACCAGCTATGAACCTTTTGAAGGTGAAGAGGCAATTTTTTCAGTCATACTCAGCAACTCCACAATAGTTTCCACTGAATGAAAAACAAACAGCTGAAGAGAGCAGTGCCAAAAATGTCTCTGCTATAATACAACTGCTCTGCCCCTTCCCACACAGACGTGCCCTGCAGAAGGCCCGTGCTGCAGGGGATCCTCTTCTGCTGTTCAATCACATCTCACTAACAGCACATTACCAGAGCCAAAGGGAAGAGGAGCTGAGTATTAACACTAATTATTGTATTTAAAACCTGGAAGTAATACCTACTCAAATTCTTAATTAAGACGCCAGACCTCAATTGGTTGTGTGGAATGTCACAAGCTCTCCCAGTTTGAACATACTCTTAAGATTATTTTAGGATGAAATATTGAAAGGTTTGGGGTTTTTAACTGTGTTGGCTTATTGATGCTGTAGGAAAGGCACCTTTTCAAAATATGACAATTACATTCTGAAGTATAATTTCTCTCAACCAAGGCTGCAGCTGGGGTCGTTTACGATCTTGGCTGTAAAACAGCTTGCAAAGGAATTGTTGAGTTATCTGAAAGCAGCAGCTGCCAGCTCAGTAAATTATTTTATCAGTCACAGTGAGCTGCAGGCAGGGAAAGCACCTCTGGGTAGCACACACACACTTTCTCCCCAGAAGTGACACTCATGTGAAGCGTATTATGAAAAAAGTTAGAAGCTGTTTTAGAACAACAGAATCCTGCTTGTCTTGGTTACAGCTGGGACTGGGCCAAACATAAAGCCAACAGAAACAGGTGGATAGTTCGTGTTTTAACACCTAAAAAGCATCTGGTTCATTGACACCATACACAAATCTCTCAGTTTTTGAAAGCCTGAAGATTCAGTTGCATGTCTGTTATTTTTTGTGGTGAAATTCTACCAACCAACCTATGTAAGTGATTTATACCCACCCTGAAAAATTTTATATAGCTGTGAAACTGAGGTGACCCTCACATACCTAAAGCAATGCTACCCTGAAGGGTAACTGCCACAGCACTAACCAGGAGAATTGGTTGTGTATGTGCATGCCTCAGGTGTACATGGCTTCTTCCCATTTCTATCAAATGTTTGAGGTGTACCTGAGCCACTAAAATTGAAAAAAATAACCCCAAAAGTCAGATGTCATAGTTTTTGAATACAAACCTGGGTTACCAGATTCCTTGTGGTCAATGCCCATGCTGTTCCACCTCCTTGTGATATCAATATATAGGATATCTACAGCAGCCATTGAAAAATTGCTGTTACTCAGTTTACAGTTTCTGTTAAAAAGAAACAAAATAAAGAAGAGATTCTTGTGACATCCAAACTCCCAAGTTAGGAAAAATTCTGCAAGGGTAACTTGCAGGAGAAAAGTTTACCCATGTCATGTGTACTGAGCCACTGTAACGTGCTCAGTCTAATAAAATACACACAGCAGAGAGCAAACAAACCAGCATTCATTAAGTGCTCCTATCTGAAAAGAACAGGCCCAAACCCGGAATATTTCAATTAAAAATATGACCTGACTGTTACACAGAGCTTTCTCCCAGGGTATTGCCAGTACTCTGAGGCTGTAAGAGAATGGAATTAATTGGTGCACTGCAAAACCCACCACAAATCTGCGCAGCCTATCTGCACGAGGCAGAGTTTGCACAGAGAAATACCCTTTTATTTGTCTGACTGATCCTGTTTGGAAAGGGCTGGAGGAAGATTTCAGGCACAGCCTTGCTCCTCCGTGCCTGAACACCGGCAGGATTTGCCCTGGTGGTTCTGAGCCCTGCATGGACAGCAGCTCAGGATGCAGCTGGGGCAGTGGGGCAGTGGGGCCGTGGGGCTGTGGGGCAGTGGGGCTGTGGGGCAGTGGGGCAGTGGGGCTGTGGGGCTGGGGGGCAGTGGGGCTGTGGGGCAGTGGGGCAGTGGGGCTGTGGGGCTGTGGGGCACTGGGGCTGTGGGGCAGTGGGGCAGTGGGGCCGTGGGGCCGTGGGGCTGGGGGGCTGTGGGGCAGTGGGGCAGTGGGGCCGTGGGGCTGTGGGGCTGGGGGGCTGTGGGGCTGTGGGGCAGTGGGGCAGTGGGGCAGTGGGGCTGTGGGGCAGTGGGGCACTGGGGCACTGGGGCACTGGGGCACTGGGGCACTGGGGCTGTGGGGCAGTGGGGCTGTGGGGGAGTGGGGCTGGGGGGCACTGGGGCACTGGGGCTGGCACTCTGTACAGTGTTGATTGTGGATGGAACAGGCCCTGTGTCCAGGATTCCCAGATGTCTGGCAGCCCGGCTGCCACTGCTGCACGTGCCAGAGAGCTGGCCAAAATTTCTCGCTGGAAAAGAACAAAAAAAAATACCCACCCCAAACTCGGATAATTGAAGCAAATCTCACTCTTTTGTACCCTCAACAGAGCTCCCTTAAAATAGAGTAACACCTCATCTAGATACCCCAAAAATTCCCAGGCAGCATCCAAGCAAGGACTAGAGACACAGACAGTGTTTCCCTTTTAGCTGCTTTTTTAGAATGAAGAAAATATTAAAGGAGAACAGCTTTTGATGAGCCAGAATTTGGGTGGACAGTCTTTGCACTTGCCAGCACACAAATCCCACTCGTGCACCATTTTATTCCTGAAAAAATGTTTTATTCCTGAAAAAATTCCTGTGTGATACAACACACAGAAACCTGACCTCCCTTCTGAAATGAACAGCAATGACAGCTCTTCAATAAAAGGTCCTTATAGCTGGTATACATGCTCTGGGAGAAAATAGACAAAAATATCTGCCAGTATTAAAAAGTTTAATCTAACATGCATTAAGAAACTTCAAATGCTATTTCATTGAGATATGGCAATTTATCTGACTATTCCTAAAAGAAAATGTTGGCATTTATTCTGTATTCCTCTGACAAATGCCAAAATAAGGCTGGATTAAGCTACAAAAAATACAGAACTGGATGCAATCCTGTGCTGGTCTGTGGATAGAGCAGATGCCTTCAGACATTTTCTATATATCGTAATTTGTATAAACCAAGTTGTTTTATATTCATTCCTGAATGCTAAATGCATCTGCATAGAAACAGGATCTGTTTTAAGAGTACATCTGCTGCTGCTGCTCATTTCTTTTGTCATAGTCAATGAAAGACAGAAAATGAGGTATTTGTACCATGACTAGAACAGATATAGCCATAAAAAACAATGAAAAAAACCCTTCCTAAATAAGAAGCATGTGAAAAAATAAATTGAGTTCCTTGACATTGCAAGGTGCAATTTCACAATGCAAATCCTCCCTGCACGGTGCATCAGGAAGTGGCATTTGGGAATCCTCCTGCAGCCTGGGGCGGCCGGCGGTGCCCCCACAGCCGACAGGATCACATCCAGTGACCCAATTTCAGCTGTCACCTCCTCACAACGATATTCCCGCGTTTACTGGGAACGTGACATGTTGACCAAGACGGCAAATTGTATCTGCCAAAGTATCACTGATCTGCTGTCAAATAAAGACCCAGCTTCCTCCCAGACACGCACTCACGGGTCGGGCATTTCAGGAGCTGGGGAAGATGAAAATGTATTTTTTTTTGTAACCGAGCAGGCCGTGGCTCCCCGCTGGCAGGCACCACAGAGCCTGGGCTGTTTCTACCCCACTGACCTTATGAAGGTGCGGAATCCCGTGGGGCCCAGCTTGGTGGTGCCTTTGACCCCGAGGAAGCGGATGAAGAGCGCGGCCACCCTGTCCACGAGGCGCAGGTAGCTGAAGTGCTTGGCGTACTTGGGGAACACCTGCTTGAGGCACAGCGAGGGCAGCGCGGCCTCCGGCGCCTCCTCGCCCGCCTCCGGCGCCTGCTCCACGCCCTGGCACCTGCAGCAAGCACAGCACAGGGGTCAGCTGGGCACGGACCCACCCTCATCCGCCCTGCCCCGCGTGGGGACACCGCCCGCACAGCAGGGTGCTCGTGACACCCAGCCGCTGCGGTTGGGGTGGCACTGTCACTCACAGTGGCACTTTGTGGCACTGCGGCTCACAAAGCACTCGGCCTTCTAAGATTATTGCTGCAAAGTGTTAAAGTAATTATATCCACACTTATTCACTGAGGTTGAATGTCTATCAATGTGGTCACTGTTTTTATAAAAGCTTAAAGTCTTTAAAAATGAACAACAGCCTTAGGAAGTGCTTTGATTATGTTATGTTATGTTTGATTATGTTCCTTTTTGCTGCAGATAACAAAGTAGAAAAATAATGTTATTTTTGTCATTAGTTAAGTAAAGCTTAGTTATTAGTTTTGTTCTTTCTCATGTAAGATGGGATGGTGGTGTCACTGCCATTGAACACCTGCCAAAAGAGCAAGAGTATGTACAGCCAAGAAACAACAAGCACACACGCTTCTATTTTTAATCTTAAAAAGGTCGGTTCATGAATTTAAAAATTCAAATCTTCAGCCAGTTGAACCAGACCTTGACCAAATGTGAAACCTTGTACACAGTAGAGAGGAGGTTGTGCTGTTTCTAACACAACTCTCATTTTAATGATGCCTGGAAGGCCCAAACCCTTTCTCATTCTAAATTCAACAGTGTTTTGGATTGTACATTATTCATTCATCATTAATGTTTTTAGTTAAAAAAATATAAAGCTTTACTTTAAAAGGCGCAAGCAGAGTTGAGGATATTTCATTTTTCATAGCAAACACTGAAGAGACTGTTAAAGGGATCAGCAATAAGAAATGTCACAGAGAGAAGACCCAGAACAGAACCAGTGCTGTGGATGATCGTCACTGCTGGGAGCCACAGAAGACTCTGTCACCCTGGCTGGGGGGGAATGGACACAAATCATTAAAATATCTCTGGTTTGGTTTAGGGTCATAAAAAAAATTGTATTTTGGTCAAACAAGAAATATTCTTGGATGCAATAAAGCAGAGGCTCTAAACGACCACCTAGAATTTCCTGCTTCCCTCCTTTCTATGGGGAAAAGTCTGTAGCTGTCTTGGAGGTCATGGATAAAACTCAGAACCAGCATCCCATTTCAAACTTTTACTGAGAGACCTCTTAAATCCATACTTCTTATTAGAAAAGTATTTTACAATTAAAACCAGCGGGTTTTTGTATGCTATTGCATGTCTCATTCCTTTCCACTTATACATTAGGAAAGTCTGTAAAATATTTAAATCAGAACAAGAAAACTTAGTCTTTATTGCTAAATGTTGTACTTCCATTTGGTAAAAACGAAAAAAAGGGAATCTACTTCTTAGTTTGCTTTTGCAGGTTAGGACTTTAATAAAGTTTAATGATTTGTTTTCATTCTTTAGCTCCCCCTACAAGATTTCCTTACTTTTCCTTTTTTAAAACACTAGAGCCCAATTAATACGATCATACAATTTGAATTACAGTGGAAGATATATTTTACACTTTCAATAAAACTCAGACTTTCCACAGCAAACCTGCACAAGGGCTTGTCTGTGTCTGCACTATGAACTGATCCACAGAGCTGCCTATTCTGCACACTCACCTTCCCTGATTTACACTGACTATATTCAGGGTGCAATTCTCCACTGCTACCACAGACACTACCTCAATAAAAGTTTATTTTCTGTATTATTCACACACCTGTGTGCCCACACCTCAGTGTGGTCTCAGCATGGCTAATTAAGACAAACTGCCTGGGTAGGTCCATACAGCCAAGTGCGGTGCCTGTAAATCCAGAATTTTACTGTGAGTGCAGATTTTCCAAGGAAAGGGTGCACAGCCCGTTTCTTGCCTCAGCACTCAGACAAACTGCACTCCTTGCAATGCTCCATTTCATGTTCTCTGGCGTTTGGCTGCCATCTGCCAGAGCCACGGTGTGAGGGCTGAACTCCCCAAGGGTCACCAGCCAAAAATCAGGATCAGCAGCTTCCTCAGAGCAGAGCAGAAGAAAAAAGAGGGAAAGAACCAGCAGAGAGAAGGAGAGAGGATGTCAAGAGTGCAGGAGGAAGGAGCTACAAAGAGCAGAAATACAGCTCCAAGTCCAGCAGCAGTGAAAATGTGAGGGGGATTTTCATCTCCATGTCTACCTTTAAGCTCAGCAGTCACCTAGAAAATAGAAAAGCACTCATTTTTGGGATTTCACTTGTCACAGAATCATGGACTAGTTTGGGTTGGAAGGAACCTTGAAGCCCATGCAGGTCCATCCAGGGGCAGGGACACCTTCCACTGTCCCAGGCTGCTCCCAGCCCTGTCCAACCTGGAACTCTCCCAGGGATGGGGCAGCCACAGCTGCTCTGGGCACCCTGTGCCAGGTTTGGCCCTGAAAACCTCATGGGCCCAGCGAGGAGCTGCCCTGGGGCTGTGGGAAGGGACCGGGAACTCCTCATCTCCAGAGAGCCCTGCCCAGGGTCCCTCCCTTAGCTCCTCTCCCACGGGATTTCCAACAGGCAGGGGAGGAGAGGGAAGCTGAGCCCCACTCTTTAAAGCTGCTCGTTAGAATTAATTGTTTTGACTGGCACAGCTGAGTCAGGCAAATGAATGAAAGGTCAAATATAAGGTAATGCTTCTGTTGCCACACAGACAAAAAGCAAAGCTTCATTTACATACTAATGTCTGACCTCAATACATTAGTTTCTCTAATTCTGCAGCTTATGAAAGATCACTCTTTAGAAATGATCAACTGTGGTGCAGCGTTAAAAAAAAATTAAATTTTAATAAAGCTTATGGAAATGACATCTAAGACTACTTATCTTTTACACATGATTATTAATTTATTAATGTTTCCTCCATCTATGTTTTATTCCTTTCTTTCTGACCAGCCTTAATCTTTATGCAAATACAAGTTGCTAAGGGACAAACAAATTTGCAACTGCTAATTAAAGGCTTCAAAATTTGCAGCATTTTGTACACTTGTATATAAAATTTAGCTGTCAAATTCAGAGTAAAATGGGGTAAGAATCACAATATTAATATTTCTAAGAATGCTTACTTGGTGTATTTTACATTTAGGGCATTGCTAGAAGTATAAATTAAGCAATTTCAGTATCAGCTTACAACTGCTTACCTAATAAAAGAAAATATTATGTTCTGGATTCTGAAGCTATAATTATTCCCTCAGCTGAGCCTCTGTTCTCCAAGCAAGGACTATGTTAACATAGTTAAAAGCAGAGAATATTTTGCATGACAAATCTGTCTGCCCACCCATTTATCAGCACAGAATATGGACCTCCCAAAGAACAGGTAAGTGTTTGTTCCTGGAGCGTGTAGGAAGGAAATACATTTGTGTGCTCATTCACAGGAATAAATCATTTAGGAAACTAAGGCCAAGCCAGAGCAGTGTCTCTGCATTATCAACCATTCATGAATTTGCTTTTATGAAGTAATCCCATTAGTTTTATTTTCACAGAGACTTCCAGCACTCCCAGGATGTCGCAGCGAGCAGTTTCATGGTTTCTCTGCATGTTGTGTGAGTAATCAGCTTTTGTTTCATTCTGGCCACTCGTGAGTGTCATTTGAAGAAAATTAATATTCATCCCTTCTTCACCCTCTGGCAAAGTATAAAAACATCAATAGCACAAGAATTTCCACCTTTCAAAATAATAACATAGTTGCACAAAGATAGAAGTATTAAAAGAATGTCAAACCCACAGAATAAGAGATTTTTTACATTATGTTAGAAAAATTATAGCTCCTACATAGAGTTTATTCAACACTTTGGAGAATGCTTTGAGGCAGGCAAAGCAACCCCAGTAGAGTCCATATTTCAAAGAGCAGAATCAATCAGATTAAATATAAGGATTGATAATCACCACAGTGTTGGCAGACAACGAACTTCTGATCACACCAAATACATTTTGAAAACACAGCAGCTGTCCTGTCTCTGGGAAGCAGAAAATGCTGAAAGCAGAATTTCCATCTCTCTCTGAAAGAAAAAAAAACCCTGCAACTCAGTGAAAGAAATAAATTGGGTAAATCACCTCACGTGGACTTTAAACTTCACCTGCAGCTTCCAAGCCTGACATGGTGTCCCTGAGAAGGGTGAAAGACACGGAGCGCACTGCTTGTTTCACATTCTAGGTGAATCCATGGGTAAAATGTACTCCATAGCTTTGCCATTTGCTTAAGAAAACCAAAATAATTGATTAGGCTGCTGGGAAAGTGAAGCCCAAGCCCCTGCAGCCTGTCAGCAGCCATCAGAGCAGCTCTCACCCGCAGCACCTGCCCGTTCCGGGCTCTCCGTTCCTGTCCCTGGAGTGCTTTTTGTTTGCCACAGCCATCAGTCCCCTTTCTGGGAAGGATGGTTCACTGCCTCTTCAGATTGATGGATTTATTATAAAAATAAACACTTCTCATTAAAGATTAAATAGCTTTTGGCAGAAAACAGAAGACTGGAAAGTTTTGCTGCCTTGCACAGTGTTAATGAGCGTTTCCAAGATGTAGAAACTTGGCGTGGATCCTGCTCTGCTCCACACCAGGGACACAAAGCCACGGATGAGAACATTACTGACATTTTCATTTCATATGCAGAGACGTCTAGAGCTGTGGTTTGATTTCTACAGCCCACCCTAATTCATAGCTTAAATAATTAAAGGAGAAATGCATCTGAGGAGTCTCAGGTGCTGAAAAAACCCAGCTATTTCCTAATTATTAATTGAGATACTTTACTTCCAACTTTCTCCTCTTAAGAATAATGGTGGTATCATTCTGCATTCACTACAGATTTATTACTCTTAATGTATCACAAGCAGTGAATGCTTATGTTATTACCTGCCAGCTATGAGTGCAGCAGAAAATATGGCATTACTGTAATGAAATAATGGATAAGCAATGCAAATCCTGCATCCAAAGCCTTTGTTCCACTGTAGCAAAAAATTATTACAGAACAAAGATCATTAAATATAGTCCCAAATACTTTATTTTCTGTGGAGGTAGCTGTTATTATTCCTAGTAGATTTATTTGTGTTCACTATTTGCTTTCAAGGTACTTATGTGCCTCATTATTTCTCCAGAGTTTCTTTTGTTTCTTTAGAAAAGTGTGCTTGAAAAATAATAATGCAGGATAGTGCAAAGGCAAACCAGCTGTAAGGCTGGGAATACACTGAAATTAGACCACCAAGTGTTTTACAGAACAGAAAAAAACCCACAAAAAACCAAAAAAAAACAAACCCCAAGATATTTCTTCCCATGTGGAAATTATTCTTCGAAAGCAATTGTGCTTATGCTGGGACAGAAAAGGAGCTTTACCCTGTCATCCAAGGGAGCAGAAAGCAGCAGTGCAATTGCATTTATCAGCCTTAATCCTCCTATTAAAGCAGGTGAATTCTCATACACAAAATAACACTCCTGATGATTACACTGCTATTAAGTCATGTGACTTCATGCTTTCATTTTGTGGCAACTGGGTGCTAGGCAGTTTTATTGCTTTCTCAGTGTTTCAGAGACTAGAGACCAATTATGACTTAAAAATAAGCCAATCAACTCTCTTGCTGAAAGATGACTTGCAGCAGAAGTTAAATTATAGAGAACATCACTGCCCCCAATACATTAATTTCTGTCACTCTGTCACTGTAAAAATTTACAGCAGATATAATCTCTTTGAAGGGGGATCAAGTCATAGAAAGTACGAGCCTAGTTTTAAATAGAATTTTAATTTTAATGAAAGCTTCAGGGAATGATGTTTATGCTGCTTATCTTTCATACCTGGTGATTAACTTAATTTATACTTAATGGAAGAGGATATTTCTAATCCCCAGACAGGCTCAACATCTGTCTGTGACTATGTTTTTGGAAGCCTTAAGCTGCTTGTGATTGATGTAATAAAACCAGGATCCTGCAGAACTGACACCTGAAGGATATCAGTAAGAGGGAAAATGTTATTTTTCTGCTCAATGCCTCTGCTTAAGTCAAACCAAAATCCAAGCACTTAATATTGCTGTCCCTTAAAAGCCTGCTTTGCACTCCCTCACCATTATTTGAGTTTGAACAGGGCAATAAGCAAACAGTTCTCAAATATGTTTATGATTCAATATTCACTCATTATGTGCAGTGCCTGAGACACGTAACTTTCTGATGGCCTGAAGCTAATGAGAATAATAAACCTCCTGCAAAAAAACCTGTGAAATAGTCTCCATTTTTTCTTCACTTCTCGTGCCATTTATTTAAACCCAAATATTAGCAAAAACAAAATTTTGCATTTAGCACATAATTGTAACAGGGAAAAAAAAGTCTTGAAATGTAAACATTTTGCCAGAAGAAGATAAAATTTTCAACTTTGTCCCAAAAAATCACAGTACTGTTGAAGAAAAAATAATAGGTATTTCCAGCTGTCATTTACATCTATGTTATTTTAAATTCTAATCCTTACAAGTAAGAAGCTTGCACTGGTGTTCAGGGATATAATCCATGTGTGCACATTCATTTATTCCATTTCCCTGTTATCTGTTACAAGTGTGTGATGTGGCCCAGGAGCCCCACTCCAAGGAGGGATTTGTTTCTTCCCTGAGTGAGGTGATGCACCTCAGCCTGCCCTTGGCTGATCAATTGGTTCTAACATCTTCTAGGCTGCATGAAATCTGATTTTTTGAAATCAATTTGTTCATGGGTTGTGCCATTCCTGAGAGAACACAAAGTACACGACTCAGGAGTCACACGAGGAACTGGAAGATGGAACTGGAGACCAACACAAAGCATTCAAGGCTCCCCCCAGATATTTTTTGCAAAAAATATCACAGTTGGTGTAGTTTTAGTTACACATAACATGGAGATTGTAAAAATGTCAAGGAGACAGGTAAGAAATAAGATATTTTTATACCATATACACATAGCCCTGCTGTACATAGAGATATAAATACACACTATACAACTCCAATTTCTGTTTGTAGTATAAGCCTGTACACTTATGCTATGAAACTGAAGCAATTCAGTATAAGAGAGATTACAGAAAATTAGAAGTTATTGGAGTTTACATTACAGAGCAACTGGGAAAATTGATTTAAAGGCAGAGCTGCTTCTGTGCAGCGCAAACACTCAAGAAGGTGAAAGGGAAAAATGTCAAATTAAATACACATACATACTTCATTTTAGACAAGGCAATTAAGCTAATATTCTGAAAATCAGATTTCATTCAAGAAGCATTTAACTGCAGATTAGTAATGGAAATTGTGCATATACAAAAGCCAGGAAAGAATCCTACGGTCAAGAGTGCAGCTGAATCACTGCTCCTGCAGTAAGAAAACCAGATTATCTTAGCAAGCTACAGGCTACCTAGAGGTGAAGATGATTTTGCTGATAGCAGAAACTCAGCTCAAATGATTAACATATTGAAGTGTCAGGAAAAAACACTTTGCACTCAAACCTAACTATTAATGCCCTTCCTTGTATGAACACAGAAATTCTGTGAACCCCCCTGGACGCACACAGATGTTGCCTTTAAGACAGGGAAAAAAGTGGTTTTAACTTCCAACTACAAGAGCTTTATTGTATTGGAAACTAAAGAGGAAATGATAGGGGTTGGACTGAGATGATCTTTAAGGTCCCTTCCAGCTGACTCCACCAAGCACTTAAGTAAACACTTCAGTAGTTGATGAATAAGGTCAGAATTGCTATTGTTTTATATCCTATCCAATGTAACTGGAGCACATTTCTGACCATATTTAACCTGAATTTTCACTGGTTTCAGCTGAAGCTTCCCGTCAGCAACACCCGGATACAGCAAACATCTGCATGCAGCACAGCTCCCAGGGATGCTTTGAAGTCCTGCTGACTTTCTGGTTTAAAAAACAAAGCAGAGCAACACAAAGCAGCTTACTGTGCTAGAATTCAGTCAGAGCAGGCAGCAGAGGAGCTCCAAGAGCCACACGGCAGTTTGGGAAGGAGGCTCGGACAGCAGAGCTGAGCCATCACTGCTGCTCCTCCTGCCCCAGCCAGAGCTGCTGGGACAGTGCTGAGGGCACAAACTGCAGCTAGACCTGCCTGAAACCAAAACTCCTACCACCAAAACTCACTGACAATCCCCAACCACATACCTGAGTCCACAGATGCATTCAGACCTGCTGCCTCCATGGTTATTTTGATGCCATGTGCAAAGAGATGAAGCAGCCTCCCCTTTATTCCTGACCTCGCTTCTTTTTGGGCAAACTTTGGAGATTACAGGAACTCTTGTGGCTACTAGAGCAAAGTGACATATTTTTTCTTTTCTCTGTATTTTATCACAAAGGCTTTCTTTTTATGTAAAAATAATTGTAAGATGGGAAAAGGCAAAAAAAACCCTTCTTAATGATCTACGTATACTATGGTGCGAATATCTAAGAGATGTAATTGCTACAGCATGTTTTGATGCATTTAAATGTTTGGAAAGTTCAAGTTTCATGGAGACACTTATGACAGGTCACATTCCTCAGTTCATCTCCACTCCTTCCTCTACTGCTCATGAGAAAGAAAAAAGAAAGAAAGGAGATGTCAACAAAAAACTAATTAGATTAGCTGCATCTCAAAGCACTGTGATTCAAGTGTAATTGGCCAAAGTGGTCTCCATTCCCAAGCTGATAGCACAGACCAGAGCTGGGCTCACCCCAGAGCCGGGGGCACTGCACACACCAATTACTGCCAAAGCACACCACGGGCTGGGCCAATTAATTCCACAGTGCTGCAAACGAAACCTTTTCAAATCCTGCAACCCATATCAGCTCTTGTCCATTAAAATTTCCAAATGAGCTGGGGCTGTCATCAGCTCACTTGCTCAGTACATTGTGAGCACTTCCAGCTGTCCCTCAATATGGGGTCATTGCAAGAATTCAGGATGAGACTGGCTCCACTCTGAATGTGCAAGTTCAAGTACAGCCTGTCCAGTCAGGATGGGAGTGCCTGGAATACAACGTGTGAGCAAACACAGACCTGCTTGCAAAACTGGACTGTGAATAACAGCACTTTTTGCAGTGGTGAAGGCTAAAATAAAAATAATCATAAATTAATCTGTATCTATACAAGGAATGTGGTTAGCTATTTTAAGAGAAATATTATTACCCATTATTAACCAATTTTAGTCAATTAAAACATTTCAGATTATAGCCACTTAAAAATTAAAAGATTTATCACCAGATTTAATTATCTTTTTTTTGTGTTGGGACTTCTGCCACAGCACATTCAAATTGTTTGCCAATGTTCTGCCCTGAGTATTGTATTTTCTGTTGGTGTAATACAACATAAGTGGCTCTTAAAACCAATGTAGAACTATTCTGTCAGTCAAGCACTACCAGATCCTTTCCTTTACAGAGGGACATCTCACACTGTAGTTCATAGAATTTCCAATAGGGCCTGTCCTAATCAATAGGAGAAAGGTTAAATGCTCTTAAGGATGTAGCAGATAAATAATTTGAAAAGCAAGAACAGAGAGCAAGGATCAAGATACCACATCTGCTTCACAACACTGAAGAATGTCATTGAGGCAAGTTCTTCTTGAGCAGGATGAGAAATAGCAGTAGAAATAAATACTCTCAACTACAGAAAAACCAAGTTAACATTTCAGTAATCTGAACTGAAGGAACATTGACAAACAGCACATTTAAAAGTCTCCCTCACATGTCTAACTCATCAGAAGCTGCCCGGGCTAATGTAACAGACACGAATTGATAGTGGAGCTGGCAGATTGCCTGATGAAGGACTAAAGCAGAAAGCCCTCCAGGAAAGAGAAAGGGGCTAATTCAATGTGCCTCCAAAGGGCTTTGGCACAGCCAGCCTGAATATGAACGCTGGCTCGTTCTGACTGATGGAGAAAGGAATTGTGTCAGCCTCCAAAATGAACCAGAGGAGGAAGATCAATCTCAAAAAGCCACACATATGAGTTTATACAGTCTGAGGCAGAAATCAGGCTTGGGAGTGAAGAGGTGGTGCTTGAGAGGCATTTGAATAGCTGCAGACCCGAGCAGACTTGCAGGTAAAGGGTGCAGGAATCAGCCCATAAAGTCAATTAGCAAATGGAAACCCAAACACTGGCACTTCCATAGCTGCCTTGATTACATGCTGATTTTGACAGGCACTAAACTCACTCCATGTAATGCAAAAGGCACTGACAACCCTGAGTAATGAATCCCTGAGGATCACAATGCAGTTGCTCACAGCAGTGGAAACTCACACACATTACTGAGGAACAGCCATTATTTCCTGATCAGTGATAACTGCAGCCCCAGCATTCCCCATCCAGCCTCTCCACATGGCTGTGCACCGAGTTTCTGACCCTCTTCATCCACCCCTGTCACACAATCATAACCTTACAATGCAGATAGTGAGATAAACACAGTAATAAATGGCAAGAATGACTTTATCATCAACAAAATCTAGGCTAATCATACTCTCGAGACATCTCTGCACAGTGTATTTTCATTTTTCCATTAAACATGACTCTGACATCAGGGGAGGTTATGAAACTGAAGAAAAATATCTGGAAAATAAATGGAATACAGCTGAACAGGTGATTTCCTGACTTTCCTCAAGAAAGTACAAAATTTCTCCTCAACATCAAGAAATTAAAAACAGCATTAGGATTTGGAAAATGTCTTTGGAACATACAAAAGACTGACCAGAAATTAATTCATGTTTTTATTAAATACAGATCCCCTTCTCCTCCTAGAAATTATTCACTTTTTCCCCTCTCATGGAAAGAGCAAAAGTTGTGTAATCAACACGGTGGAAAAAATGAACCATCTTGTTTTGTGCAAGAAAAGAGGAAGATCTTTTGTGTAGCAAGTTATACAAAAAGCTTGTTTTGACTGAATTTCTTCCTAACACCAAAAGAATAAAATAAAAAAGTCAGTCTGACAGACATTAATATTTACAGGGTGCTCTCAGAACAGAGTGACATTAGCCAATGTTTGCATGCTGATCTTGCAAAAATTTGAGAGCAACCACATTGGGGTTCTTCCTGCTCAGGAAATTAGTTAATCATATTTGACATTTGCTAGAGCCACAGGACCCAGAGAAGAGAATTGTACCTGACATATTTTAAAAAGAAGGGGAAAAAAAATAATCAGAACATCACAAATAAATTTCAAGGCTGGTTTCAAATGGAAAAAAGCACTGCAGAGAATAGCACCCAAGAAAAGATAAACTAGCAATGAAACAGCAAGGGCGTGATAGGTAATAAACCAAAAGCATTCAGTTTGGAGGGCACAAGGAATTGATTGTTTTTCTAACAGCCATAGATTAAATTACATTTCATTTCCAAAGTGTTTCAATTCTTTCTTCTGTCAGTGGCTATTTCAGAGCTGAATAAAAGTCATTTTATTACTTAGGGGGCTGCACCTCCATCATCTCTGGCAAGGAAAAAGCAGATTTTATCCCATGAGCAACTCATATTTCTAATGGCACCTATGCCATAGCGCTATGATTTCTTTATCAAAAGAATAAAATGGCTCTTTTCTATCTTGAAATATGTAAGAAACTAGGCATGGAAATGCAAGAGATCACACTAGGACACAGAGTAAACAACAGCAACCAAAATACAAAGGAGTCCCTATTGCTGGAGTAATTAGCATTAATAAACTAGGGCATAAATATTTTTGACAGGACAGGAAAGAGGGTCATTAGCATTTTTGGGATGATATAAATGTTCTTCCTATAACATGCTGAGCAGTCCTGCTCCAAATGATCCTCCCAGCTTTTCTTTATACCTCCAAACATCTGACATCCAGTGGAGAATAAACAGCATTTACATGAGACTGAGACTCCTTTCTGTTCCTCCAATCAATGCAATTTGAGGAAGAATAAATTGCTAATAATTAAACAAACAGTGAAACTAAAACCTTTTTACTACTATCAAGATTCCAAATTAGGCACAGAAAAATAGAAGTTTGCAAAGCTTTTTGAAATGGATTTTCTGTTGGAGGCACAACATCCACAATGATTTGCATCAGTGATTATCTTAATTAAACTGCTGTTTACATAAGTAACGTTGATTTACTTTACATGTTGTTCAGTGTCATTAGACCATTCATTTAATTGTGCAAATTTCCTTTAGCTGAAGCCTTCTCCCACCTTCAGCAGGCTGTGAACAGCACCTCTGTTGTAAGGAGTGAATCCAGAGCAAGTTTAATAATTACTGCACAGGTTTCAGTCACACAAATCACAAATCTCCAGCACGTCAGTGGTCTGGATGTTTGCCACCACCTACTCATCCTTAAAATCCATGAAAACAGCACTGCCACAGAGACAGAGCAAAGATCCATTTGCAAAAATCACCTTCCATGGCATTTTATTAAATGTTTTAATTTCTTCATGACGAGCAAAAGTTGAGTTCTGCATTAAGTGACTTAAAACTAGGAATAGATCAGTTCTGCTGTGGAAGAAAAGCCACCATGTATATTTAAATACATTGATCTGAACATGTATCACCACAGATTTTCTATCACTAATTGCTGGCAGTGCCAAGAGAATTTACCAGCAACCCCTGCATGTAAAGACTGGACTTGTGTTGGAAAAATTAAGAGATATGTATGGAATGAAAAACTGATCTTATTCTGCTTAAATTTTTTTTCAATATTATACACCACATGATAGGAAGGAGGAGAAAAATATCAAAACACTGTGAAGATGAGGGAAAATTAAACTAAAAAAAATCCTGAGCTATTAATCCTTCCTGATAATGAAGTACTTCAGGATGACTTCTAAAACTCACTTTCATTTAGATGCCTCATTTATTTTAATCTGGGAGATAATTAGAAGGAAATCAAATTCTCCACAGCAGAATATTTACCTGAGATGCAGCTCAAACTTCTCAGTATTTCCCCTGTGTGTTCAAACTCTATGTTATATATATTGCTAAAACCTTACTGAGATTAATGTCCGTGACTTCATTACCATCAAAATCTGAGTCTATAAGGCTTGCTGCAGGTCAGCTGTCAGAACAGCAATTCTTTCAGATTTTTTTTCTATCAATAGGCCAAGTTTTGCTCAGGAAATTCCACACAGTGTCCCCAGCTCAGTAAAATGCACCTGGCAGCAGAAGGGGTGAATGCCAGGGGAGGGATGGGCAGTTGGCACACGAGTTCCTGCACATCCTCACCAGCAGGCCCCAGGGCACTGCCCTGTGCTGGCTGACTCAGGGTGCACACACACAAATATTCCTCTCCAGGATGCTCTGGGAACCAGACTGCCCTGGAAGAAAAGCTGCACCACTGATGAATCCAGTGGTTTATCTCATCACCAGCTAATCCTGTTAGAAATTATTTAGCACTCAAAATGTATCGAAGAAGAATCCTCAGCTGAATGAGTCTTCCCCACACACTGGCATCCTTTAGCAATTTATTTGTAATTATCATTTGCCTTTTTTCCATATCTAATATGAAGTTAATGAATGCCTGACATAACTTCAGCAGAAAAAAAAGCCATGACTAGTTACATAATTACAGGTTTAAAAATGATCTTTTTCAGCTCTATGCACTGAAGTAATCTTTAAGGGTAGAGGTTAAGTACAGGCAACACAGAATATAAATTGCTTTGGAAAATGTTCTGTACAATGACCACAGCAACCTCTCCATGTGGCACTGCCTTTGAAGGAAGAGTTTGATCTCATAATAATATTGCAATAATACTTGGTATTATCAGTCATGTCTTGTTCATGGGCCTCTGTCTATAAAAGGACAGCAAATTTGCACTTGAAATCATTACAGAATGTGAATAACATTTCAGGTTACCACTAAGTGCCAAGAGAAGAGCAAAGTGGATACTCTAGCATGGAGGCAAACCTATGAGCAAGAATTTATAGCGAAAAAACAAAAAAGAAAAAAAATCGCCCTTTCATGTCTTCAAAGAACTGCTTAAAATAAAGTGTTTCATCAAAAAAGAAGATATTATTCAAAAAAGAAGATATGATTTCTCTGCCTGATCCCACCACAGGCATTCCTCTGCTACCTGCTGCAGGCAGCTCTTCTCACTTCAAGATCATAGATTTAACTGTGTTTATTATCACAGATTAAGGAAGCAATTTTTAAATACAATATTCATACTTCTCAGCTCCAATGGGGCAATTCATTCAGAGTAATTTGTGACTTTCAAACAAATTAATATCTCATTACTGTTTTGAATAAAAAAGAGGCCTCAAGTAGAAGGACAAATAAATAAATCTGAGTTACTAAACTGTGATATTACAGGGAAACTGGAATATCCTGGTTTACTATCAGCTTGTGGACCTTCTCAGGAAAAGGAAAATCTTATTTTTCTATTTATTGCAAGGCGCTGATGCAAAAACCAAGGAAAATCAACACACTTACTGAGTATCTTTCCTCTTCTTTTTCTGAGGGTCCACCAGCCGCAGAGTGTCTCTGATGACAGCAACTTTCACTTCTTCATCAACAGGGCTTGGGACATTTTCAAATACTCCAGGAGAAAGCTGCACATCACAGAGGGATGCAATTATTCACTACAGAACTAAGGGTGATTTATTCCACATTTGCTCAAACTTCATGCACTTCATCCATATTTTAAATACACTATGATGGATTACAGAATACTCCTTCAAGGATGCACAAATACCTTCTCATTTTCAGTAGAATGTTACAACAAATTTCTCTAGTAAACTGAAATATTAAAGAAAAGATTGTTGCTGATGTTATCATTTATATTATGTATACAAACATGAAAAAGATTATTAACAATCCCCTAAACACAATTAACGACTGCAGGAGATGGTGAATAAATGCATTTATGACAGAGATGATGGAGAGCTTTCACAATTCCAATAAGTCACATTTCCTATGTATAAGATTAGCAATGATTTCAAAGCAGAAAATTACAGAGAACCTTGGAGGTTTCATATTAGCAGACAGCTTTCATCTTTCAAACAAGGAAAAAAGCCCAGAAAACCCAACCTAAGCAATTTCATTCCAGTATCACATTGAGAACTCTTACCTCTTGCTCGTGTTCTATTCTCATGCTGGGGTTTGCATTTACTTCCAGTAATACGGGCTTCAAGTTTTTCATCAGGAGAATGTCAAACCCTAAAATCTGGGCATAACAAGCAATATGTTACTCCAGTTCTACTCAGAGTGTTCCACAGAATGCAGTGTTTGTCCATATGGCAACACTGAGGAGGAAGAAACATTGGAGGGGCAGAAGAGAAGTCTCAGAAACTCTGCACAGTGCTGAGTAAGTCCAGAAGCCACTTGTGTCCCATACCAATGGCTCCTTTCACACCACCCCATCCCTAACACCGCATCTGCCAACAGGGAATGCTGGCACCCCTGAGGAGGGGGCTGAAAACTGCCAGGATCAAAACCGTGTTAGGAACCTGCAAAGCTTCACTTCTAACTTGTACAAGATGGAATCTGGAGTGAGTGCTGTCACTGACAAACCACAGCCAGTGAAAATTCTCTGTGTCTGCTTAGGGCTGGCAGTAACACAGGTCAGGAGGCTGAGGTTTGACTTGGGTGAGGAGCTCTGAGCTCCCTCCACTGAGCAGCACCACAACCAGAGAAACCTTCCAGAAAATTAAACACCCAGAAAATTAACCTGTGCATAGAAATAACTGCATTCCTGGCAGAAATTCCAACTTACCTGGAAGCAAGTTGGCCCAGGCTTTCCTGCTGGTATGTCAGACTGATAGTAAACCTTCAGTTCTGGTGTCAGTGCAATAATTGTTTTAATCACCAATGAAATGATATCTGACCAGAGCTTTTTGACATCAGCTCCTCTGGAAGACAGTCTGCACAGAATGCTTGAAAAAGTCCTCTTGCTGCCAGTGTTTACACTTTCAGAATGGATGAAATTCCCACTATGAATATTCAGTGAATAGTTGGTTAAGTGCATAAAAACCTGGTGCAAATTTTTGAGAGTGGGTTCTTGATAGGGCTCTGTACAAAACCTAGAAAGTCCATCTTTGGCTATATAAATCTCTAAGGGTTCTAAGGATTTCAGCAGGACGTAGAGACGAATATCAAATTTGAGTTTGTCCACGAGCAGGGGTTTGCAGATGTACTCCTGCACCACGGCGGGCCGGCTCGGGATGCTCCCGGTCAGCCTGATGTCGCTGGGGTCTTTGATGAGGTAGATTCCATCCCCCTGGCAGCCCCCATCAGGCTTCACTATGAACGTGGGCTTCCAGGAGGGGTTGCTGTCCTTCATCATTTGAACCTGGAAGGAAAAGCATTCCAGTGAGAGGCACCAACTGGGGAAGGGAAGAAGGGCTGTAAACAAAAATAAATAAAAATAGCATGATCACATCACCAGAGTAGTAAACACCATGCAGAAAAAGGCAGAAGATGAACAGTGCTGACAAGCACAAGGAGAATAAAAAAGGCACACAGTACAGATAAAACGTCATTTTATTTAACAATACATTGTATAAATCATTTCAGGAACTTCTTTTTAATGTTCTGTTCCAATTTACAGAAGGAAATGGGGTATATCTCATGAGATCCATTTTAGTAGTCACTAATGTATGTGAAACTGCAAAGTTAAACTTTCATGCTGCATTTTGAACAAGTACTGACAAAGACAATCATTAACTTAAGGAAAGGTCTATTATTTATTGAGGTAAGAATGGAAATACTACCAGAAGAAGGAAAACTGAAGTAAAAATTTGTCACTAACAATATGTTTTTCCACCACTGAAAATATTTCACCATCAGATACCCATTGTTAATAAAACTGGGGAATGCTGAACCATGTACAGGTGTAACTATGTCACTGACACATCTGCTGAATATCAGAGCTTTTGTGTTATGTGGCTATTTCCTGCTACCTAAATAAATTCTAGTTTATTTATTACTTGTACAGTGAAAGTCAGAACTGCAGATGTGGAGATGCCTCAATCAGAAATGAAATTGAGAAGGAAAGCAGCTGAAGGAATGCAGGATGTATAGCAGCAGGTTTATCAGCTACTCATGGGATTCAGGACAATAAAGCCCTCAAAACCTCTTCCTTCCAAAACAGAGGGATGTCCCAGCACTGACCACTCCCTTCTGCACTCCACATTTTAGGGCCCAGCCCTGCAGCCACTCTCTCTCTCCCTCAGCCAGGCACGTGCTGGACCCAGTCAGAGATCTGGTTTTACCCTGTGGCTCACCAGCAGCAACTGGAGACCGACTTTGAGAAGCCTGAGGACACAAGCTAAGAAAGAAAGAACAAATCGGTTCCCACCATCGGCCCTGGAGAATGAAAGAGGAAAAAATCAGCCCACAGGAAAAGGCTGAGCACGGTCAGATCATTGTGACAGCAGCAACCTCTGCTGTAAACAGCAGGCTGCTGACCCCAGGAGAGGCCCAGCTCTGTCAGCAGTGACATTCCCAAGGCCTCAAGGACTTCTGGCTCCACCCTGCCCAGTTATTTATTTCACTGACAGTCACACTGCGAAAAGCAGAAATTCAAGATCCATTATCCAGACTAGGATTTTCCTCACGGACAGGTGTCACACTGACTCAGTGACAGATCCTTCTTCAAAATAGGTCACTCTGAGGGATAAAACGCCTCAGTGGAGGTCAGGCTTACATAAATGGCATGTGGATAAATAGATCCGAGTAGATCAGCAGGCCTAGATGAGCAAAGAAGGAAAGCAGGATTTATGTCCTAGTCTTTTTACCACTATAGAATAATCTTCCCCCGATGTGACATTACCCTGCAGAGCAGAGGAGTTCTCTGGGTCGCTGCTGTTGAAGTCAGCACCTCAGAGAGACACCTGGATAATCTGAGCCCTCAGGACCAAACCCTCCCTGCTGTGCCTCCTGGTGAACACACAAAGTGCCAGTCGTGCCCTCCTGGGGCAGCAAACAGTGAAGAACCTGTGTGACAGCAGGTGGAAGAATCTGCCCCCAGTCCCCCGCCTGCTGTCCACCCCACAGGCTGCGTCTGCTCTGCCCCAGCAGCACCTTTCCAAAAGAGAAGATGCTTTCCAAAAGAAATTATGCTTTCCAAAAGAAATTATGTTTTCCAGAAACTATTGCTGAAGATGCAAAAGAACCTGCCCTTCAAAATATTGCACTCTAACAATCACTGGTCTCTGAGATCTTTCTTCTCTTAAAGTAGAAAGCGTATAATTTTCTCCATCATTTTCTATTCCATTTTTTAATGGACTGAAAGGCCTGGATATTATTCAAGCTTTGTAGTCCATCAAAACCTACACATGGCAGATGAAGATAGGCTGGTGGGGAAAGGGGGAATCATAATCCAGAGTCAGTCTCAGTCTGTTTTTCAGCAGATTTACTGTCTTGAAGAAAACAGATGGTTTCTTGATCTTCAAGGAAATTCCCAACAGTCGTCTTCAAATTCTCCACAATCCCCTCAACTATATTCTTTCAAATTCTCATTATGAGGGGGCTTGTCCAGACTTAGAAAATTCAGTCATGTAGGAAAATGAGTTTATATGCAATGAGATATTTCTGTTCCTTCTGACAGAAGGAAATTATCTTTAAAAAACACGTTAACCATTTACAGTTAACAGCAAGAGAAGAGGCTGGTGAAAATCTGCAGGTTTGGCTTTCATGAGGAAGCACAGCAGGCTGAATGAATATAGTATTCTGGGGAAAATGCATATAATGGGCTATAAGATCTGACAGCACAAAGACTGGAATATTCATGCCTATGCCTAAAAGGTACCCAAAAGCTGAAAACCTGATTAAACCACTAAAAATATGCTGTGCTGGAAATTAGACCATCCAAATTAGATTCTTATTAAAAATTAATCATACTGGCCTATTCATCATCCTCACAGACAACACAAAGAAGGAAGGAGGAGACCAATCCCAGTCCTAGTTTGAATCACAAGCTAGTCACTCTGCAGAAACTGGAATTTCATGTTAGAAATAAGTCCTTAGCACACATTCCAATGGATTCTTCCCTGCTAGTGAAGGAGCAATGACTGCAGCACCTGAGATTTTCTTATCTGTAATTATCTTTTGTTACAGTGACATGTTAGGTACAAAATGCTTTAGAAAATAAGAAACTGGTGAATATTGAGAAAAGATAAATATTTACTTAGGAAAATGAACTTTTAAGCCCTTGATGAAAACACCTATCACCATCCCATTTCAATACAAATAACATTAAGGGAACTACCTTTTTGTTGGTATTTCCAGTACGAAGCTCATCCACCACAACTCCAGTGCAGTTTTCTCAATTACTGGCTTTTAAAGCACAGAAGATTAATATTAGATTACCTGTAGTGTTTTCTACCTGAATCTAGGTATATGGGCAAGCTGACAGCATTTGATTTCATTATTGATAGATATGTATGAAAAAGTTCACTATCATGACTTACAGAAGTGAGGCACGATAAGGATATTTGAGAGTGACATTGTTTTGAAATGTTGTAATGAATCGGGGGGGGGGGCAGGAAGATTTAAAATCTCAAGGAATTTCTTCTTTCAATAATCATTTCTATTACGGGCTAAATCTCACAGGTGATCATTTCTCATCAAGCCCTTTGCAACAAAATCCTACACTACAAACAGCACCAAACCATCTTCTCATGTCTAACCTCCAGCTGCACTGACACAATTTGGGTTTTGATAATTAACATATTCCAGAGTGCTGCAGTTCCTCCAGGGACATGTCTGACATGCAGGCCACCACCAGGGCTGTCCCCACTCGTCTGTTGTGAACAAGCTGAAACGCAGACTCACAGAGCTGCTGGATTTGGCAGCATTAGGGTTGCAAAGCAAACAAAACCACATATGAACAAATAAACAACAGAAAAGACTGGAGAACTCCTGCTGAGACTCACCAAACTGCAAGTGAAAAGTGCTCTGAACTTTTTATGGCTCACAGGGGGTTAGAATGTTTGGGGTTGTATTTTTCCTTGTTCTGGAGGGGCTACACCCCGAACTTGCGTTAAGTAGAACACAAATTCTTACAACATCAAATATAATGTTTGATAACAAGAACTATGCTTTTCTCCAACACAGATGGAAGAACATATGCAAAGGAAACTCCTAGGAGTGTGTTAGTGGACATCTGTTCCTCTTGGAACACGAGCGGCGGCAGCGTTTGCAGCGGGAGCAGCGCAGCGCTGGCTCGCAGTGCCACCTGCTGCCAGCTCGCAGTGTCACCTGCTGCCAGCTCGCAGTGTCACCTGCTGCCAGCTCGCAGTGTCACCTGCTGCCAGCTCGCAGCGCCCAGCGGGTCACCTGCAGCCCGGCCTGGCACTCCCAAAGGTTCCAACCCACCCACCCCTCCTGAGCCTCTGCCTCCCAGCCAGTGCTGATCCACCTCTCCTTTCACAGACCGGTCTGACAGCGGTGACTCACTTGAAGAGTATCCATTAAAATATGTTAATGAATTCAATTGGATTATGGATACGGTAATTAGCTAAAGGGTTGCATCCAGTACAAGATACTAAAGTATCTTTAGTAAAAATTATCTTTTACTAAAGTATCTATTAGTGAAGTATCTTTTACAAGTACTCTTTAGTACAAGAGTCTGCTAAAGCCCAGACCTTTCTTCTCTCCTATTTCCAAGCAGAGCATAGTCCAGGATGCAAGAACACCCTGGGCAAGTCAGACAGGGTCAAACAAACACATACAGTATTTTAAAATATTTGTAATAACAGAACCAAACACCAGCACACAGCATCACTCTTTAAAAAAAAGAAAGCTGAAGAAGAATGGCATTTTATTACATTCTGAATATTCAAACAAACAGCAGTTTGACATGAGATGATGTGAGTGCATTTAAAAAGGATGGAACAAAATGATCTTCAGAAAGTACCTCAGCCACAAAGAGGGGCAGTTCTTCTGGCAGAATCCAGGACCGAGGGTAGAAGTTGTACTCCAGAGGAAACAGATCTTGCATTGTTCTCATGGCCCGACTCAGGGTGATTTTCCGAACCGTCTCCATCATGCCTGGGAGGAGAACAAAGTCACAAAAACCCCACCCTGAAGTCTCATCCTAACAGTAAATGTGTCATTTTAGAGTACCATTACTCATCTGGTCATTACTGTCAATAAAGCTGAACATCTTTTGAGATTTAAAATCTGACACAATACTTGTGGCATTCCCCTGCCATATTTACTATTGTATGTGTTTCTGTATATTAGAAAAAATTAATTCTCAAAAATACAGATCAGAATAAAAGACAGCTTCAGTCAAATATTAACTAGTGACTTTGCCATAATCCAAAATTATTTTTTCTAATCTATCATTCCAGGAATAGGTACAAATGTAACTTAAATGTAATCAACCATTTGTATTTACTTTGCAGTTATCTACGTATCTGCATCACAAAGAAGAGGTTATTTTGTGAACAGCCAAACAAACATTTGCTGAAGTCTTATGTCCATTGGGAACATGACTAAAAAGCTATTTTTATGAAAAAGTTTCTGGTAAAACCCTGCATCAAATTAGCACAACATTCCTGGAAATCGGGAATGGCTCTGGTCTGATTCCCGTGCAGCCACCAGGTAGAAACCAAAATACAGACAGGTAACATTCACCTAACACAAATTTAAACCATCAGAAAACAACAGCATCCCACCCCTGAGTGGGAACTTCCCTCAGGCAGGAGAAAGTCGGGGTAAATAAAGCCTGGAGTTCGATATCTGAGGTTCTTATGCTCACAGCACACTAACAGCAGCCATAAATCTGAAGTAAAGGGCTTAGATAAGTCAATACCTAAGCTTTTAGCTCTTATTTAGAGAGATCTCAACAGGGATTAAATGAGAAAAAAAGGAGCTTAAAAAAGTAGAAGAGTCATCATAAGATGAGGACTGACATGAACTCTGCAATATTAAAAAATCCATTTAAGGAATTCTGCTTCGAGCTTCTCCCTGAGATAAGCCAGAGTACGAAACAAAACAGATTCTTTCCACTTTGAATCCAAACCAAATCCAGAGATACAGCACCGTTATCAGTGCCAGATAACACACAGTAATTGCATACTTCACTTAAATCATAGCCTAACACTCTTCTTTTTCCTAACTTTACGTGTGTGTAGTATTCTTCTCAACAAAACCACTTTCTTTCCAAAACAAAGTTCAGTTCAGAAATTACTCAAGACACCCACTTTGATATCCTCACCCCCTCCCAAACCCAGTAATATGCCAAATACACTACCAGCTGATTAGGCAGATAATTCACACTAAAAACCACTAAAACACAGAGCTAGGTCAAATAACGCTGTTTTTAAAGCATTTAAACTCCAAGGAGAAGTGAAGTACCTGGGAACTTGTTGACTTGCCCTGAGAAGATGTTGTTGTCATGAAAGGACACCCCGTGCCAGTAGATGTCACACGGCAAGCGGCGCCCAAAGGGAAACTGCAAAAAGAGCAGACAAGAGTGGGAATATCCCTCACTCCTGCCTTTCCTACACATCCTTCTCAAGCACAAACCAGCTCAATTATTAGGGCTAAAATTAGCTCTAATAAATTAAAATTAAATCCGCTCACTGTTAGAGTGAACTAACGAAGAGGTTTCTAGAAACCAAACCCAGATGACTGAGGCATGGGCTGGACCAAGAATCCTTGAGCTGCTGACCAACCACAAGTTATAAATGTAAAGTGGACACTCAAAGCAAGAGATTTAAATGCAATAACTGTTATTATTCATTTATATATATCCAGTTGTAAGTATTAATTTGTACAGTATTAATTCCTTTCTGGTACTAATAGCCTGTAATTAAAATAAAAGCTTGCAATTCAATTAATCATTCGTTGAGCATATATATTCCCACTATCAAGAACTAAGGCGATTATTTCAACAATATTAAATGTTCCAGGTTCTCTTCCCATTCATGCAAGATTTCACTGTAAATTGAAAAACTGTAGTTTGTTTTCTATTATCAAAAAGATCACCTTTTTTAGGCAGTCTGAAGAGCTTGGAAGCAGCACTGCCAATTACTGAGAGCAAGTTTCTAATAGCAGTAAAGTGGTGTATAAAAAACCCAATTAGTTTTGTGGAAAGAAGGTGCTCTTCTTCACATTTATTCTCTTTGACACAGCCCCATTTATCAGTCCAAAAATCCCTGTTTTATCTGCAGCTCCTTGAAGATGCCATTTAACTACCAGATGGAATACAGTCACAGGAATAGCTTCTATTACTAGGCTACGTCTTTTTCAAATAAATCTGCTATATTTAGCATCTTAGGACACATTTGCATTAAACATCTACCACCCTCATCACCCAGTGCCATTTACTTATTGAAAGAACCACAGTATTTTGCAGAAACTTCTCGTTCTTTACTTGAAATATAATTTTTCTTATTTTAAAACATTTCTTTATGCAGTGGATCATTTTTCTTTGAGCATGACAGAAAAAAGAATTGCATAAACCTTTTGAGTGCATTACTTTATTTGCTACTTTAATTAAAATTTCAGTTTCCTCAGTAAATAGTCTTGAAAAATTAATTTAAAATGCTAATTGAGCAATGCATCCTTTCCGTTTCCTTACTGGCAGGGATGAGAAACCCAATTTAACAAGAGCCAGTGGATTCCACACTCATTTCATTATTATTCAGCCTGCAAAATCTGGTTTTGTACAAGTGAAAATTAATTCTGTTGGGCTCTGAAAGACAATCAGTGGCCTTAACCCCTCTCCACAGGTATATCCAGAATACAGATGCAGCATTCGGTCTCAGAGTGCCCTTCCCACTAAAACCTGAACAATTTATTTATTTATTAAATGAAATTGAAATGAAAGGAACAAAATTTGCATTTATATAACACCTTTCATCTACAGAGGATATCAAAGCCCTCTACAAACACTGCACAGAAATCATTTCACAACAGAGGAGGAGCGAGCAGCTCTGGACAGGACGATGGAAGCACCGCACCCCTTGATGGAAATTTGGGACAGCACAGCAAGGGCCCTGCTCCTGAGGAACCAAAATAATCTGGATTTACCCAATAATGGGATCAAACTCACCTCCTGAATGAGCTGGGCAGGACCCTGTAACCTCTGCACTACACTTTATGTAAGAGTGGTGATGGAGAGGAGCCAACAAGTTTGATTATCTGGCGCCTCTGGCAGTGCCAGGCACATATAAATTAATCCTGCTGTGGTGGGAGAGGCCTTTGCACCACATTCCCAGCTCCTGGTGTGGGGCAGGGGCTAAAAAAGAAAGGTGGCTGGAGCTGTCCTTTTTTAAAATCTTTTAAATCTTTTTTAGTCAGATTTGGGCAACATTTGTCCGAAAAGAATAAACAAGGAGCCATGAAGAGAATAGAGCTGTTTCCACAGCTTTGACACCATTAATAATCCATCACAGTCAAATCTGTCTGACAGGTCATTTCTACCTTTGGATTAGAAGCCAATAATTTAAATTGTCTCACAGGTCACATCAGTCTGTTCCATCATGTTTAATGACAAGTTAAATGACTCGTCCTCCACTCAGCTTTTCCCAGCATAAAACCTGAAACTCTCCCTTCGCCTCCGTGCAGCTCCGGAGCAGCCAGACAAATGAAATGCTCAGCACTGGGATATTTGATGCCTGGGACATCTGCTTCTTCCATTTTCCTGCTAATTGAAAGCTTGCTGAAGAAATAATTTATTAAGTGATGAACAAACTGGGGATGCAAGCTCAATTTGTGCCCATTATTTCATTTGGCGTATCATGTTCATTTGAAGAACCCGACACGCTGGATCAGACGGCCCAGCCTGAGCTGGCACACGCATGGAAACTCTGCACTCTTCTCAAAAGGTCCATACACACAGACTTATCAAATCTGATTGTTTCATTTACTCAGAATTCCCACAGCTGAGAAAAAAAGTTGGGGTTTTTTCTGTATTTTGGTTCTGGTAACAGAATCTCGATGGTCAGTTTGCCCTCTTGCATTCCTTCACCTCTCCCCACATATCAGCGCCACAGAATATTTCACCAATATTGCCAATGTTTAGAGTATTCTTCCCTTTTTTGTGTCTTATAATGACATTCACCATATGTCAGTTCACTAATGAATAACAAAATAACAGAAAATGGCTATGTGACACTGTGAGAATGCTATACATTAGATAGAAAAAGTCATGGATCAAAAGGTGCCTACTTGGAAAAGCACATTATACTGTCTCCTCCCAACAAAATATTCCAGCCAGCACATCCAGCAGCAAACAGCAGAAATTAAACAAAAGCAAGAATAGGAAAATCTAAAAGAAGTAGAGAAAAGTATCTAAAGTATTACACAAGGGATAACGTGGAATAGCAGTCCCTGACACATCAGTATTTAAAATACATGCATTTCATCACTACTTCCAGGTTTTTTTCTTCATTATTTTCATGGATCCTGGAAGCAACACCCGTGTTCCCTCTGCTGGTGCTGCTGTAGCAGTGCACCCAGCTCCGAGGCTCTGGCCATCCCTGACAGTGGCCTGAACAAGTATTTTACTGCTATTTCTCTAAACGTCTGGAAGGGAGAGCTTTCAGAATTACATGTAGCTTGAATAAAGAGTTTTCCTTGCATTTATCCTCTCAATTTTGATAATTTTTCTCTTCAAATCTTGACCAGATCTTATTAACCTATTTATAAACTGAAGCTAGACAGCAATACATGACTTGTTTACAGGGAATGAGTTATCAGCCCCCAGATGGTGCAGTCAAGCACCACAAAATTCCATATTAGGCCTCTTCTTCATTAAGAGAAAGTGGCCAGAGGAGGAAGCAACAAACTAAATGAAAAACACTGACCCAAGAAAGAGATGAAGGGGAGAGGATATTGAGGAAGGCAGGGAACAAAGAGAGATGAAGGCAGCAGCAATTGCTGTAGGGAGATGCAAAGCAGGAAGGAAAAAGCTGATTAATGCAGCACAGAGATTCATGAGAGGAACAAGAGCTTGTGAAACAAGTCAATTAGTAGGAAAGACTATCAAGTGCAAGACAAATGCAAAACAGTGAAGTCTCAGGAAACTATAAAGGCAAAATTAACCACTAAGTGTGGCTCACTCCCAGCACAATCTGCGAGGCTAACTGATACCAGTGACCCAGAAACCCTCTCTGGAATGGCTCCCTGCCCTCAGTACATAAAATTTCACCATAAAAACAAAGAAATTAAGTGTGAAGTGCCCCTGCTCTGCATGTCATTGCATAAAACATGGAGCAAGGCTGCTGACAGACACCCCACAGGTGCACTGAGGGCTAACAGAAGTTAATGTAGCAGGTTTGAATTTCAAGGCTCTGGAATGCTGTTACTATTTTGCTGTACAAGCAGGAGTTGAGGAGTTGAACTCAGGCACTGGTGCAAAGAGGTTTTGAAATCCTGCCACTGAATTTAAATAACAAAAATCTTGAAATAAAATTTTATGAAGTCAGAGAAGGAAAGCACCACTCTTCCTGACATGGAGCATAATATCCTTGTGGGATTAGGTATTCAGGACATTATGAATAAACACAGGCAACATTTACTTTCACTCAGTCCTCCAGAAAATAAATTTGCAGTATTTAACTCTGAGGTTAGGAACAGCACAGAATATACTGTCTACCCCAAGATTTTGTTTAAAAACCATCAGGTAATAATAATATTATAATAATAATAATATAATATTTTAGGTGGGAATTCCAAAGGCAGCTTTGTAAAGTGGAGTAGCTGCAGGTCAGAGATCACACAACTCCATCCTAGCTCTGCACGTGAGAAACAGCTCATGCTCAGGTTTTATTCCTCCTTTTCCCTCCAACTCCCCTCTTACAAATGGATTGCAAGCACCCTTTTTCTTACACAAGTTTCCCACAAAGCTACTAGAAGCCATCTCAACTTCTGTAAAGCCATTTATAAAGCTGTTAGGGAAAGAAAGCCTTTACAACTGGAGAACAATTTACCATCTATAGTTAGATATAGCTAAGAAATCTCTCCAGGATTTAAAGAAGGAGTTGCAAAGCATCAGTTCTGTGCCAGCTCCGTTATTGTCGTGACTCCAGTTCAGCACATAGTGGCACTCACTGAAACCCTCACAAAGCAGGGAGAAAGCACATGACTCGAGCAGCAGGAGAAAAAAATAGCAATAGCTGCTCTACATAAAGTAAATCAGCAGGCTGAATCCCGTTATGTGTGCGTTAGCAGCTGGCTCCGTGCTCTGTGGCACGCCTTGGGGACAGACCAGCCCTTCCCGCCCGCTGTCCCGAGCCAGGCCCCGTACCGAGCCCTGAGGGAAGAAATGCAAACCTACACAACACGGCAAACGCCTCCCCACGGGAGCAGGGCTCTTTCTTGCCCTTTCCGTGATTAGTTTAACCTCAGAAGCACAATACCCGATTACCCCTGTTTCTGGTTTGCATAACTGGCCGCGGCAGTCGTGATCATGAATCAAATCAGCTCCGCAGCCGGCATCTGGTCAGAAATAGCCCCAGGGTCGGGGGGCACGGCCGGGAGGCCCCCGGCTGCAGCGGCCCTCAGAGAGGCTCGGGAGGAGGAGGAGGGGGATGGAGGAAGGCTTTACCGGGGACAGACCCGAGGCATGGGAGGGGAGTCTGGGCAGGACCGGCGCTAGGCCGGAGCGGGGCAGGGATGGGGGCGCGGCCCCGCAGGGTCCCGCTGCCAAGCGCTCACCTCCTTCCAGCGGAGCTGCCGCAGGCTGATTTTCAGGGCCTCCAGAGAGGTCTTGGCCTTGGAGCTGTCCACCGTGACCCCGGGCCGCCGGCTCCTCTCGCCCCCGCTGCGGCGGCCCGAGGCCCGCCGGGCCCTGCCCCGCGCCGCCCGCCCGGCCGAGCCCTGCGGGCCGGGCCCGCACCGGCCCCGCTCCCGCTCCCGTTCCCCTGAGGGCGCCGCGGCGGGCGGGCCGCCCTGCAGGGCCTCAGCGGGCAGCGCCGGGGACCCCGGCGGCTCCTCCGCCTCGCGGGCCGGCTCCATCTCCGGCGGTTCCAGCCCGGCCGGCTCCATCTCCGGCGGTTCCAGCCCGGCCGGCTCCATTCCCTCCGTCCCCATCCCCGCCTGTTCTATCCCTTCTGTCCCCAGCCCGACTGGCTCTATTGCCTCCGTCCCCATCCCCGCCGGTTCTGTCCCCTCTGTCTCCGTCGTCCCTAGCCCAGCCGGTTCCAGCCCGGCCGGCTCCATTGCCTCCGTCCCCGTCTGTTCCATCCCCTCTGTCCCCGTCCCCGCCGGTTCGATCCCCTCCGTTTCTGCCGGTTCCATCTCCTCATTCCCCATCCCCGCCGGTTCGATCCCCTCTGTCTCTGCCGGTTCCATCTCCTCATTCCCCATCCCCGCTGGTTCCATCCCCTCTGCCCCTGTCCCCAGCCCGGCCGGTTCCATCCCCTCTGTCCCGGTCCCCAGCCGGGCCGGCTCCCTCCCGCCCCCGCTCCCCGCCCGTTGCCATGGCAGCGGCGCTGCCGTGACCCGCTGGCCCCGCCCCGCCGCCGTGAGGCGCTGACGCCGCCCCCACCATTTTGGGAGCGGGCAGAGGCCCCGCCCCGCGCGGTCCGAAATGGCCTCCGGGGCGGCGCCGCCATGTTGGAAGCGGGCGAGGCCCCGCCTCAGGCCGGGCCGTGGGGCGGGCGGTGCCCGCCGTGCCCGCCGTGCCCTCCGCCACCGCACCGCCCGGGCCGCTGTGGCACTCGTCCGCTCCTCACCGTGCGGCGGGAAGGCTTTCGTGTGAGGCGAGGCTCTCGCCGCCGCGACAAAGCGCTGCCTCGCACAAAGGGTGTTCCCATGCGCCGTTCGGGTTCGGCTGCATCGATGCTGGCGGAGCCCCATCTGCGGATTTAAACACTCTGAGGCACAGCAGGAAAATACGAAGACGGCTTTTACACTGTCAGTAACAATTAATAACCTTAACGGCAGCTCCGCGATCAACCGGAGCAAGCTGGAAGGTTCCCTGTCTATGGCAGGAGTTCGGAACCCTGGGTCCCTTCCCACCCAAACTACTCCAAAATTCTGACTCTGGGATACACAAATCCCTCACGATGTAGTTATGAGGCAATAAAATCGAGAAGATGTCAGTGAATCTGGGATTTGTGGGATTCGGGGAGCGCGGGGCTGCGGGCAGGCGGTGGCGCTGCGCCCTGGGAAATCCGGCCGGGATGAGCGGGATGCGGGCTGGGAACCGGGAAAAACGGGAACGGGAAAAACGGGACCGGGAAAAACGGGAACGGTCAGGGGGCTGGGAACCGGGAAAAACGGGACCGGGAAAAACGGGAACGGGAAAAACGGGAACGGTCAGGGGGCTGCATGAAGGAGCCATCGCTGGAGTCGTGATCTGGAACAGGACTGAAACAGGATATCGGCAGAAATCATTTAAACGACAGCAAAATTCTAATAAATGGAGAAGTTGGCACTGCCAATCAGCTGCGAGATAAAATCATAAGGTTGTGTCAAGACCCTTATTTTTTCAGTGCCTCACCAGTCTTCTATCATTTACCCTTGAAGACAACAAAGAAACGAATTAATTAATTAAAGAGGGTTGTGTCTTGCAACGTGAAGTGGCCAGGAAGGCTGAGGTCAGGTAGCTCGCTCTTGGGTGCTCCCATGTTGCTATTAAAAGATGTACTTTTTTTTTTTTTTAATAGCTGTGAGAGTGTTTAATTAAAAACTTGGGAGCGTTTCCATGTTCCAGCAGGGACTCAGAGGGGCTGGTAATATTGGCAGGAGGAGCTGTCTGGGTGAGGACTTTTCATGTCCATCACTGAAGGCACATCCTTGGCTTCCCCACCACCACCAGATCACAGAATCACAGAAAGGTTTGGGTTGGGAGGAACCTGAAAGATGATCTCATTCCAAACCTCTTCCACGGGCAGGTACAAATCAGGAAGAAAAATGAATATTTTACTTATGTTCAACATTGGCATAAAAATTGAGTTGTAAGAAAAGCAATTCAGAAATGTTGGAGTGTGATTTAAAGTGGTGACCTGACTCTGACTGTCTCTTATTTCACTGCCAGGCTCCCAGATGAATATTTTTAACACAGAGATTTATCCTCACCAGTGTCAGCAATGGTGAAAGAAAGCCAAGGAAAGAGTTAAGATGAGCCAAAGCATTAAGAGGCATTGGAGCATGGGAAATACCAAACCAAATGATTGCAAAGGGGAAATATTCTTATATCTAATTATCATATATCCACATTTCTTACAGGCTAATAACAGACTAGTTGTTGCTCCGCCAGAGAAGCTGTAATAGATCCCATACCTGGCTTGCCTGTGCTGTGTGGATAAAGCCTCCATTTCCTGCTGGGATAAACAGAGATGGGCTGCAGTGTGCAGCGTGGGCTCAGACTGCACGTGGCACTCAGGTACTGCAAGGTGGCGAGTAAAGTACAGGCTGGGCAGTAACGAGGCACAGGGTTGTGCAGAAGGAGAGCAGACCCTGCTGAATACAGCACGCTGGATCTAGCAGCAGGAGAGAAATGGGAAACTTGAGATCATCTGTCCCCTGCGAGGAGAGGGGAAATTTAGTTATGGGGTGCTCTTAAACACAAGGCTGTTTCCGGAGACCCTTGCTCAGAGGGAGTTGTTGGTAAGAACAGACTGTTACTATCTTGTGATAATAAGTGAACAAGAATGTGGATTCCATCCAGGAGAATGGTAATCTCCCTATGCTCTCATTAATTAAATTTAGGATATCAAAGACAACAGAGGTACTGGCCTAATTTTATGGGAGTGGGGAAGGATCCTGTGTGGTTGTACAGCATTTTGCTCATCTCTCAGACTAACAACTTCACCCTCATTTACCCAAAATTGTCACTTACCTGACTAAATGTGTGCACAGGTAAGTGCCAGGTCGAAGGAGGAATCTGGGAATAAAGCAGTTTTACAGATGCAGCACACTGAAGAGTTTTCCATCATGACACCGTGCTGATCCCAGCAGCTCACCCTGAGGGACTCTACTGCCAGCCTGTGGTACATGGAATTCATGAGTTGGGCATGTGAACATGTCAAGCTTATGAGGTTAACAAGTAACATTTTCTTTACTAATATATTTTCCTTCTTCTAGCAAGTATTTTTGTTTCCAAGTTGGGGTCAACATTTGTAGCTTTTTGTAGCATCATAAGGACAATAACTGTATTTTTTTCTATACTTTTTTTTTTTAAAGATAGCCAAGACAAGAAAAACAAGTAACATGTAATTTGCAGAAAAACTTACCATCTTTTTAAAATACCATACAAAACTGGCTTCCTGCCAGTGGCAAATTTGCAGAAATACTTCAGTGTTCCCTTTTGTTAAAGAACACATTCCTCAAGCTATTGTTAAAAAGCTACTCATGAAGAACTATCCATCTGTGTCTGAAGTTAATAGTTCCCTTTGCAATGATGGTGAGTATCTCCTGACAGTTGTTCTTTCAGAAATCCATGAGAAAGCAAGTCTATAAAATGAAAAGTCAGAAGAAAACAAATCTAGCAAACAGACTCCACTTGGAAAACGTCCTTGGTGGAGTTATACTTCAGCCTGGCTTTAAATCCATATACATCACTCCGTGCTGCCCATGTTTATGTTCGACCACAGAAGATTTGTGGCTGACCTACATATGCAAACAAAACATTTGCTGCGTATTTGGGGTGGGGGGATTTGCATGATAGAGGATGATGAAAATATGCATAATTGTGGATGACATTTTTCATTGCCAAGTCCTGCTGCACGGCCCTTTGGAGCTGGCCATGCATGAAAGAGGTTTGCAGTCCTGACGGGCAGATTGCCTGGCTGCGCCGCGGAGCTGAACCGCCGAGACATTGAGCTTCTGTTTCTTCTTGAGCAACACAAATCTGCTCTAATCATCTCACCAAGCAGCCCCTGTGCGCGCAGAGGACACGTATGACACTCGCTGCAACAATGAGCTCCACATGTCACCTCTGAGTTCACCTCATGTGGCAGCTCAAGACACTCAAAGATTTTGTTCAGGAGTTTTCTTGGTATTCTTGAAATCGTCAATGCATCAGGGGGTAACATCATAAAACTTAGTCAATAGCAGCTGGTTTAGCTGTTCTTGGCCCCACATTTCACCCCATGGCAGCTTTTCTAGAAGTCTCCTGGTGTATTAGTACACTGGAGGCTTTGCTCTAAAAATTGCACCGGCACAAGTAAATATTAATAATGTTGACAAAGTGGTCAGACAAACCCAGATTTCCCAAGACAGTAAGCATGCACAGACCTCTCAGCTCTTATCTGTGATATGAAAGTGCTCTCCTTTAACAGAGGTTTTGTCTGCCATTACTGGATGTCTGATTGCTCTTCCTATGTCATATCTTATTTATCATTCAAAATCTCTGCAACTCTACTGTGCAGCAGTAAGTGCTTAAAAGGATTAGCAGAAAGGAGGAAAATTCCATGGCATCAAGACCAGGTCTCCTCCTTTAGCTGTGAAGGTAAGTTTGGAAAAATCTGACAGAATCAAATAGAAGCAAAAGCTCCCTTCCCTACAAACCAACCAAGGAATGAATTAAAGAACACCCTGCATGTAACATCCACCACCTGATTTACACCACATTTAAGTTCTCTTCAAAAAATGAAGCTATGTAAGACAAGGGCCTTCCATGCAGAGTCCTGAGGCAGGCAGAAATGTGCATCCATGTGAGAGAAAGAGAAGGAAGGAAATCTTGGGAGCCTGTACCCGAGAAAGAAAGCTGATACAAACCTGGTCCCTGCAGAAACACTTGCAGCTCAGAGCCAAGAAGCTGTCTCGGGGCTTCACTCCTACTGTGTTCAGAGAAACGGGACTTTCTGTGAGTGCTTTGCACATCAAAGGAATAACTCGCTCAGTACCTCCATGTGATGCAAACACCCACCATGAGGCTTGGCCAACTGTTCAATGCTACCCAGGCTTTGTTTATACTAAATCCATGACAATGTCCTGTGTAAGTGCTTCATTCCACATATTTGCCCAGTTTCATTGTCCAGAAAGAAAGAAAAGGCATACAGCTTTCTTACTTCCAGTGGAGTCAAAGAATTTTCTTTGCCCAACAAACAAACTAGAAAATTAACAGCTTTTTAAGTTTAAGCCTTCAAACTCAATTCTCAAACCCAGATCCAAACCATTAACCTCAGGAGATTTAAGCCCTATGAAAAGTTCACAGAAGTTCATGAACAGGGAGTATTAAACACCTCCATTCAATTGTGATCTAACAGAAACTGGCACTGCAAGCTTTATTAAATAACAGTTGCTTTCTTCTTCTCAGCATTCCCATGAGATATTTCTTTCCTCCTACCCAAAGGATTTTATAATCTGCGGGATACTGGAGAGCACCAGAATGAAATTAAAAAGACCATTCTTGCTATTTCATCCTGCTCTTTCTATCAGATTTAAAAATTTAACTATCCCAAGTGAAGTCCACATGCTCCCACATATATAGGAATGCTCTTGTGGCAATGGGAGGGTAATGAGGAGAAGCTTTGAGCAGCTCAGCACAATGGCAGGTTCCTGCACGCCTCAGCTGAAATGCAGTATTGCAGAATCAATGCAGACACTCACCAGTAGTGGCTGTGTTAGGTTTTTCCCCAGATGAGTTGAGCTTTGCTGGCGTTAGCATCAAAGGAAGTATGAGCATAGCCTGACTGGGTGGCATCTCCTCCTCCTTGGGCTTAGGAGAACCAAAGACCTGAATGTTGCTCAATCAGTCCAAGGACATTTGCACACAAAATCTAGGTTGTTCATTCAGGTCAACAGATTTTTTTTTTTTAATCGAGATACGTCCAAGATATGAAAAGTGCCATGAAATGTTCTAACACACTAAACATCAGCACAGACCACACAAAAAATTAACAACAAAGAACTAAATCAATGCATCTGCAGGCAAGATGTGTATCTAGAGGAGCATCTTGGACAGAAACCAACTGACAAAACCATATTGAGTTACGCTGTGTAAAAGTGGAATTAGCATAAACTCGTGAATATTTAAATGAGAAGGTAATGCAGTGCTATAGATTGGAAGGAAAAAAAAAGTCTGTCTGGAAACAGAAAAACTTCACAAAGACAGAAGGCTGACCACAGAACCCTCCCCAGAAGAGCTGCTAATACCTCAAAATACTTGAACATGTAGGGTCATAGTCTCTGAACCAATATTAATTCCTTGGGTTTTTTCTCCCTCACTTAATTACAAGTTTCTGGATTCTTGGCTCTTGCCCATCTCCCACTGACTTACAAGTACTCAAAAATGCCAAGAGGCTCAGGGTGATCACGCTCCTGAGATGGATACTGGGAACTGTGCACTGTCTGCCTGCCTGTGGTCAAACTTTTCTTTCTTGCTAATGCAAAAGCCACATAAAAGGTGGCGCCCAAAAACATTCAAACACCTGACTGGGAGTTATTTTTATGACTCAAATATTAATTTGAGGGAACCCAGATGAGATCCATTGGCATACATGTAACCCTGCACCCTTTGGGTTCTACACAATTCACATTTCTGCTCATCCCTGTAAATGGAGTGTGGCTCTACTAACCTTGGGCCTTGCCTTTAGAGCTGTGCACATCTCATCCCTTCCCTGTGCTGATGGCAGCTGAGGAATGTCATGCTCAGGTGTGCCAGGTGTCCCAGGGTGGCATCCAGGAGGGCTCACCTGAGCCTTGCCACCGAGACAGAGCTGAAAGGAAAGAACGCCATGAGCACACGGGGTGCCACAAATCCTGAGAGTATACTGAGTGACACAGTGGGCATCGACTGTGCGTCAGGATTCTGAGAGAGGGCATGTGCTGATTTCTAACAGAGCTAAGGCACACTGACATGCTACACACATCATGTAAGCGACCACTCATTCAGGACACCCCTCGGAGATATTTGTAGGGACGATAAGATCCCCTCTCAGTCCTCCCCAGACTAACCAGGCCCAGCTCCCGCAGCGCCCCCACGCTCGCGGTGCTCAGACCCCGCGCCCTCCCCGCGGTGTGTGCGCGGCGGGGCCGGGGCGGGGCGGCCGGGCAGGGCCGGGCAGCGCTCCCGCCGCCCCCCGCATCACATGAGGGAACTTCGGGCCAATGGCGCCGCGCCGGGGCCGGGGCCGCGCTCGCTGCCGCGGACGCTCATTCAAAACGCGGCCGGGCTCTGGCGCCCGCAGCCCCGCACGGCGCCCGGGGCTCGGCGGGGCGGGCGCTGCCGCCGCCATGCCCGGCGGGGCCGCGGGCTGAGGCGGCCGCCCGCCGCCGCCATGCCGGTGAAGAACCGGTACAACCTGGTGGACGATGGCTGCGACTCGCGCGTCCCGCTGCACAACGAGGAGGCCTTTCAGCACGGCATCCACTTCCAGGCCAAGGTGAGCCCCGGGCGCGCTCCCCCCCGCGGGCCCCGGGCCGGGCCCCCGCCCGGCACAGCCCCGCGGCCCCCGCGCTCGGGGGGCTCGGCACGGAGCCCCCGGGAGGTTCCCCCGTTCGGCCGGGGGTCTCCGCGGGCCCCGGCGCTGTCCAGCAGCCGCCGGTGCGGGGTGCGGGCCGATGCCCCTGGACCCCCCCAGCCCTGCCACGGTCATTCTTCAGCTCTGGAAGTGCCCCTGGGCCGCGCTGAGGGAGTCTAAAGAAAACAGCAATCAATTATGAAAGCCGTACATTTAATTAGCGCAATCAAACAGGTTCTTGCTCTTTTCCTAGTATTTTTGCAGCTGTGTAATCCTCAGACGCTGCCTTGTGCGCTTCGTTTGGGAGCTGCTCGGCAATGACCCCTCTGGAGCACCGTGGATGCTGTCCCAGGTGCTCATCCCTGCCTGACCCGGTGCCTGTCCTGTCCCCACCGGGCTGCCCTGTCCTGCCACGGCGGGGTGGCAGCTCCCCATTGCCCTGGAAACCGGCAGACTGCAATGTGCTGCTCAAATAACAGCGCCTTACTCCAGCTGACCCCTTCCCTGCATGAAAAGCTGGACAGACAAGGTCTGCAGCCTTCAGGCATCAGAAAGAAATACTGATATTGTCAGAAATTCCGTATCGATCGTGAAGAGCAGCCTGGCAGCACAGCAGCACTCTCAGAAAGTGACTCCATTGGAATTGGCATTCTCTAGACAGCACGGGGAATGGGTTTATAATTCAGCTGACAAGAAGAATTGCATTTTGCTAGAGCAACTCACAGGCTCCCTTCCCCTCTTTGCAGGTGGCCTAACACAGATTAGAAATGGAATTCACGCCTGCTGTCTCCTGAGCTGGAAAGAAGGGGCATATACATTCCAATAAAGCTTTGAAATATGGATTTTGAGCCTCTTGGTTTTCCTGCTGAAAGAGCTGTAAGATTTAAGCAGGATACAGGATGAATTTGAATAGACAGCTAATCATGTATTTTAAAAATCTATCTTCCTTAGCGAAGAAAACATTTAATCTGTGATTTCTCTATTTAAATTAACATTTGCTGTGCTGCAGACTGTGCTGAGGAGAAGAAAAATCCTTAATTTGATTTTTAAAAGATGGGAAGCAACTGTGCCTTTAACTGAGTGAAACTGGCTCCTCAGATTGACAGCTCCAGGCATCCAGAGCTGGCGAGTGGCTAACACCCTGTTAGGATGTGTGGGTCTGGGATGGGGTTTGCATTACCTTAGTAACATGCTTGCTCAGTTCTGCTTTACAGCCTGTCTCTGCCAATTATGCTGCTCATTGTGGGCACATCAGTCAGCTGCCACGCTGACAATGACAAGGCTGCAGCTGGCTGCAGGTGTCTCGCACCAGGCACTCTTACTGACCACACTCGCTCTCTAATCTCCACATTCCAAACTGCCTCCCTTCCCCTGTAATCTTCAGGAGGTCAGCACTGGGAGCTGCTGTCTGGGCAGAGCTTTGTGTGCTGTTTCGTGGCTCCGTGTGGGAGCACAGGTAGCCAAACTCTGCAGCCAGGCCAGAGCAGGGAGTTTGAAAGAATCTCCTGCAGTCCCAGCTGTCCTGTTGCCCCAGTTAATTGGTCATGAGGAGCATGGCCCGTTCCCCACTGCAGCCTTGCTGCTGGCAGACAAAAGGCCAGCCAGTTGCAAGGAGCTCATCTGGATTAGCAGTGACTGTCCTGATGGCAGCAGAGCAGGGAAGGAGATCTGCACACCACAGAGGCCACAGATCACAGCAATACAGCTCTGCCCTCCCCACCAGCCCAGAGGGAAGCCCTGGCTCTGCTGCTCCCCTCCTTGCTGCCCTCAAGCTCTTGTGCTCTGAGCTTGGTTCTCCTGTGGTTTACCAAAGGCTATAGATGAACTTAACTGCTCTTAAAAATGCCATTTTGCAAAGGCATTTACAGAAGCAGCAGCAAAGCCAGATGACCTTTCAGATTGCTTGTGGTGTTTATTTCAAGGAAGGAGAAAGAGCAGTAAATACCGAGCCAGGAGAGCTCTTCTCTGAAAGCCCTTTTAAGCAGACATTTTACAAGATAAAACCCATTGCAATCTGCAAGTAGTAGAGTGGAGAAATAAATCCAGAACTGTGTCAGTAACAGCAATACCTATGGGGCTGTTCTGGGGAATTATTCTGTCTCTGTTCATATATATAATATCACCCTGAATGTTTGCAGGGGCCTCCTGATGAACTGCTCCTTTTCCTCTCCACAAGGGAACAACTTCCAGAAAACCAACAGTTTGTAACCACACACTGAAAACCAGACACGGTTCATGAACCAAATGCTCCTAGGAGGGTCACGAAGCTCTGGGAATGCCCTCAGTCCCCACTCTGAGAGCAGAGATGGGCTGTGCTACCCTGGGGGAGCTGATGAACCCCAGCACCGAGCCCAGCACCTGCCCTCAGCTGCCAGGGCCCCTCCCAGCACACGCTGTCATCACCTCTCACTCGGTGACATCCTCCCTGTCCTCACAACGTGTCCTGGGCGTGCAGCTCTTCCCTGAGAGCTGAGCCACACCGCTGTACAACATCAGCAGCCTTTGCTCCCCACGCAGGGTGACTGCCCAGGACAACACATGTTTTCCTCATTCTGAGGCTGAGCTGGCAGCGTTGTGCCTCCTCCCCTGGCAGCGCGGGGCCCTCCCGTGCAGCCGTGCCACGTGTGCCTCACCAGGCAGAGCCGCTGCCTCCTGCCAGCTGCACCAGCAGGTTCTGCTGTGGACACCAGGGGAGAAATGCCAGCAGCAGGAAGCTGCCCACGGGCTGTTCCGTGATCACCTGTGGAATGTGGGCACTGCCCTTCTGTCCAGGAGGCTGCAGCTGTGGTGCAGGGGTGGAGGTGGAGGTGAAGGGAACCTGCCATGTCTCAGACCCCACTAAGAGATCCTGCTAGGAGTGGTGCCAACACAGGAGTGCAGACACTCAAGCCCAAGCAGGGCTGCAGCTCCCCTCAGCAGGGTTGTAGGACACAGATTTGGCTGGGTTTACCAGGATTCTGCAGACAGCTGAGCTGGTCCAACCAAGCAGTACCCAGAGGTAGGGTGGTCCATGCTGAAAACAAGCTAGAATCACAAGGCTTTTCCAGGAAAGGTGTGTGTTGCACATCCTGGCAGCTTCACAGCTCTTACGTGCTTTTAGTTTTGAGCAGGTGTGGTAAGGAGGAACAAAGGATGGACAGTCCCATTTTCAGACACAGGGGATTGCGACTCGATTAGCACCAGACACTGCCTTGCAAACCACTGGGAAAGGCACATCCAGAACCTGAATGATGTCAGAGCCTCACACCCAAACTCAGAAATCCCCCGTTTGATAACGTTATCTACAACAGATGTTCCTATCCTGTCCTGGGTCAAAGGAGTCCAAGCAGGGAGGGACTCAATAAACGAGAAATGCTGTCTGTTTTGGAGAAGCCCACAGCAGGAACTTGTGCCTTACTGCACAGACATGTCACTGTTGTGTCTTTCAGTACATCGGGAGCTTGGATGTCCCCAGGCCCAACAGCCGCGTGGAGATCGTGGCAGCCATGAGGAGGATCCGGGTGAGTCCACAGCAGCTGAGCCCCACTCAGGTTAAAGGTTGCACTCCCCGGAGTGACTTGGTTGCAATCTATTGTTCCACATTCCCTCCGGCCCTTCCTATCTGGAGCTCAGATCTCAGCCCAATCAGGTTTGCAACAAGCCTCTCCAGAAGTTCCCAAGGCATCTTAGCATGGGCCCACCCTGTGCTCTTTGCAAAGGGATCACTTACCAAAATTCAAATGTAACCCCCTCTCCAGTGCTGAGCAGCCATGGGGCTTCTCCTTGAACCTCAGAGATTTATTTAGCCTGCTTGGAATTTAGTCTGTGTGAAAAATAAGCTGAACATGATGTGCTCCACAAAAGCACTTGAGTTCATTGACAGTTCCAAATATATTGTGTTATATATTGAAATATCACTGCCCTGACAGGTGTGATTGATGTAAATCCCATCTGACTAGACTTTGTGGATTCTGCTGCTCCTAGAATAATTTGCTGCTTTCCCCATGCTCCAGTACAGTTTTACAGTTCCTGTTTCTCATCACCAAGCCCGCTGTCTTCCTGCTCTGCCCCTTTATCCTGCAGAGCAGCCCGTGAATGGTCCCCAGATTTAGCTGTGATTAGCAGGGTTGGGTGGCTTTCATCTGCTTGGTGTATAACCAGTTCAAGTGCATTTCCCCCAAGAGGCAGTGCAGCTGTTGTGTCTGCCTCAAGTTTTGCAGGGGTCTTAATTCTGAGGCTGTTCATATGTCTCACATCAGCTGAAGCAAGTTTGAGAATCTTCTGTTTAAAGCTTTGAAGGGATTATCCTATTCCCCCCCCTTCCCCCACAGTGTTTAAACCATCTAATTTTCTTTTAGAATAGTGCTTTTTAAACTTAGCCTGTAACTGGCTGGGGAGCTGATGTATTCATCTCCAGCCAAGCTTAGAAATGACATTCCCCTCCCTTTGCCTGCTCAGACTATTAGCACAGCTCTTGCTCAGAACACAGTGCAGCAGCAGTCTAAATTGCCAGGTTATTTATGGAACAGGTGAATATCTGTAGGAAGTAAAAGCAATAGGAGAGGACTACCAGGGTAGTTTAGGTGCTGGCATAATTATTGGCAATTTTTCATCTGAATCAATGTTCATCATCAGATTTGACACTGCACTTCTGCTGATCTATGATCCCCTTGTAAGAAAAAGCAAACCATATTTTAATATCACTTAAGATAAAGTGTCACATTCTGTTTTCACACCTGCTATTGCCACAGTGGTACCTAGCTCAGAGCCTTGGCAGTGCAATGGCATGCTTGAGTACCACCAGAAACATGTAAAAACCCATTCTGCATTCCTGGGTGCCATCACTTAATCTTGTCACACAGGATTTTTAAAGCAGGCTCCCAGTAATCTATACTGAGTTTTTAATCTTGGAAGCCCATTCCAAAAAGGGAGGGCTTCCCTTTTCATGTGCACATTGTACAGCAGGATCTTATTCAGACACTTCCTGGCTGCTGAGCGGAAGATGCTCCTCTATTGAAGATAGTTAATTGGCACTGATCCTTAATTAGAGCATAAAGAATGAACTGGGAGGTCTTTGAAGAGAATTCTAGTGCACAGAGTACCCAACCTAGGAACTGAGGGAAGATGGGGGTTATTTATGTAGCATTCATTTGCATGCAGAGGCCTTGTCTGTACTAGAGTTTTTTCCCATGGGCTCTCAGCAGCACCAGTTACAACTGGGAGGAAACAGTGGAAGAAGCTCTTGGGGGAAATGAGTATTTTGCTCCTATGTTATTGTGAGTGGTAGTGCCTGTTTGCAGTGCAAGAGCGAGCAAGGGCCCACAGCCCTGCCAAGTGTTGGCAGGGGCATGTTGTGGTGAAGCTTTCATCCTTTGTGCACTCCAGTGTTCCACTGGAATTCTCCACTGGAGCAGAAGAGAAAAGTCGTGCAGTACAAGCCCCAGCACAGCATTCCCTGTGCCATGGGAGGAGGAGGGAGCCATCCCACGGCTCAAGAGGGCTCTTACTCACCCAGACGGGCAGGGAGGAGGATGTGGAGTCACTGCTCTCTTTTCCAGGCTGTGTCAGAGCTGGTTACTCTGGTTACTCATCAGTAAATTGATACAAGCGCCAAAACTGCCTTGGGGGAAAAGGCTTCAGCTGCTGAGGACTCCAAAAGTCCTGAGAGGGTCATAAGGGAAGCAGCAACACGAGGTGACAAGGCTGCTCCTTGGCACATTCTGTTTTGTACTGGGCTCTTTACCAGTTACACATGAATTGTACTGGGGACTGGATCAGTGGGATTCTCCATGCATAAGCAGAGCTGTCTGCCTGCACACTTCAGGACATTACTCCCAGAGAGCCTCAAATAACAAGTTTTAGCATTAGCCTGCTGAAATCGTGACCTGCTCTTGGGCAGTCGGTACTTGAGGTGCACTCTCCTAGTAAAGCTTAAATCCATATTCTGGGCTGAATGGATGCTTGTAGAATTGCTAGCAATACTCCATTAGTCACACTTTGGATCCCATTTCATAACAGACTGGAAAGCCTTGTCTCATCATGTTCTATGCTTCCACTGGAGAGAATGCAAATGCAGTAGGTAGAACAGGGAAGCTGCTGTTCCTAGCTTTCCATTATGCAGAGCTAGACAACTTTAAGTTTGCTAATCCTTCCAGTGGATTATTAGCTGCCTACAGCTGCCATGTTGTTATTACATGATCAGAGTTCAAGCTAATCCCTCTACCTCTTGCCCTGGCAGGGGAGGTGATGAAATGAGTTTGCAGTGTGGATAAACAGACTGTACCCTGACAGGCACAGCGAAAGGAAAGTCCAATTCATCACACAGCCCCAGGCACCCCGGGCAGGTGTTCCCCCACCTCCCAGGGAGCAGCATCTGCTGCCTGCAGCTGCCTGAGGCTGTCCAGGTCTGGGTGTCTGGCTCAGTCAGCGTTCTGGTGGAGCTGGCTCTCTGCTGGAGTGATCCCTCTGCAGGTGTTGGAGCCTTCTCAGCACTCCAGGGAGTTTATGTACAAATCAAGGTCTTTCCTCCTCACAATTCAAGCAGCAGCTAATGTGAAGATGGGTTTTGTAAAACACAAAACACTTCCTTGAAGCTGCTGAGGTTGCTTGGAAGATCTTAGCCTGGGAGACCAGGGAAGGGATGGCTTCAAGTGCAGGGGTAACATCACCACATGTCCTGCCTGCATTCCCCAGAGCCAGCACTGACCAGAGGACAAAGTCAGCTCTTCCCAGAGCACCTCTGCCCTCAGTCCAGCACCTCACAGCAGCTGAGCAGGCCTAGTGACACGCTGCTCTTCTGAGTGGTGGGTTGTACAAGGACACAGTGGGAGTGAGTGACAAAGCCATCATCCCCACAGACAGCCTGCTGCCAGCAAATCCCCAAGACATCGATTTATCTACCTTTAGGGACAGAACCAGTTTCCCTGGAATTTCCACTGGAGAATCTCTGAAGCCTACAAATTTCAGTTCTGTTTGGAAGGTTTAGCTTGGACCTAAGCAGGTATTGCCACTCAGAAAGGAGCCAGATGTTGGATTATTTAATCATTCTATAAGGGAACAGCCAACTGGTGTTGTGCCCATCCAAACACCAGGATGAGCAAACAGGAGGCAGGCATCCAGACTAATGTGTCTTCTGTTACCTCCACATTTCTTGGGCTTAATTTAATTGAGAAGCCTTTTTCCCCAGAGGCCAGTGTGCCAGAGAAACAGAAACATTTATAAATCTTGATGCAGGACACATGAGAAGTGCCTGAGCTCTCCTTGGAATAAGAACTGGGTTCTCACTTCAGCCTCCCTCTTATCCTGATCATTCTTGCTGCATCTTTGAGCAGAGCCTCAGCACTTTGCAGTTTCTCCACACAGTATTTGAGTGAGGAAGTGCAATCCAGCCACGCCGTAAGTCAGACTCACTGCCAAGCATCAACTGGTAGTGTTGAAGTGTGACATGACAGCAATTTAAATCAGCATGAGTAAGTTACAGTCCTACTGCACAAACCTGTGAAGCAGAGGCAGCAGGGACAGCTGCAGAGAACCTGCCTCTGCACCCCAGAGCTCCCAGTCCCACAGCTGGGCTGGCTCATACAGCACCTTGCACTTAAAGCCCTGCCAGGCTGCAAATTCCAACAGTTCAGGAGCAAATGTGGGGGTGATTTATCTGCTCTTCCTACAGAAGGAGAGGAACCAGGTGGGCAGCTGGCAGAGGGCAGGGAGACTGCCTTCAGCCCTCTCAGTTTAATTTATTGCTGTGACAGATTTCAGAGGTAGAGGAGATGTTTCATGGGCTTGTCCATGAGATTGTGCTAGAACACAGTTCCCTCAGTTCCCGTCACCTTTCTCACTACAGAAGTTCACCTAGAAAACTGCTGCATGGATTCCTCTGACATATTCTGCCTCTAAGCCCTTCCTGGGTTATTATGCTCAGAGCTATGTTTTCCTGCCAGCTTCATGTTAATCTGAGCTGGAGTTATGATCGGAACTGAAAAAAGAGAGAAGCTGAACTCCCAGCTGATGGGTTTCTTGGTTAGTGTCTGCAGCCCCTCTCTCTATAATGAAGTTATTTGGTCAGCTGTAGCTGAGGCACAGACTCAAACGTGGAAGTGCAAACTGCTGGAGCACTTGCCCTGGGGTACAGACCTCTGTAGCTCACACCAGGAGCTGTTGTTGTTGGATAAGAGTTTGTTTTGCTGCAGTTCCTGGAGGGTTTTCCCTTTCAGCCTCTTTGGAAGGGCATCCAAATGCTCAGCTAATGATAGCCCTGGGCTGTGACAGACAACAATCCTAGTATCTTAAAATATTTCAGCAGCCTCAGACTGCTGGGGTGGACCTTTCTTTAGTTCTCAGAACACCATGCACCTTCCTTTCACTTACAGGGAGGTGCAGGAGAGAGAGATAACAGTTCTGACAAGGTTAGAGTGTGAAACACAGGCATCTCTTCCTCCTTCTCCCCCACACCAAGAAGACATTGTATTCACCCCAGACTGGGCTCCAAGAGAGCATCATTTTCTGGGATGCCTTCCCTGCATCTCTGGAGAAGCGTGCAAGGGTTGTTTACCCTGCTAAGTGCTAGACACAGCCTAGGGCCTCCAGGAGAGAACTGTGCTTACAGGCAGCCAAACCAACACACACAATACACAAGCATGTACAAACTTGCTCCGGCACCTTCTGCACAACGTCTGGTGTCAGTTCTGACTCTCCTCCAAAGCACAGGTCTAAGAAAGGCTCCTGCAGCTTCACACAGGCAGGACATGATCAGCCCACAGGGCTGCTCAGCTCCAGGTCCCAGCAACACCAGTTACCCTCAGGGTCCCATCCATGAGACCAGACATCTGAACCAGTTTAGGGTTCCTACCACATAAGATTAAGCTAATTGGGTTTACCTTTCCAGGCCCTGGCAAAATACAGCAAGTGTTTTCAGGATAGTAATTAAATGTTAATTGCAGCTAAGTTTAGCCCTAATGCCTCATTAGTTTGTTTTCCTCTGTTTGTTGCATCTCTAGCAGAGTCTCCTGCACAGGGCTGGGGATCAGGCTGGGCTGGAGTTCCACCGTGTGCCCTGAGGTTCTCTGAGCCTTGCCAGAAAGCTCTTAACCTGCTCCTGCCCAGGACAGGCAGCACTGAAACCACCACACTCAATGCACAGCTCTACTGAAAAGCATTTTACTGCTCCACACTGCAAATGGCCCCAGGTTTGGTTCCCACAGTCTGTTTCCTGCTCTTTAGAAGATACAGGATGACAGGGATGTCACCTTGCCTTAAGGGATGAAAGACATTATGGGTCTTACCTGCTGCAGCACAGGATGCTGAAGGAGGTGAGCCCTCTGGCAGAATGTCTGGCAAGAATCCATTTCTCCAGGCAAAACAAGGGGCTTCAGCTTGAGACTGCAGGAGCTGCAACCTCCCGGGCACTGCTCCTCACTGCTCCCATCCCACCTTAGAGTTCTGTAGCCTCTCCCCCTTCCAGTCTGCCCTGCAGCACCAATCAGCCAAAACACCAGGTGGGACGAGATCTCCCTTGCCATGAGGGCCCAGGAGGGGCAAGGCTGGGCTGGGAAGGGTGGCTCATGCAGGTGCAGCTCCTTAGGCCTCTCTCCAGGTGTTCTCTGGTCCATGGTCACCTTGACAGGCTCTGCTGTGCTCCCTGCACGTGCTGCTTTCCTTACAAAAGATTAACTTCAAATGTGGAAGCTGGCTTTCTAGAAGAATTGAGTCTGCCTTGTCTTGGGCAAACCCAAGCTTGTTTTACCCATTTTCTGCTGTTTGTATTATCTTAGAACAAAGGGAAGAAGCTCTAAATGAGCTGTTTCTGCAGTGGCACCATGCACAGTTTCTAAGCAGCATTGTGTGACTGTGGTGGAGAACTGACTATGCTCTGCTTGAGTGTCTTGAGTAGGAGGAGAGGAAAAAACACCTCTGAGATTACACAAGAATCCAACCTTCTGTCACTGCTTGGGGGGGGTCTCAATAGAGCAATAGAGCTGCCCCACAGACTTAGAAACTCCTGCAGATTTCCCCCCTGCTCATCTCCAACCATAGCTCACCTCTGGTCTTCCTGCCACACAATAATTAGTTACCTTCTGTCACCTAACCTCTGAGCTGAATGGAGTGGGGACTGGTCAGGCTGTGAATACAGGCCACTGTGCCAGACGACAGCTGAGGGCTTTCTCAGTGGCCACGTGCTATGACCCAGTTTTTGAGGAGTGGTTGGTGACTAGAGATGCTTCAGTTCTTCCACCCTGTTCAGAGGGCAGGGTTGGTAACAGATGGGTGGAGGGATCAGTCAGGGAAATGTGTCATCTCCAGGCAACAGGACCTTCAGTGCCTTCCTCAGAGCCCTCAGAACTCCATGGCTTCTCCAGCGAGGGGGTGGAACCAGTCAGGCACATTAATTCTGTTTTGCATAACAGTCATGGTGGATTGGAGTTTAGTTGAAGGCTAATAAAAGCAGCATTTAAATGGATAAAAGCTAAATTTAAATGTTAGGGCTAAATAGAACAAGACAGAGCTTTTTGTCTGATGATGAATCTTGGCAATGAAGCAGGTACCTTTTAATTGTAAAATAAAGTGGCTTTAACAGTATTATCATTATATTACTGAAGCGTTTAATTTCACTAGCTAAAATATCACTGTATGAGATCTCTGCAAAGCTTTTATCTAGTTTGAAATAAAAAGACTTTTTCACCAATTATGTTACTGGTTGTAGAGTATTACAGAGATGAAATATAATGGCTTTCAAATTACATTCTGGTGAAGAACACTCAGCCACGACTCAAAGCTGCTTCTTTGTTGGTGCCTGAAAAAATGTAATTGAGAAGGTAACCAGAGTGTAGAGAGCAGATTGGATTGGCTTGGTAACAAGGAGCTGCCTAAATCTGAGTGACAACTGCAGGGGCACAGAGCTGGGGCTGCCCCCGGGGTGGAGCAGCCAATGCCAGGGCAGGGGTGGATTTCCACCAGAGCAGGGTGATGTGTTTCAGGAACAAAATAGAATAGTCCATGAAGATACCAACACTTAAATCTGTCCCGTGAGTCTCTGTGGAGAGAAAAATCTGGAAAAAGGTCAGCCTGTGGCTACAGTGTAATCCTGGTGCTTTGGCTGAGCCTTTCTGGTTCTCTGGCTGAGTCAGTGCTGGACACTGGAGGAAGGCCAGAGCCAGTGCACCAACCCTGTAGATGTGGTTTTGATTTTGTCCCATGCAAGGGCCCTTTGTACTTCATTGATCAGTGTTGTGAGGAGAGGGACCCTGAGGGACTGTGACCACAAAGCCAAATTCAGCCCAGGAAAATAAGATTTGCTAACAATAGCTTGGTTCTACACTTGCTTTCTTCAATCTGCTTTTGCTCTGTACCAAATGAGGCCTGAAGGCAGACAGAATCTGTGCTGCTTTACACAGTACTTTGACAAGCTACTTCACGTTTTGACCAAATAACAGTGTGATAAATCTATAGCATAAAAGTCTTGTATGGGTCCCTGGAAGGAAGGATGCTTTGATGAGGGAGCAGGGATTTTTTAAAGGCATTATGGACTGGTTTTCTTTCTTCCTGCGGCAGTGATTAGACATTATTTAAATGTCCTTTCCCTGGACCAGATGGGTTATTTGGACTAATTAGCAGCTGCCTGACAGCTTTCAGGACACCTGAGTCACTTCCCACTTCCTCCATCCTTCTGTCACTGCTGCTGCAGAGATCCTGCCTGGGTAGATCTGCTGGGGGCAGGATGTGTCCCCGTGCATTGAGGGAGCCAGGGCCCCAAATCACCCTGTTCCCTGCACAGCCAGGTCTGATGTACTCCCTGCAATCCCACCAAACCCTCTGAGCTCCAGGCTTTGCTTCCTAAAAATGAAATTATTTTTGTCAGGTAAAGAAGAGCAGAGGGACATGTCCAGGCCAGATGCAGTGTGGAGGAGGATGAGGCAGTCCCAGCTGCTTCAGGAGGGTGTAAGGCACACGGGTACTCCTCAGGCTCAAATGCCACCTGTTGAGTGTCCTTTACCTGCTGCAGAGCCACGCATGGCTCATGGAGCACTGAAGGTTCAGTGATCCCACAGCACCATGGACCTGCTCAGTCCTGCTGCAGCCCGTGCTCCTGCTGGTTAATGATTACAGGGCACAAACTTCCATCCCAGGCACATGTTCCTGTTTTCACGTTATTGCCCCCAGGGCAATGCTGGTCTCCTGCTCGTCTCGCTTCCTTGAATCCCAGCTGGTGAGAGGAGCTGTGGGCTGGGGCAGGGGACTCTGTTTGGGGTTAATCACTGACCTGTGATGTCCACAGCTTCACACCCCCTCCCGGGGACACGGGGAGCAGCACTGGGGAGAGAGAGGAGCCTGTGATGTTCTGGTACAGTTTTGGTGACAAGGCCTCAGTGACAATAAATACTGAGAGCATAAAACCCTCTTTTTCCATAATTTCCATATCCAAACCCAGGCTTTTCTCTCATGATGATTCACTAATCTCAGTAGCTCCCCTGAGGCTAATAGAGTCCTTGAACTGCTTAATATTCTGGAGTTTTGGAAATGACACAATTAGACTTGAATTTTCTTTCTCTTACAGTAGCACTCTTGTTTCCAAATTCGAGTGAAGTTTCATGGACAATTTGAGGAGAACCCAGAGACTTTCCTTTAAATTTAGGAACTGCAGTTTTATTAGCACTTAATAATTTCTAACCAAGGCCCACTTGCAGCCTGGGAGCTGTGCCTGGCTGGAATTGCTGCACTGCTGCTGCTCACAGATGCAGACACATCCTTCCATTGCAGCGCCTGGAGGTCGACTATAAGTCACTGGGTTTTCTGTAAGAAATGTTTTCTCAAGTGGAACTGCTGGAGATCAATAGTATTAACAGCTACATAGAAAAAGTCTCCTTGCCTGGCAATAAAGCAGATTATTTCTGTCCCTGAGTGTCTCAAACCAGTTCATAGCAAGGCTGTTCGTGGGAGTTGCTGGCACTGAGGTGCAGAAAGGTTCAGCTGCACCCAAGGCTTGAGCTAACAAAGCTCATTGCCCTGCAGGAGAACAAAGATGGATTGCACCTAGCAAAGGAGGTGAAGCTGGTCTGCACACAGCAGCACACTCAGCATCCCCCATTGTCATTCTGGTCTAGTTTGTAATCAAGTGCTGGTTCTGAATGCAAATGGAGATCAGGTCTCCGTTGTAGCTTGGATTCTGCTTGCTCAAAGATAAAGGTGCCAAGTCCAGCTTCCTGACTCTGCTGTGGATATGCAAAGGAAATGCTAATTTCTCTAGTAGGTGGCTAGGAGAAATGGCAAGACACAGAGCTGGAGGACAGCACTGGAGATGCAGATGGGGTGTGATGGCAAGTCTGGAAGCCAGGAGATGTTCCCTCCCTGCAGCATTTACACAGAGCAGGTGTTAGTCATGCAGAGGCAGCTTCTCCACATTCTCAACAGCAAACTAGGTTGCTCCTTCTCCTTTGGATAGGTATCCACTGTGGGAGGACATGCTGAGCACCCTGAAGTCACAGAGGCTTTCAGGAGGGGGCTGCAGAGCAGTGCAGGAAATGGGGAACCCCAGCAGGTCACACCTGGCCCTGTTGGGAGCTGGGCTGAGTTGCCTTGGTTATCAGGTTAAACACACGGGCACTGCTCTGCCTCTTGCCCTGGACCTCCCCTGCCTGCCCCAGGCCTCGAGCACTGACATTCCCTCTCATCCCTGCACTCAGAGCGTGGCTCCCAGCCTGCTCCTGCTGCCTTTGCCTCTGGATTTCCTTTGGACTACCTGCACTAAAATAGCATCCTTACATAAACACAGACTCTTACATTATTTAGAGGCCTAAAATCCCAGCACCTGCCTTTGTCAGAGCCTCAGCATGGCAGTGGGATTAGGTTTTCTCCCCATCTCTGTGCTGTGCCAGTGGGTCCCTGCCAGGACCCTCATTAAGCCCCTGCCCCACACTCTGCAGTGGTGGGCCCTGCCTGGCTCCCATGGCCACAAACTGCTCGTGGGCTGAACAATGCTCTCCTGAAGAACAGCATCACAAACACACCTCTGAAAAGCCACAGAAGAACAAAATTGGCTTTTTATTCTCTCCAAACAAGCAATAAACACCAGCTCTCAGAGACAGAGCAAAGCAGCCCTGTTAATCACCCCTGCCCTGTCTCCCCCTCCTGCTTCTGAGGACACCAGCTCCTCTTTTCCCTCTCTGCACAGCCTGGCCAAAATACCAGGAAGTGAGCCAGGAGCATCTCCCCTGCCGTGGCCTGTCAGGCTCATGGAGAGGGGTAGGGACTGAAAGTACAGCAGGAATTTTGGAGCAGGCAGCAGAAATCCTCAGTTGCCTCCTGCTCCTGTCTGTACCAGCAGTATCTGGTGGCCTGGCCCTGCCAGCGAGGTGCTGGGTAGCTGTCACTTGGCAGGGGCTGGCTGTAACCAGAACAACTGAATGAATGAAGTAGAAAATGAATATCCATGCTTTGTGAGGGAGAAAGAACCGTAGAAAATACTCTGTTACCTTCCCACAGCCATGCAGGGGGTCTGGGGCTTTTTCATGGAGCTCTGAGCTTGCTGCAGGGTCCTGGCTCCTGCTCTTCAGAGCTTTGTTGTGTGAACGTTGATGGGCAAGGTTTAAGCAATCCAATCTCCTAACTTGCCTCTTGTCCTACATACCACACTGGAGGGCAGCTAGGATATGAAACATGCACTACACCAGAGCCTTCTCTGCAGGGCCTTGTGACACAGATGTTTGAAGGGAAATATGGAATTACTTGAAGATATTGCAGTGTATAATTGCAGTTTCACTCCTCAGGGTTATTTCAGGTGAATCTGACCTGCTTCTAATGAAATTAGCACTTTTTATCTGCAGTAACCTAGCAGCTTTTTCAGGTAGGGACATTTTCATGCTCCTGTTGGGGTGGGGTCCCAAGACACTACTTCATTACTGATGCTAATTAATCATCCAAGACACTGCAGATGGAAAAGGTAATTTGTTTTCTCCTGCAAAGTGAATAGAGGTAGAGAGGAAGATAAAACCCACTTCCCTGTGAGCTGGGCTTGGCTTGCCCTGGCAAGACAAGGACTGAAGGGCTGTGTGTGGGAAAGCTCCCTATTAAACCTGGGGACAGCAGGGAGCTCCTGGAAGTGACAGACACACAATGGTGCTTTTGTCAGAGAGACTCCAAAGGCCAGATGATGTCACCTTGCACTGGGCTGTGAGGCTGCTTGTGCCCCTCAGGATGGAGCTCAGCAGTATTGCACTATCTCTTCCACTGGGAGGAGGCAATGAAAAGGCTGCTTTTGTCCCACCCTTTCTTAAAAGCAGGCAAAGAAGCTTTGTTCTAGGACAGTCCGTGTTTTTTCAGAGGTGGAAAAGACTAATTAAAGAGCCACTGCTAGCCCTGGGCTCCCACCAGCTCCCATCACCTGCAGGAGCCCCACTCAGCCCTGTGGGTGTAACTCTGCTTTTTCCTCCACAGCCTTTTGACTGGTGCAGAGAAATATCTGAACTCCAGCCACATCCTTTGCCATGTCACCTTAAGGTGGAAAGATTGAGTTATCCCTAAGGGCTGTCTGAGACTTCAGCAGTCTGGGACCTCCCAAGGATAAGACCTGTTGAAAGTGAGGAGAAGGGGGAAGAGGAGGGAGGCCTGTATTACCATCAGAATGCTTTGGAGCTAGATTCCTCAGATGTCAAAGGAGACCTGGACAAAATGCAGCTCTTTCTCTTTTTCCCCCTTACAACTGCAGCACCCAGGGCAGCACCCTCACAGCCCCTGCCCAAGGTCAGCCAGGGATCCTTTGGGGTGGACTGGGGCCACATTTCCTTGCTGCCCTTCCAGGGACTCCCAGAAACGCAGCAGGCCCATGATAGCCCCTCAGCCCCTTCAGCTCAGTGCGTGGGGAGCGGTCTGCAGCATCTACAGAGAGTTTGCTGGATGGTGGAAGGAGCTCATTTAAATGAGAAAAAAAGATTTCAAGCACGTTTCCAGCATTCTCGTTGCCTATTGTACTCCCTTTTCAGTTTCTGCTTTCCAGTGAGCAGTTTTATGTTCCCAAGGATCATAAATTCTCATTTTTCCACTGGGCAGGAGGTGCACTCCTGGCCTCCAGTGCTTCCTGCGTCGCTTTTGTGTCCGTGTTGCCCAGCTACTGCAGCACAGCCCCGGGCTATGCCCGGCGCATTCAGCGCGGCCCCGGCAGCGTGTGCCCCCGGCGGGCACGGGGGGCACCGGCAGCGTGTGCCCCCGGCGGGCACGGGGGTCACCGGCAGCGTGTGCCCCCGGCGGGCACGGGGGTCACCGGCAGCGTGTGCCCCCGGCGGGCACGGGGGTCACCGGCAGCGTGTGCCCCCGGCGGGCACGGGGGTCACGGCGTTCCGAGGGGCACCGGAGGGACGGCCCCAACCCAGCGCGTCCCATGCAGAGCCACGGGAGGGCTGCGCTGGCCTGCGCTGCCGGTGACCTCGGCAGGGTGGGATGTGATGCTCGGGGGGGATCAGAGGCTGGACTGCAAGCAGCCTGTGCTCCGAGGGTGTGGAGTGGACACCGCTGGTCTGTCAGCTCCACACGGTGCTCAGCTAAGCCCCACCGGCTGGGAGGACTCGGGGGTTTCCCATAGCATCAGTTCCAAGGGCAGCACTTCAAGCATGGGTAGTTCAAACAGCAGCCGAGATAACAGCCTGTCCTCACCCTGTCTAGGTCAGCTGGTTTCAAATTAATTCTATTCCTAAGCTGGAAATACTTGGATTCATCATGGCTTTAAATCCTAAAATGGGACTCGTATAGTACCAGGGGAAGGGAAGGGAAGGGAAGGGAAGGGAAGGGAAGGGAAGGGAAGGGAAGGGAAGGGAAGGGAAGGGAAGGGAAGGGAAGGGAAGGGAAGGGAAGGGAAGGGAAGGGAAGGGAAGGGAAGGGAAGGGAAGGGAAGGGAAGGGAAGGGAAGGGAAGGGAAGGGAAGGGAAGGGAAGGGAAGGGAAGGGAAGGGAAGGGAAGGGAAGGGAAGGGAAGGGAAGGGAAGGGAAGGGAAGGGAAGGGAAGGGAAGGGAGCAGGAGTCAGGATGTGTGCCAGGGGAGCAGGGACTGGGGGTGCTCTGGGGTGGCGCTGCCGGAGCCGGTCAGTCGGGGGGCAGAGCCCAGCTGGTTCCCATCTCCTCATTGCCATGCTCGCTGTGTCCCTCTGGAAGGCAGCTCGGGGAAGGGGCTGGGACGGGCCATTGTTGGGGGTTGTTTATGGACACATAGATCCTGCAGCCTGCCAGGCCGGGATGGCCGAGGGGGCCAGGGCAGCACACAGGCTGAGGGCTGGCTGCAGGATTTACAGCCACAGGAAGAAGATGCTGTTTTCCAAGCCTGTGGCATCTTCCTATGGGCATGCAAATAAGTACATACCCAGCTGTGACTGGGGGCACTGACATACTCCAGCTTCAAAAACCTACAGAGCCTCTGCTTTGATTTCCCTTAATACAACTTAAAACACCATTTGAATCATGGCCAGGAGCATGTTCTGGCCTTGCTGCTCTTTGTTAATGAAGAAGATGCATTTTTTGGAAGCAGAGACTGCCTCCAAGACCTGCAAACTCTCTGTTTTATGACAGTTTTCATTTGCATAATGAAGGCCCTGATACCTTCAGTAATTAATCACATTAAGAATTGCTTCCTTGAATAACTCTATTCATGCAGGTTGTTCCCAGTGCTGGAAACTGCACATGATTTCCAATGTGCATTAGCCCAAGTTTCATCAGCAGATGGAAGCTGGTAACTGCATGTGTAATTTATATCTGCTTGGGTGGAATTATCCAATGAAATATGCATCACACAGCGCCATTAACATTTCTAGTCATACAGTCTTTAGCTCATGGGTAAGTTAATATTACATGCCAGCAGTGTGTGGGACTGTATGAAAGGCAAAGACTTGAACACAGGGATTTAAGAGCAGACCTGGAAAGTATTCCAGGTCAAACACAGCAGATATAGAATTAATGGCGCTGCTAAAATAAATGAAATTAATTACCCCCTTTTTAACCTGCATCTTTTTATAAAATGTCCCATCCTGTCTCCATAGTTAAGAAAGCTGCCAGGCTGCTGTATTGCCTCTTGTAGGGGCAACTCCAGATCCTTTAGCATCACAAAAGCTTTTCCCCATAGGACAGCACAAACAGGAGAATAACGATTGAATCGTGGAAGGCAGCAGCGAGAAATGTTGCTGTGTGGGTTTGGATTTGTTGGTAACCTTGACAAATCTGGGGGAAAAAAACCCCATCAATTCAATAGTAAGAAGAAAATCAGTGACTAGGCTGTGCTGTGACAGCAGTGACAGGTCAGCCTGGAGCCTCATGCCGGGATGAAGGTTGGGTTATGCACGAACATTCTACAGGAGAAAGTCAGCTGTCTCAGAGTGCCTTTTCCCATGTGCTTTCCTGTCCTTACATAATTCATAGTTCATTAAAATACTGATTCCTGCTTGATAGGAAGCAATTAAATGACTGGAGCTGTGTTCCATCTGCCTCTGCTGTGGATAGATGGAGAGTCCAAGCTGAGCTGGTGCTCTGCCCTCCTCTCAGTGCTCTCACCCAGCTGATGTTCCTGTACCCTGTGCTGGGACATGGGACATCCTACAGCTTCTGCTGCTTGAGGGGTTTCCCCCTTTAGAAAAGATTTGAGGGACCAATGAGTTTGAACTGTTTTCAGGCCAAGCTGGTTGGCCCATGGCTGGGCTGTGCCTTGGCCGTGTGTGCCAACAAGGATGCAGCAGTGGCCACGGGCTCCATGGAGAAAGAAGGGCCATCAAACTCCTTCCTCACATCCAGCTCGTGGTGCTGCACAGCTCAGCCTGGAGCTGAAGCCCTGTACATGTCCCAGAGCCAGGCTGGGGTGGTGCTGTGTGGGAGCTGGCTGGAGTTCCCCGGGTTTAGAGTCTTGCCATCACTCCTGGCAGCACCCACAGATTCGCTGCTGCTGCTCCCAATTGTCCCTTTCTGTCCAAGAGAGAAAGAAAAAGCATCTCTGCAAAATCCAGGCTTGGGCTTTGCTTAAAGCCTTTGAGTAAAGAGCCTTGTTTGAATGTAATTGCACCCCTGTTGCTACAATGGGAAAATACACTGTATTGCTCTTTCTTGGAAAGCTCAGCTAGTATTTTCCCAGCCATTTGTGTATAAAGAAAGATAAACAGCTCTTTAGCGGGCAGAACAGTCTATCCCGGGTTTATTGACATTCATGGAGCAGACAAGGACAAACAGTTTGGTGAGCACAGGGCAGGGGGAGCAGCTGGGCTGGGGGAACTGGGCATGAGGGGCAGAGGGTGGGGAAGCCCTGTCAGGTGCTGAGCCTGGCCAGTCCCTCTGCCTGGCCCCAGACCCACTGCTGCATCCCCGTGGGCCCCCAGCAGCCTGCAGGATGCACTCACCACCTCACCCTTCTTCTCACTCCTCCCCATAAATAAAAAACCTCTATAGCTAATTTAGTTCCAGCTTCACACGCAATAGCACTATAGATAGATTTTTAAAGAGCTTGTCTGAAAGTAATAATTCATGGGGAGATCAAAAGGCTGTGGTTTAATCCGGGGTCTGTCTGATACCATAAACCTCGCAGAGTGCTAAGAATTCAATGAGCAGCATCAAAAGCCTGATAAACATGAAAGCCACCCAATTTTCTGTCTGTAGAGCTGGCGTGGCTCACAGTGGGTGCTGAGGAGTGGGGAAGATGTGTATCTCCTCTGCAGAGCTTGGGTGACAGAGCCACACACAGTCCTCTAACTCCAGCATCCCAAAAGAAGTGCCTGGACTGCATTAACATCTCACATGCTCCCTGCACGCCCTCAACTGTATAAGGAAATCAGAGTTCTAATTAGATGTCTAATTACATGGCCTAGGTAGAATTCAGGCTGCTGGGCATTGCCTTTTCCTCCACATCCACAAATCAGAGTCTGCACTGATTCGCCAAAGCAACGTGACAAAGTGGTGGATTTCAAACAGGGACTGCAAAAAATATGGAGTATCAAAATGCTGTGTTTGGCAGCTGAAAATGGTGCTTAAAATGGGGGCAGGAAGGATGAGTGCTGTAAACAAAGGTCTCCAGAGTAGCAGGGCTCTGCCATGCTTCTAACTGTCAGCTAAAGCAACATTTAAAAGCCAGTGTTTAATTTTTAACACAAATGGAGGTGAGCTCAGGCTGCAGACACCTGCAGGGTTTTTCTCCAGAGATCCTGATCTCACAGAGGTTAATGTGATTATGCAAATGACTGAGGTATAATTGCGTTACTGCCGCCCATCTGGCCCTCCCTGCAGCTCCTGAGTGATTTTGTATTCCCCGTGCAGTGCAGTGCTCACACACAAGGGCACCAGAGATGTCACTGCTTGGTGTTTGCTGCAGGGGCCACCTCCCCGTCAGACCTCTGGAGCAGAGTCCTGCTGGACCAGGCATGGCCAATGCATTGGGAAAGCTCTTCCCAGATCCAAATTAACAGCCTGGATGTAGTCCAGAGGATTGAACTCCACTTGTCCTCTCCCAAGGGATGTTCTTGACAAAGCCAGGATCCTGCCTGGCATCTCAGCTACTGCACCAAGTCCTTCCCAAAACGTTTTTTCTCAGCAGATTAAAACAAATTCCCACCTCCCTCAGCAGCTGGGATGAAACCAAAACCTGACATTTTCATGTCAGATGCTGACTACCACACACTGTCCCAGGTACCTCCAGTACTCTCTTAAACTCTGGTTTTTCTTCCCACCAGTATGAATTCAAAGCCAAGAACATTAAGAAGAAGAAGGTGAGCATCATCGTGTCCGTGGACGGGGTGAAGGTGATTCTGCGCAAGAAGCAGAAGGTGAGGCTGCTGCAGTCCAGGGATAGTCACACTTCTGACCAGAACTGGCCTTTTCTTAAAAAACACCCAGAATTCACACAAGAAAACACTCCACTTTCCACCCAACTAATAACAAAACCTTGCTGAAAGAGAGTGGGAATATTACACTGTGGGAAGAGGATTATTTTTCTATCAAAAAAATGTATCTCTCAGGAGGGTCTGGTTCTTTTTCTTGCTAATACCAGAAAGCTTTTTCCAGGCTGCCTGGTCTAAGCACCCCTCAGCTCTTTGCCCAACCAACCTTTCCACCAAGACACTGAATCCAGATCTCCTAAGCCCCAGCTCCAAGCCTTCTTCCCCAAAACGTGTAACTCTTCTGCATATTTGATGTTATAAATTAATCTTAGGGACCATTTCCAGCCCTGAAGGCTGTGATCAGATATGATAAATGATGAAAAAAAATCTATTTTTATCTGAGATACTGTTGAAACAGCCATGGCTCATCTAGTCACCCTGCAGCCTGGATTGTGGCTTGGGACAAAAGCACTGTTCCCCAGGTTTCCTGCCCTTCAGTTTGGTGGAGTTTCACCTGATTTACGGTAATTTTGTCTCTGCTTACAGAGAAAGGAGTGGACCTGGGACGAGAGTAAGATGGTGGTGATGCACGATCCTGTGTACAGGTACACAGCCGGGGATTCAGCCAGGGAGGGCCACTCAGCCCTGGGGGATCTGTGCCCTTCCTCCCACCTGCTGAGAGCCCTCCACCAAGGCTTTCCAAAGGACCATCTAAAATTAACAAGGGCACAGAGTTACTGCTGCTGGAGAATCCTTTTCATACATTTCTGAGAGCGAGGTGGACTGATCTGGCTTTGAAGCTGGCTCTGCTTTGAGCAGGGTTAGACTGGGTGACCCTGGAGATGCTTCAGCCTGGATTACTCTGGTTGTGCCTCTGAAGACAGGCTTCCCATGGTTTTCCTTCAGAGCATGGCTCTCCCTGTGCTCCTGAAGCAGGGCCTTACTCTAAGGTGTAAGTGCTCGATGGGAATTAACCCTTATGGACGCGGCAAGAAAGCAGTGACTTTCCATAGCACCTTCCCTGGGATACTGAGGCATTCCAGAGACCACAAACCCCACCCAGAGATTCACACTGAGCCTAAACCTGGTGCCTCAGGAGCCCCTGGGGATGAGAAACAATCCCAGTGATGGTGCATGGCCTGAGGACAGATTAGGAGCACAGGGTGCTCCAGGCTGTTAGATCTGCAAAGTGAATTTTTGTACCATGAGCCCACAGCCCCAAGAACTGGGATTCCCAACATTTGTTTTTGAGATCAGAGCCCTTAGTGAGGAGATAAGAACAGAGGGTGTACTGATGCATTATCTGTGCCCACTTCTCACCTCTTGCTTTCTTTAAAGATTACTACAAGATGCAGTACATTGGCAGTAACTGCTCTAATTGCAAGTTCAACACCCAAAAATTCCAGTGACAGAAAGAGCAGAAGGATAAAAAACCACCACATTTCAAGCATCCCTTTGGTTTCTTCTCTATTCAGAGCTGAGCTCACTTGTCACATTTTCACCTAATTAAATCAAACACAGATAAAAATCTTCAAAATGGTTTTGCAGTACGAGGAGGAGAGTCAGCCTGAGAATCCTCCCAGCGCACTCAGCATCCCTGGGAGAGGCTTCTGTGCTGTGCCACCTGCCCACTGCCAAGGAGGGACCCTGGGGGTCCCGAGGGACAGGGCAGTCACCCCCATGCAGGTGGTTCTGCCTTGCTGCAGCCTGGGCAGGGGTTAATTGCTGGGGCTAAAAATAGCCACTCGCTTTCCAAGACTATAGATTTTTTCGCTTTCCCACAGGATCTTTAAAAAGCTTTTGCCTACTTCAGAAACCAGAAGGTTTTCCATCAAGCCTGAAACATTCTCTAAATCCATCGCCTCCTGCCTTGAAAACTGCAGGAGGGGCCATGCACCAGCACTGCCTCATTCCTCCAGCCCTGGGGGCTGCAAACCAGCCCATCCTGGGGACACACAGGAGCCGAGGTGGTCTGGAGGGCTGACACTTCCCATGGTGTTTAATTCCCTGTGTCTCTCTCCCACCTAGAATTTTCTATGTCTCTCATGACTCTCAAGACCTGAAAATATTCAGTTACATCGCAAGGGACGGCGCAAACAACTCCTTCAGGTGCAACGTCTTCAAATCCAAGAAGAAGGTAGGATGCTCCTGGGGATGCACCCACCTAACTGCGGGGTCAGAGGCTGCAGATCCCTGGGGAGCGACCGCCGGTGCTGGGTGTCCCCAGAACAACGAGCCTGGTGCTTGTCCCGTCCTGCCCAGCCCGGGATATTCCACACAGGGATAGGAGCCCGCGGATGCAGAGTGGGGCTGGGGGGCAGTGCGGGGTGGGAAGCAGGGGGGGCTGGCAGTGCCCCGCGGGCAGTGCTGAGCAGGGGCGTTGCTCCGCAGAGCCAGGCCATGCGCGTGGTGCGCACCGTGGGACAGGCCTTCGAGGTGTGCCACAAGCTGAGCCTGCAGCACGCCCTGCAGAACGCCGACGGGCAGGCCGACGGCGCCAGCGACAAATCGGCCGAGGAGCAGCCACTGGAAGGTGACTGGCGGCTCCCCAGGGGCCTGGGCACACCCTCCCATGCACCCTCTGGGGTGGGCACCCCCTTTATGGGTGACAGGTTTGGGTCCCTTCCGATGGGGAGCATGGGGAAACTGCCCTGCCTGCCCACTGCTGCTGAGCACTGGGCAGGCTGAGCCCCCTCATCCAGCAAGCTGAGGGTCTGCAGCCCCTCAGCCAGCCCATTCACTCCCTCCTGCCCCTTCACAACATGCTGAGACTTGGAGCATGTCCCTGGGACTGGTCCTTGTCCCTGGGCTTCCCCCAGCTCCCAGCCCTGTGCGGGGCCCCGGCTCCTCCTGCGATGCTGTGCAGAGAAGGGAGGCTCAGATTCATGTGTGTCTTGTTTGAAGTTCATCAGATAAAGGGCTCCAAGATCACCGATGTGGATGAGGTTGGCATCGATACTGGTGGCATCTGTGTGTCCGACAGGGGACCCAGAGAGCTGCCAGGTGCCAGGGGGGACCTCGGCATGCTGAAACCTGGGCAAGCCTCAAAGGACAAGAATGGCCAGGTAATGGGGGCTGTGCTGGAGGACGATTCATGTGCTCTGCTGCTGCTGAGGGCCCTCTGCTCGGGGTCACTGTATCATGGCTTGATTTGGAGGTGCTTCCATGGAGATCCCATTGCAGCCCTCCCTCGTGGCTCCCTGCTCAGGACAGGCTGTTCAGCTCCCAGTTCACCCATAGCAAGGCTGTGTCCAGTGCTGGGGTGGGGATGAGGGGAGAGGCAGGGGTGGGGCTGCGGCGCATGGCTGAGCAGGCTGCACACACCACCCGGGCTGGATTTCCGTGCCCCCAGTGCTGCTCTGCAGCGGTTCCTTGTTCGATTGCCCTGGCAGCGATCCCTGGCTCCCCTCATGCTCCAGGCACAGGGAGAAACGTCCCCAGGAGGCCCAGCCCTGGCAGCACAGGCACCCAGGACACGTTCAGCTCGAGCAGCAGATCCACCTTAATGAATGGGTGCTCCACAGAGCTGTGGGAGCACTTCCCAGAGGCCTGAATGGCATCACTTCAGCTCACACAACAGTAACGCTCACAGGGCCTGGCTGGAAACAGCTGCAGTGATATGCACTCCATGGGATTCGTTTGTGTGCCTGGAAAGGCCGGGCTTTCCTGCACATTCCTTCTGGCACTGCCCAAGCAGGGGAGGGCAGGAGCAGGAAGGGCAGTGGCTGCAGGCACTGGCAAATGCTTCAGACACCAGGACACCGCCCAGCCACAGCACGGAAAGGTGGTGGAGTGTTTGGGACACTCCCTACTGTCTCCTCCCTGGGGGACCTGGGGACCTGCCCTCCCCAGACCCGGCCAAGGCAGCTCTGCCAGCTCTCTGGGAGGAGCCTCTCTGACACACCCTGTCCTGGGGATCCCACAGATGTGCAGAGCTGACAGCCCAGGGCTGCCCCTCAACAGCCCCTCAGTGCCCTGAGCGTGGGGGCTCCTCTGCTGCGCTGGGGTCAGCGCTGTGGGGAACAAACCCCAAATCCCAGCCTGAGCCGGTCAATCCGCTCACCTGCCCATTTCTTTGTGCCCAGGATGCCGAAAACTGCTCCCTCCACCTGGCCAGCTCCCAGCAGCTGCTCAGCCCGAGCAGCCCCTGCTCCTCGGCCTCCATCACCCCGCTGGCCTCCCAGCACTGCCTCCAGCTGCTCCAGCAGCAGCTCCTCCAGCAGCAGCAGCAGACGCAGGTGGCTGTGGCCCAGGTACACGTCCTGCCCTCCCCTCAGGCGGCACCAGCCCTTCTCCTCCCCCTGCTGCAGCGTCCAGCCGGGCCAGGCCGGCAGCGGGGCAGGCGGGAGCGGGCCGGGCCTGGCAGCAGTGCTGGCAGCATTCCCGCTCGCACAGCTCTCAGCAGAGCTTGCAGCATCGCTTGCAGCCTCGCTCGCAGCATTGCTTGTAGCGCCACGTGCGGCATCGCTTGCAGCAGAGCTGAGCTCCCCCAGACACGGAGCTGGCTGCTCACACAGCCCCAGGCCGCTCTAGGGGTGTTGCAGGGTCCCGTAGAGCCGCCGGTTCCCGTTTCACCCCATCTCGTCCCGGTTTTGGAAACCATCCCACCCCCAATCCAGCATCAGAGCGGGGAGCCCGGTGCCTCCCGGCTGGGCACCTCCCCTACTCGCCTCTCGTTACCGGGGGACAGCGGGACACCCCACACAGCCCCGGGACGCCGCCGCATCCCCGCCCGCGGCTGGCCCGGCTCGGGGGAACCGCCGGGGGTGGCGCGGCGGGGCCGGCAGGGGGCGCTGTGGCGCCGCCGGTACCGGGCGCTCCCGGGGATGCTCCTCCCGCCCGGCCCCGCATCATCCCGGCCGCATCACCCCGTTCGCATCTCCCCGTCCCGTCTCGCAGGTGCAGCTGCTAAAGGACCAACTGGCGGCCGAGACCGCGGCGCGGATCGAGGCGCAGGCCCGGGTGCGGCAGCTCCTGCTGACCAACCGCGACCTGCTGCAGCACGTCTCGCTGCTGGTGCGGCAGCTGACCGTGCTGGAGGCGCGGGAGGAGCACCGGGAGGAGCATCGGCAGCCGGGTGAGCACAGGGACACACTCACTAGGGTTGTTGGAGTGCTGGCATGCCCCCAGCTCCATCCCTCTGCACAATCACTGCATTCCTTGCAGTCACAGGAAGCAACTGGAGTGCTCCCAGTACCATCCCAGCAGGCTCTGGGGATGTGGGGCACTTCTGCACCTCTCACAGTGCAGGGGAGCAGCTGGTTTGGAAATCCCCAGTTTTTCACATGCCCCTTGTCCATCTCTCACAGTTGATCACTCCTTGCAAAACCTGTCCCTGGCCCAGTCCCTCTCCCTGAACCTGAAGAACCACTACAGCCTGGACGTCCACCTGCCGTCCACCTCCAGCCCCGCCAGCATCCTGGGCAGCCCCGTGGGCCCCGGCTCGCTGCCTTCCCTGGGCCCCAGGGACTCCTACCTCAACCTCGTCAGCCTGGACAGGGGCAGCCACCGCTACGGCAGCAAGGAGGGGGACGAGTGTCTGGAGGGGCAGGATGGGCTCAGCCGGCGCGTGGAGGGCTCCGAGGTCAGCGACTTCGCTCTGCTCAACGGGAGCGGCCGCCAGAAGGCCGATGACACAGACAGAGGGGACGAGGACAGGTAGGTGTGCCACCTCTGTCTCCTGCCAGCTGCAGGGGGAACACCCTGCGTGCTGCAGGTAAGTACTTGCCCATCTCCTCCTCTCTCTGCTTTCCCTCTGCAGGCGGCAGCCACCCATTCCCAAGCTCAACCCTCCGCCACCCATCCTACGCAAAAGGTCAAGCAAGACCTCCCCAAGCCTGGAAGTGGAGGTGAAGTCCGAGAGCACTGCCCACCTGAGCCTACCCAGTGCCAGTATCTCCAGCCTCACCAGCATCACTGCCAGCTCCCTCACCCTCTTGGACCCTGAGGCAAGGACTCCTGCACGGAGTGCTGCCTCCAGCACGGAGTCTGGCCCTGCCGGGACCTGCCAGCGCACTCTGGGCAAGGACAGGACTGGAGAGAGTGGGCCAATGTCCCCCTTGGCCAGCATCCATGACCCAACCGCCAGTGAGACCTTGGCCAAGGAGTTGGTGGCCCTGGGCAGCCCCACGGACAGCTCACTGCCCTTCTCCCCTGCAGACGACACCTGCTTGCACATCAGCTTCTCTGAAGATGAGTTGGACACTGCCATGGGGCCCAGCAGAGTCCCCTCTTAGTAGGCCCACAGTAGGTGGTAGCCGGTGGCTGGCAGCCCCAGCAGCTCCGTCCACAACCCTGCGCTGGGACTGGGGGTCCCTGTGCCCAGGCTCTGAGACAGGTCCCTTTCCTGTCCCTGTCCCAAATAACAGTCCCCCACCACCTACAGGGCCACCCCACAGGATGGGACTGCCAGCCCTGCCTCAGTCTGCACCAGCTCACACTGCTGTCACACTGCCATCGTGTCCCTGCTCACACAGCCAGGGATGCTCACAGCAGAGATTTCCCAGGGAGCTGAAGGGTGGGAGCCCTGGGCAGGGCACGGCGCAGCGCTGTGGGACAAGAGGCTGTTCTGGTTCATCAGTTGCCACCCGTGGCAGCCTGAGTGGGGCCATGCAGTACAGCCACGGTGTCACTCCCCTGCCCAGCTCCCCGAGGTGTGTTCCGGACTGCCACCACACTGTGCCCAGCCCTGCTTTGGGGACAGCAGCCCCACCACTGTGTCCCCACGCAGTGAAGCCACCACTGCCTCCACAGGTGCCTTTTCCCACTCCCCAGCACCCACTGCCCACACAGGTTGGGCCACCCCTCTGAGGCCACTGATGGGTGCAGGGCTGGCCCTAGGAGCCTGCAGCAGTGGGGGTGACCCCCTAAGGAAGGGTGCACCCCGTGTCTTGGGGTCAGGGCAGAGAGCCTTCCCCTGTCCCCCAAGCTGCTGGTGGCTGCAGGCAGGAGGCTGCTCCTTGCGCTGGTTTTAGGGTGTTATGGTGTGGTTTGGGTTTGGTCTCAAATGTGAGTGTCCTGGGAGGAGTTAAGGAAGAAGCTGATGGTGGGGTGAAGGGCAGGTTTTGTGGAGCGACCGAGGTGATGCTCATCCACCTTGGTTGTTCATCAGAGAGTGTTGGGAAAGTGTCAGAGAGTCAAGTTGGGAAGTGTCAAGTAGAAATAGAGCCTTGGAGCAGCTGTGCTGCTTGTCCCTGGCATGGTGCTGCTCCCACAGGAAGAGGGGGGTGACAAAACATGCAGCCAGGGCTGGCCATGGCAGTGACAGAGCTGGGAAGGAGCTGGGGACTGGGCCGGGGGTTGTAAAGCTTGGCTGGGCTGTCCCGTAGTGTGGTAGTGACAGCCCAGCCCCTCCATAGGATGCTGCAGTTTGATAGTGGACTTTTAAAGAAAAAAAATAAAGGTGTCAGATTTGCAGAGCCAGTGCTGTGTCTCTGCCCCGTGGGGCCCGTGCACAGGGGGTCCTGAGCCTGCAGGGTGGACTGGGAACTCCCACATATTCCCAAAGAGGAAAGATCCCTGCAGGAATGACGGCTGAGCCTCTGAGCAGCCCCCACCAGGATGGACACCAGCAGCCAGGGCCCTGCTCCCCACACACTCCTTTTGCTCTTTCCTGGTCCCATTTCTACTCCTGAACTAAATCCCGGCCCCAGCACGCAGGATGGAAAGCAGCAGAATGCAGATGGCAAAGCCACATAGGATGGGACCAGTGGCATGCACTGGGATCCCAGGGGCTGCCTGCAGCCAGGATGGGCAAGAGAGCCCTGCCCTCTGCAGACTCCTGACCAAAGTGAGGAAGGAAATCCAGGGGCAATTCAGCACAGAGACTCCAGGACAGACAAGGACCCTGTGGGATTGTCCCCCCATGCAGGACAGGAGGCCCAAATGGAGGGACCCAGCACCCAGAACCTCTGTGGGGTCTCAGGGCCACTCTCCGTCCCTCCATGGAGTGGGTGCAGCCTCCAGCATGGCAGAGTGGGGAGCGGGGACCCCTTCCCCAGGCCCACTGCAGACATCTGCCGGGGGGCTGCCTGCGTGGGGAGGGGGCACTTCCAGCCCAGAGCCTTATTATGCTTCCTTCATGGGAAGAAACTTTTTCCTTTGCTGTCTGCTAAGCTGCTAGCAATCATCAGGCAGGCAGGTGGTAAAGATTCATATCCATCAAACAATGCCATTTAGTTTGTAACCTGTGACTAAATCTGGTGTTAGCTTTAATTTCAGAGTCTGCTTTAGGGCTCGCTTGTTAATCTCTATGCAAAGCAGATGAAATGAATATGCAGCATTTTGGATGTAATTGTACGGCTTCAATTCAGCACTATAATTTTCCAAACAGGATCTTGCAATCAAGCTTCTATTCATTAGTGTATAAACAATTTAGTTTCTCAGCTCTCCAGTATGCCAATCATCTCAATGGAGTGAGCATCTCCGACAGAAAGAGGAGGAAAGTTTCCTTTGTGTAACAGAGGTAAAAGTTGCTCCACACTTCAGACAATTCCCGCCCGGCAGATCCAGACCATTCCAATAGAAGTGGACGGTTCCTCGTGCCCCTACAACACTGACCAGCTGCAAACACCACTCAGGGGCGTGATGTCCCAGTGATCTCCCAGCTCATGTAGCCCCAGATCCTTCAGGAATTCCGCATGTGAGACCTCAGCAGAAGAGCCCAGATCCCACAGGACCAGGCTGCCTGGAAAGGTGGAAACGTGCAGCACCTCAGCACACCCCAGTGATGCTCAGGGCTCCCTGAGTGCCCATGACTCTGGGGAGAGGGTGGCCACCCCAGCCCAAGCCCCTTTCACGTCCCCATCCCTCTGACACCTCACACCCCACGCCAGCTCAGCCTTCCTGGCCAGCTCCACAGGACAGAGCCCTGGGGACATCCCACACCGGGGGCCAGTGGCAGCCCCCCCATGGGGGACAAGGCCGGGGTGACACAGGAGCGGGTGGGGGACAGGTTGATCTCAGCACCCTCATGGCCGGTGCTTTCCTCAGCGGGGACCCGAGGGTGCGGCTCACACGCGAGCGCCTCCAGCTCCCGCCCGCATCCCCATCCCCATCGCCATCGCCATCGCCATCCCCGCGCACCCATCGCCCTCCCGGGAGGTGAGGAGGGACCAGCCCAGAGCCGCCACAAAGGGAAGCGCCGTCGGCGGAGCCGCTCAGCGCGGTCTCCGTTTCCAAATGAATATCGACAGCGCTAATTACAGGCCGCCATGCAGACAGCTTATTAGCTTGTCACAAAAAGACGGTATTGAACTCGGAGCCCGCGGTATTCACGGAGCGCAGCAAGACGCTCCCCAGACAGCACAGCGAACCAGGCAGGCGAACAACCTCCAGCAAAACTAATTACTTCCTGATTGTCTACGGCCACCCACTGGGTATAATAGTATAGACTAAATTTGGCATATACATAACTAAGCACTCGGCACCAATTTGGTGTACAATAATCATCCTCTGTGTTGCATAATTAAAATCTGATCACTTGGAATAATTATTTCATATTCCCAGTATCGGGTGAAGATTGCATAATGTGGCACAAGTGTTAGCCCGGCAGTGGAACGATCCACCCCACAGGCGTGAGCCCCCCGGGAAGGACATCCCGGCTCCAGGCACGGCGAGAGACCCGCTCGGCACCGGCTGCCTCCGCCTTGGCCGTGACCCTGCGGGCAAGGGGCTGTGCGGGCTCGGGCTGTTTTCAATCGCCCCAGCCCTGCTCTCCACAGCAGGAGCCGGTGCCGAGCAGGCCCCGGTGGGGCAGGAGTGTACCCGCCAGGACAGGCTGTCCCGGTGTCCCCACGCAAGCACTCTCCGCATTGACCTTTCCAGCCTGGCCGCTGCCCCGCTGCCCGCCCGGCCGGGATGCTCATCGCCAGACTCCATTGTGCTCGTGCATCTGCTAAAGGCATTTGGAGAGACACGGCAATAAAAAATAAAAATCAAGTGGAACGTGTGTGTCTAATCCATTAACTTCCTCCGGCGGCTCCCCGGGGACCCGGCGAGGAGCAGAAAGAATACGTGGATATTGCACGCGCCCTGGCACCTTGTCCCCGGGCCAGCCCCGCCGCTGGCCGCTGCCACGGGCTCATAAATCACTGCGGGCGACAGCGTTTCACAGCTCGCTTCCCAGCCAGGATATGGCCATTCCTGCTGATTACACGCCCGGCGCGCGGGGGAAGCTGCATCTCCCACTTCCAGGAAGGGAGGATCCGCAAGGAAAAAGCATTGATAAAAAGAAGAACGAAATCAGCTTTGTTCACGTTGCGAATCTCCCATTGTTCCTGCTGCGGCCGTCAGCCCTCGCTGGAGAAAGTATTTCCTCAGCGATAAATCTCCTGGGCTCCTTGCAGCCCTCGCCTTGGCACCAGACTCTCCTCAGCTTGTTTTGAAAGAAAAAGCGCTTTGGCTACAGGCCCCCTGTGGGGTGCACTGGGCAATTCACGGTGTGAGTTTGGGGGGTGAGGGAGAGTCCTGGGGCAGGGGACAGTGGCCCGGTGCCCACCTCAGGGGTCTCTGGCCCGTGTCCCCAGTCAGGGCCACACCAGGGGACAGGCACTGCCACTCCCTAAAGCTCCACTCCCATCCCGCAGCGCCCGGCACGAGCCGGGGAAAGTGAGTCTGACCGGGGCCACGCTAATCCCAGCGCTGAAACGTGGAGCTGGCAGTGGCCAAGCACTTGGAATACGGGAGTCAGGCTGACAGTTGTACAAGAAAAATAGATCAAGTTTCCAAGAAAATAGAACTGAGTTGATCTGATTTTCATCAGCATCTTCAGCCGCCTTTCGGGAAGCCCCAGCCTGCTCCTCATTCCTGCTCTCCGCTTTACAAACCACTTAATTCCTTGTTGCTTTGGAAACCCTCACAAAGACCCTCTGCATCCCCCAAAATAACGAGCAACAGATGCTGCTTTGACCTCAGCAACTTCCTGGAAACATACATTTGTCAAAATAAAAATAAAAAGATTAATGTGAGGAAGGCTTTTAAATTATAAGGAAACAGCAGACAGAGCCTGGCCATGCACGCCGAGCCCTCAGACAGTGGAGAGACCCCAGAATGGGCAGGGAGAGGCTGTGGGACCAGGGGTCCCTGTGCCCCAGGGAGCTGGGGACCCAGAAGGGCTGGGTCTGGCAGTGCTGCCCCCAGCCAGGGGACACCAGAGGAGGCTCAGTTCTCCTTCTTCCTGCATTTCTTGGTTTATAGGAGCAACTTGTCTCTTTTACAGAGCCTTAAACCCCATTTGCCCATCCCACAGGGGAGGAGATGGGCACACAATGGGTCATCAGGAACTTTTGGGTTATGAGCACTTGGACACCAGCAGGTTTCACCCTGCCACTCTGGCTGCAGCCATCTGGCACATTCCAGGGACAGAGCTCATGCACAGCCAGCACTTCCCAACAGCAGCTGAGATGCCCAAGAAGGGCTCCTGCCAGGAGCTGTGACAGCCACAGCCTGGGGGGTGACACAGCCTGACCCATGGCACAACCTACCCCACCAAAACCCTGCACCCACAGCACTCACCAGAGCTGCAGGCAGGGAGGCTCCACGTGCTCCACACAGGGGAAGACCCTTTTCCCTCCCAGCTTTATGGAATCAGCCAAAAACGAGCTGCTGGGGCGGGCCTCCTTCTCCTTGGCCTGGTGGGAGGTGGGCTGGGGGTTTGTGTACTTGGGGTGGGAGGGTCATGGGCACACTGGGCATTCCCATGCTCATCTTCAGATTTCTGCTGCTCGATGACAAGACCTGAGCAGGGGACCTGAGGGACATCCCTCCTGTGAGGGTGTTTCCTCCCATCACCAGCCTGGGGGTGCACCCATGTTGGTGAGAGGCTGCCGTGGAGCAGCCGGTGCCATAAGGGGATCACTGTGCCAGCTGCCTCAGGGAGCTGCAGGGACACTGTCCCTCTGCTCTGGCTGGCTCTCCCCTGGCTCCTGGGTGCTCCAGGGGCACTGCAGCACCACACTGGCAGCGTGGCATCACCTGTGACCCTGTCATCACCTGCCAGCCTGGCATGGCCTGTGGCACAGCTGCAGTTCCCAAGGGACTGACAAATGGCACAGCTCCTCACGCAGGCACAGCAGGTCCCATCTCCACACTCTGCCCATGGAGCCACCACGCCTGCACCGCGGTCACCCCAGGTGTCAGTGCTCCCTCGGGGGCTCCGCAGGCTGCTGAGCCAGGGCTCCTGCCCACAGCCTCACACCCTCCTGGTGTCACCTCTGGGAGCCGCTGCGGACACTCGGTGGCTCAGCCCAGCTCTCAGCCCCAGCAAGGAGTGCTGTGCATTCAGGGGCTGCTGGAGGGCTTGGAGCAGCCCTGCCCCGGCCCCACACCACCGGGATTCCAGACCCACCGGTTTCCTCTGCCCTTTCCACTGAACCAACCCGTGGAAAGTTTTATAAACTTGAGGAAACACAAGTCAAAGCAGAAGGAGCCCAAAGCTGAGCCAAAGTGTGACCTCAGCAACCTTCCCTTTGTCCAGCCCGGGACCTCACTGTCATCTGTCAGCATCTGCTGAATCTCCTCCTTTGGGGGCACTCCAGGCCCTTCCGTAGGAGCAGGGTCTCCTCACAGCCCTGCTCCTCTAATGACTCTGTTATCTTTTGTTATCTCTGTCACTTCCACCTCTGTTTCCCTCCACTGGTAGAGTGGAGATGCCCCCCACCCCCTGCCTGGCAGTCCCAAAGGAGCAGCATCCCATCCTGTACTTCCCAAATCCCTCATGGATGGATTCATCCCGCTGGTCTGGGCTGTGGGATGGGCTGTCCCTACGCTTGGTGGGGCTGTGGCTGGGGTGAAGGTTTGGTAGAGCAGTTCAAGCAGCACTACAGGCCACAGCTGAGCAGCATTCTATGGATGCTGCTCCTATCCTATCCCACACCATCCCATTCCTGCTCCAGCAGTGATGGAAGGGAGGTAGAACCTGGCAGAACAGAGCCCAGGGGAAGATGGAGCAGTTTGCTGTCTGATGCATGAACCTGCCTGGCTGATGAGAGGGCACTGACAGGCAGGGAGGGTTTGGTGCAAAGGAAGGAAATGGAAGAATTAAATCCACAGAACTTCCCTGCTTTTGTTCTCTCTCCCGCCCCCGCTCTTCTCCTTGGCCGCTCGCTCTTCTTGCTGGATGTGTATGGCTTGATACTACCCAAGCAAGCTGGAAACAGGGTATATCAGCTGAAAGCAATTTACTTTGAAATCCAGCTGCCAGATTTTCCTTCATTTGTTTACTTTTAAATGCTTTTTTAAAAGCCAAAGTACACAAGGCAGCCAAATTGCTGACATGTGTGCCGGGCCGGTACCCCGCAAATGCTGCATTCTTTCATGTCCTCCTGGGCTCAAATCCACTCATGTTTATTTAAAATATGTAGAACACTTCAGCACTATTAAGGACTATATTTTATAGTAAATGGAAAAAGATTTCCTAGCAGGCCAAGGGGAGAGGAAAAGAATCAGTTCAATTCAGTTTTGTTCCGACAGCACTTTGCCTGCCCACCATGGCCCAGCCACCCACATCCCATCGCTCGGCCCGGCGCCAGGACCCGCCAGCTTGGGCTGCTCCAGGTGCTCTGGGAACACTGCAGACAGGTGGACACAGAACTCCAGCAGTGCCTGTGGGGCTCTCTTCTTTCCCCAGATCCATAGGGCAGGTGGCCTGTGGTGGCAAAAAGAAACACCAAATGGGGCTTGAAGTCCCCGAGGTTCTCCCCAGCTCCAGAGTCTTGGTGTAACACAGGATTTCACCTGTGAATGTGGATACGAAAGCTCCAGGTGAGATACCAGTGTGTGTGACCCCAGCTGCAACCCCAGGGTGAAAAAGAAGAGGAAATAGCAGTGACCAGGCAGGAACAGGCTGGCAGGGACACCAAGGGGGATCAGACTCGTTCCCAGCAGAGAATGAGACACCAGGGGCTTACTCCAGATGACAAGGAATGAAACATCCTCTCCAAAGTAGGACACAGATGAAAATGGATAGAAAATATGTATTTTAAGGTCAGCAACAGCTAAAAGGGAAGTAGATATTCAAATTCAGAGGTTTTAAGAGCATTGCTAATGTGGGTGTTTTGTGAGGGAACGAGGCTGGAAGGGGCATTTCCAGCTGATGCTGCCTTTCCTTATATCACCCGTCTGTGGCTGACACAAGCTGAACTCTGTGGGGTAACGTAAGGATGCGCTTCAGAAAGGGAAAATGTCAATAAACAGCAGATAAATCCTGTAGGCCTTTGTTGCTGCTCAAGCTGAAACAAACACAGAAAGGCAAGGCAGAGAAAGGAGCAAGGAAGTGACATCTTCTTAATCAAATTATCTGCTACCAAAACCAAAAATGGACAATGGCTCTATGAACATGTTAATGTGCCTGTGACAGACCTTCCTGAAAGAAAACACTGCTGATGTAGCCAGAATTGCTCTGGTTTGTGTCCTAGCAAAAATCAGAAGAAAGCAGAAACCTTCACTTATTAATTTCTGATGATTTAGAGAGCCCAGCACCTTCATAGTTTTATTGTAATTAGCCAGACTAGTAAATCTTCAAAAGGATTCCTCCAGTGGAGTCCCAGACTCAGATTATGTCATGCCTGAGCACAACCTCCCACAACTGGTTTCACTCATGGTTAGAAGAAACAAAGGCTCTGAGCAAGGAGTGATGGAGAGCAGAGAGGGCTGTGCAAGGGCTGGATGCTACACGTGTTCTGAGGATTGTCTCTCCCATAACCTCCTCCCCTGCTCCTTGGCTCCCTGCACACAGCCATTCCCAGCACCGGCAGAGGACTCTGAGCAGGAGGCAGGGTGCTGCCACCGTGCTCTCTGAAAGGCAGGAGGAGCTCAGAATTGGGAAATACCCCTCCAAGAGTGCTGAGAGAGACATTTCTCATTTCCACCCCGCACTGAGGTCTGCAGCTCCCTCTCTGATCACAGGGCTGGGCGCCCACAGAGGGCAGAGGCTCCGGGGCAGGTGACAGCCACTTCTCTGCCCACCACACCCTGTGACCGTGTGGCTCCTGCTGCTCTGGGGAAGGAAAACAGCACAGGGCCTGGGCTGTGCCTGCCCTGCCCAGGCAGAGCTTCCCCCAAGACTCCTCCAAGGCACTTCACAAGGACAAAGACAGTAAACAAGCAGAGAGCTGTGCTGGGTGGAACCACCCCACTGCAGAGGAGCCAGGGCAGAGAGGGAAGTGACAGTGCCCCAAGGCCACACAATGAGATAGTGACAGGCAGGAAAGGGAAGCTGGGTTGCCTGTCCCCCTGTGCAGGGCTGTACCCTCCAGTCCCTGCTACTCCTGTTCTGCTCTGCTCTGTCCCTCTGCAACACTGGTCTGAGAGACAGAAAACAAACACATGAAAGCCTGTAAAAATAAAGAGTCCAGTAACTGCTGGTAAAGACTCCAGCAGCTGTAGGGAGCCAAAAGCTTATTGGAGGGGGTTGGATGAAAGTCGAGTTTCCCTCCCTGCTTGCATTGTATTTCTTTCCTCTGCCAAAATGTGCTTCTTGAGCCTTGGGCAGAGCTGTCGGCGGCTGACCCTCACCTTCCTCTGTTTAAGCTGGAGCGCAGGCTGGCCACGAGCGCCGGAGGCCGCGCCGGGGGACGGGCAGAGGCTCCCGCTGCGCCGGGTCAGCCCCGCTGTCAGCGCCTTCCCGAGAGCCACAGCCCGGGCGGCCACACCTGAGCGCCCCGGCCCGCGGGAGCGGCACCCGGAGCCGAGACAGGAGAGAGCCCGGGCTGGGCACGGGAGGGGAGGCGGGGAGAGAGGGCTGCACTGACCCCACATTTAGGGGCTCCATGCAGCCCTTTTCTCCCAAAGCCGCGTCAGGTTCGGCACAGCTGCACACGGGAGGCAGCGAGAACAAAGCGGAGGTCAGACAGTGCTCTAACCAAAGGGGTAATTCTGGCTCCATTAAAATCCTCGCTCCTGTTTGCATGGAAGCAGAAGGCTGTGCTACTACTTATAAAGAACTGAACCACCCTCAGGCTGACTCATAGCCCTTAACAGAGCTGCCATGCTGATTTTACAAATATTAGAGCAATGCCTCAGATTCGGGGTTTTTTGTGGTTTAACCTATCGACTTAGGAGCAGATCCACAGCTCTTTTATACAGCTCCCCTTCCCTGTATTTTATTTCCTTCCTCGGTGCCAGAATTGGAGCCAAAGCCAAGCTTAACAAAGCAACAGGCATGGCCATTCTTCCCAGCCCTCATTTACCCTGGTGAGAAGGGAGAAATTAATTAAACCCTATCAAAAGTGCAGAAGCTGTTTGCCATTTTGTGCTGCAGAACACAGTGTGAACCAAACACTCCCTTGAACCACCTGCACTTGCCAAGCCCAGCCAAGAGCACAGGAACTTGCAGATTGGAATCCTTTTGTTCAGGTACCAGCAACAGACAAACGTGATCCAAGATATTTCTCAGGCAGCAGCAATGAGGAGATGCTTGGGATGCAGGCAAGGTAAAAGAGCTTTTACCCCATGAAATGCTCTCTTCTTTAAGCCCCTGTTCCTCGGTGTATAAGGTATAGCAAAACTCTTCATGCCCCAGCAGCTTCTGCTTGTGTCCCAGCCCTGGGACAGCCTGGAGCAGCTCTCCATGGACAGGCACAGCCTGGGGCACAGGGGAGTGGGGCTCTCCTCCCTCACTGCCTGCCCCTGCCAAGCACACAGGAACCTGCACCGTGCCTGTGTGGGGCTTGCCAAGACTCCGGCAGCACGTGGGAGTGGAGAAATTTGTTGAAGCAGAAACCAAGCCCAAGGATAATTCCTGCACCAGCAAGTGAGCTGTTACTGACCTGCCTTGGGGGTCTGGGAGCCACCCCTCCTCCAGCATCTGCTTCTGCTTGCAGTGCTGATTTACTGCTTTAACGCCAAACTCACACCACGGGCTGTTTGCTTCTAGTTTGCTGTGCTGTGTTTTCTCAGACCTCCTCCCTTTGCCAAAGCAGTATTTGCACCACATTCAGCCACACAGAGTGGTGCCTTAGATTCAGATCAAGCCCCCAGGTAGAAGGGCTCACATGAAAAACCAGAAAATTATTAACAGAGTTATTAACACTAGTAAGACCATTTGGTGAGGCCTTGTCTGTTCCTAACAAAGAGAAATAATGTGCTTTCATACAAAGGTAAATATTGCAATTAACCTGCTCCCATCCTTGCCTGTCCCACTCATTTCACACCAGCCCCAGAGGTGCAGACCCACCCTGCTCTCTGCAGCACCAGGGTCATCTCCTTTCTGGATTCAGGGAAGGAATTACAATGTACACTGTGACACCCCAGCCACCTCCATCTACTTTGACTCTACCTTAATTTCCTTGAACCACATCAAATCTGATTGAGGCAATCGTTTTCAAACCATTTTTCTTCCTCTTCTCCCTTCATACTCAAGAGTTTTTATATGTAGCAAAAATCAAGTTGAGATAGCGTGAATTTCATAGCAAAGACAAAGGATCTAATCAAGTTTCTGTATTCAAGTAGTCTCTGGATTTTCATGATGGCAAAATCTTCACGGAGATGCCCAAAATCAGCTTAACGCAGCCACAAGAGGGAGTCTGAAATCTGTTACTGCCCAGATGGATTCTGGCTTCTAAACTCCTCCAGTACACAAGCACAGAGAGCTTCAAAAGGATTGTACAGTCCTGAATTGAGCCATTTGAAACCAGGGCATCTCTAACTGCCAGACGTTTTGGAGAGAGACACTCTCCTCAGAAACATGCTGTTGTGCTAGTGCCATGCAAGTCTGCTGCACCAGAAATGCACAGTCCCACTTCACTGAGATTTGAAATTACACTCAGATTTGACTCTTCCCATCCTCAGTGTGAAAGAATGGAGCAGCTTCTGCCGAATCTGACCACAGTGGAACAAGCTACAACACTGGCTTAACATTTTGTTAATTTAACATGTGATTAGAAACTCTGGCAAAGCTGAGAGCCCACAGCACAACACTTCTCACAGGGCCAGGGAAATATCTGTGTTGAATCTGTGTCTGCTCTACATCTGCCAAAAAATTGTCAAGACGCATTCCTCAAAAATACTTTTATGGTCTTTACTGAATCTCAACATCCACTTGTTCTAGTTTCCATTACAGCTCCAAAGGGGCATCTAGGTTAGAGTAAGCCACAGGATTTTGAGCAGAAATAGCTGCATTCAGGCACTGTCCAAAGCACCGTGAAAAGCCTCTGGCAACACTTTTCCAGAGATTCAGCCAAGAGATAAAGAAACAATTATCACAGAGAGGTTAATGAAGGAAATGCTCAGAGTACAGCTGAATTCTACTTGACTTTATCATTTCATTGTTCTCCTCTGCTGATCTCTTTTGTACTTTCACCTGCCCACTCCTGCTTGAAACTGAAGAGGGAATCTAGGCCAGCAGAGAGTTAATTCTGACTAATTTAAACCATAATCAGTGTATCATTACTGGATCCCACAGCTCTGACCCAAGGGCTGTAGATTCCACTGTCAAGAAACAGACAAACGATCTTAAACCTCTGAGGCTTCAGCATAAACTCTTTTTTTTTTTTTCCTCTTTTTTTTGCTTAGAGTACTAGCCAGCTTAAGGGTGGGGCTCCTATCAGGCTGTTGAAAAAAAACCTGCACCCAACTTATGAACGTCTTTCTTTTCAGAAGCAATCTAACGGGAAAAAATCCTCTTTAATTGTGATTAGGGGCTGACTACTGGAATGCCCATGCCTGTTCATTCCAAGGCAGATGTTCAGCAGTGCAATGGTTCATACAAGATGCTGACAATAGTAAGTTAATAACAGAACATGGTAAGATCTAAAAACTCCTGATTAACTGTTGGAGTGGGTCAGCAAAGATCTGATGTGATATGTGTTAACATCCCAGACAATTTATCCTCTTCTTGGCCAAGCCTCACTTCACTCACTCAGCTGAGTTTAACCAGACCCAAGTCTGTCCTAACTTCAGTCTCTGCAGAGGATTATCTTCCTTCAGGAAGATGTGCTGCTCTGAGATGGTGGCAGTGATCGGCAAGGAGAAACTGCAAAGGTGCAGCACCAGCTCACAGATTTAGGCAAGGAGCTGCTAAGACAGCCTGGTATGTACATTAAAATGCAAACACAGCACCTGCTTTGAGTTTCACTCAATGCACCCCAGCAGAAAGTAGCAAGAATCCAGAAGCCACACAGTGCACAAGCTATTTTTAGATAAATGTTATACAATTTTCCCTCTAGCTCCATGGATCAGAAACATATGCTGCAGCTATACAACCATTACAGTTTAATCCCACCTCAAACAAGGAGATGGTAAATCTTCAGATCCTACTACCAGCAGGCTACTCAAGGAGCAGAGCACAGCTCCACTCTTTACCATGGTTCAGGTGAGCCAGTCTCACCCAGAGCAAGTTAAACTGCATATTGGTTTGGAAAAACAAGTTCATTGGATTTTTTTCTGACCTTTTAAAAAAGGTTTTTGCTATTGGGTGGAGGTGAATGAAAGACTAGATCCAACTCCTATGAAGAACATGACTTTCAGATATTGTAGAAAAGAAATTTTAAAAAGCTAACTCCTCCATCAAAAAGAACATCAGTGAAAAATTGGGAAGGATTTGCCCCAAACTCTGTAAGCCAGAGCCTTGAGACAGAATACAAGCTCCTTTCCTACACTGCATAATGGGACACAAGATCCTTTAGGAGAAAGTTTTTCCTGAAAGGTGTTGGAAACTTAATATGATTTTTCTGATAAAGTAGCTTGTGTTCCCCCAATAGAACAGTTCAAAAAGTGGAAGTCCCTAACTAGTGTTGAGCAGCTGGGAAGAACAACAGGGATCTTTATGGCAGAAACAGCTAGCAAATGCCAGATTCCACTAACCCCTTGCTCCAAGACAGATTTGAGGTTAAACCTCTACAGGAGTCCCTTGGCAAGAATGCACAATTATCAGTTGCAAGACTAAGGGAAGACATTAATGACTTGTTTGTTCCCAGAGTTTCCTTGATACATGAGGCAGTGTTCTCAGCAAGTAAATCAAGTCTCACGCCAGTTTGTGACTGATGGGACAGCAGTCAAAGACTGGAACTACGTCTGCACACATCACAGACAATCCTGGTAATCATGACCAACCAGCTGACGTTACTGGTGCCCAGAGGGTCCCAAGGGCTGTGTGACTGCACAGAGCTCTGAGCAAAACAGGGAAATGCATTGTTCTGGTTGTTATGAGTTTAAAGAAGTCTGCTCAGCCATGTAATGGTTCAGGGCTTTTTAATTATTGGTAACACCCAGCACACACCACACAATTTACATGTGCAAGTGCCACATCTGTGCACTTGAGTCACAGCACAGCCTGCCCACTTCACCAGGACCAGAAAAAGAGCCTGCTGCCAAAGGGAGAGGGCTTCAGCTCCCCTTCAGTGGGTGGGTTTGGCTCTGGTCTGGGTCTAGAGTGATAGGCATTCTCAGGCAGAGGACGGTCTGTCTTCACCTTGGTAACCTGGAAAGAAATGCAAAGAAGTGATACAACTTCTCACAGCATTTAATAGCCAGGCTGAGTCAAGGGAGAACTACCAAGAAGAACCAAACAATAGTAAGGACACATTGTTCAGCTGATGAGAGCTCCTCAATACGTGTAAGAGAAGGGAAGGGAGGAGTGTTTCATCACAACAGAGTAGCTCCACGTGAGCATGAACTTCATTCCTAAAGGAATAGCCTCTAGACCAGGAAAAGCAAAAAGCAAGAATTTCATTGTGGAGGAAAAGCACAAATCCTCTGGAAAAGCAACCCCGGAAAATGCTGCCAGCCTTGACTTCCACTATCCCACAAACTTCCAGTGCCGAGTTCACGAATCCCATCAGCCCAAGAGATGCCGGAGACAGACCTGGTCTGGACAAAGCATGCATAAAGCAGGGAGAGCAGGACGTGCCTGTCTGCCCCAAAGGGTAAGAATTTACCTTGGAGAGGTCTCCCAGGTCAGGCCTCACCCAGCCCAGCTTGTCCAGCACGCAGGAGTCGAAGGCCGCCTGCTGCTTGCGGCAGCGGCGCAGCTCGTGCTGGTTGGTGTGGTCGATGCACGTCCAGTACGCGGTGAAGGGCTCGGCGCAGTGCGTCCGGATGCTCCTGGGGACACCACAGGCACAGAACCCTCAGCAACCCTCCTCTCCCTCACTCACACCAACCTCAGCTCGGGATAAACTGGGGTTTGAAGCTCTCAGGAACATCTAAACCTTCAGCCAAGTCAGTATCTGGTACAAATACCTGTGAAACTTCCATTGCCGCAGCTACAATTAATGACAGCAGTAACTTAACTGATACGTGGAGGAGATTTTTGCTGGGTAGATGTTCACAGCTCCTCCACAGGATGCTTGTGTTTCACCAAATAATTTAGTTACGTTATATGGTGCTCTAATCCCTCCAAATAATTTTGTGTCTAAAGCTCAAAAAGCCATGCTTAGAACAGAGGTTTCAGCTGCTGCACTGGAGGTGGACATGCCTTGAGATAATTAAATTAATCCTTTACAAACACTACTGGTACATGCCTTGGATCTACATGTTTGCCAGGAGAGACAGGTGGTGCACCTGCTCAAGCTTTCTCAGCAGTTCACCTGTGAGACAGGGAGGACAAACAATGCAATGCTCAGGTTGGTTTCCTGGAGTTCATCACACAGCTGCAACGTGCAGCAGCCTCACACCACTGCCCTGAATTCCCAACAAAAACCCAGGCTGCTTGCTCTGGAACAAAGGCAAAACAGCTTCAAGTGACAGGATAAATTCATTAATAAATTAGCAAGACAAAGCACATGGTCTCTATCCCTAGGAGTTAAAGTTTCAGAAGCAAGTATAAAAGTTTTGAAGGCGGTGATGGCGGCAGTATTTTTAATTAGAATAATGGAAGTACAGAATAGCTTGGGTTGGCAGGAACCTTAAAGTTCATCTCATTCCAACCCCTGCCATGGGCAGGGCCCATCTTCCTCTATCCCAGGCTGCTCCAAGCCCCATCCAGCCTGGCCTTGGACACTTCCAGGGATGGAGCAGCCACAGCTTCTCTGGGCACCCTGTGCCAGGGCCTCACCACCCTCACAGGGCTAATACCTAATCTAAACCTGCTCTCTGTCAGACGTGACAGAACAACCTGCCTTGTTCTGTCACACCATATCCTTGTCACAAGTCCCTCTCCAGGCCTGCTGCAGCCCCTGCTGGTACTGAAAGTTGCACTAAGGTCACCCCGGAGCCTTCTCTTCCCCAGGCTGAGGAGCCGCAGCTCTCCACAGCAGAGCTGCTCCGCTGGAACGAGTGACCGCCAGCGCTCGAATGACACCTCCGGCCGGGCCCCGCAGCACCGTCACCTCCGGGCCCGTGGGGCTGCGGCGGCGTCTCCCGGCCGCTGGGCGCTCACCTGAAGAAGTCCAGGGCGCACTGATTCACCTGCCGGCCCTCCCTCAGGCACTTGCGCGGGTCCTTCTCCTCCCAGCGGCACAGCATGAACTCCTTGTTGGGCCGGTCGCACTGCGAGCCGTAGTGGTGCGCCGCGGCCTTCAGCACGGCCGAGCTCACCGCCACCTGCAGCGGGGCACAGCGGCCGTGAGGGCGGGCGGGAGGGGAAGGCAGGGCAGGGTGAGAAAGGCACCGTCGGCCCTCAAGCACTCACCTCCGGAACATCGAGCTCCTCGAGCGGGGGCACCCGCAGCACCCCGGGCATGGCGGCTCTCCTTGAGCGCCCTCAGCGCTCGCCCCGCCCCGCGCACGCGCCGCCGCAGGGGCGGGGCCTGGCGGGCAGGGGCGGGGCCAGGCGGGCAGGGGCGGGGCCATGCCGGGTAGGGGCGGGGTTGTGCCGGTAGGGGCGGGGTTATGCCGGTAGGGGCGGGGCCACGGCGGCGCCGTTGCCGCGGTGACCGGGACGCGCCGTCGGGGCCGCCATGGAGCTGGCGGGGGAGCGGTACCTGGGGGGCATCATGCGCGGCAGGTGGGGCCGGGGGACAGCGGGGGACAACGGGGGACACCAGGGGACCGGGAAGGGGCACGGGGGGTGCTGGGCGTAGCTGGAAGCGGGGGGTCCGGGAAGAGGCGGGAGGGAGCACGGGGACGCGGAGGGCACAGCGGGGTTCGCAGGGGACACAGGGGACTGGGGCGGGCAGAGGGGTACCGGGAGGGCAGGGGAGCGGCGGGCGGTGCGTGTGGCAGGTGGGCCATGGGGACAAGGGGAGGTCGCGGGGGGCTGGTGGGACCGGAGGGCGCCGGGGCCGCGGGGTTGCCGCCATCCACGGCCGCCATCTCCTCCAGGATGGAAGGATACGGCTACTACACGCTGCCGACGGGCGCCGAGTACCGGGGCTCGCTGTGGGACGGGATGTTCCACGGCAAGGGCGAGCTGCGGCTCCCCACGGGCTGCAGCTACCGGGCGCTGTGGGACCGCGGGGTGGCCACGCAGGTACGGCCGGGGGGCTTCACCCCTCCGCTGGCAAAGACCCCGCCGCCAGCGAGGCTTGGAGGTGAAATCCGTGGGTTTCCGAGCCAAGCCGGTGTTTGACCCCTCGGGGTGGCTGCCGGGCACCGCAGGCGGGGTTCCCGGCAAAAGCCGAGCGGAGCCGCGCTGGCCCTGCCGGTGCAGCCTGGCCCTGCCGTTCCGTCCATCCATCATCTTTATTAACTCTGCACTCAAACGCGTTTTGCAGGCGAAATTCGCTTTTGCAGATGGTCTCGAATACGACGAGGAAAAATGGCGTTACTGCGATGGCTACGACAGAAGATTTTATACAGAAATCTGTTCTGGTTTTAAACCACCAGGTACTAAATTGCGTTTGCGATCCTGAGAGTCTGGAAGGAATTAAACTAACAACTTTGCTTAAGAAAGATTAATTCATCTACATGAGTAACAAGGAGCAGAAATGCTCTGGCTAATTTCATACAACCCCCTGATGCTGCCAGAAGAATGTGGACAGCACCTTCCAGCAGCACAGCCGGGGATGCAGCCCGGCATCCACAGCGGTCTCCTGGAGCCATGACCCGCAGCACAGGGCTTCATTATCTGCAGCTTTTGACTTCCTAATTAACCCTTTTCTACCTTTCACCCCCACTGCATCAGCAGGCTGCTTTTGATACAGAGAAGTTGAGCAAAAGCAATTAGTTTGCATCCAAGACATGAAATGAAGTTTCAAGCATCTGCCCCACGTAGCTTTTTAGTAGACATTTGTGTTCAGTCTATGCTTTTGCTAAAGACTTTTATCATGTTAGTATTTATTGTAGTCAAAGGTGGGTTTATAAGAAAAAAAAAAAAAAAGAGTGAAATCTGTAACATGATACACACAATACATAGAATATTTTAGTGATGACATGGAGTTCTGTGAAGCCAGCGAGTCTCTCCTGGCCCCATTTTGGGGTTTAGGGTTGGACTTGTAATGTTAACTTGGTGGGCTGAATCACAGGACTGTGAATGAGGAAATCAAAGTGATTGCTTTTTATCACACAATCTTCCTGTGTGCATTTTTCTGTTTTCATTTTTCCCATCTGCAAAATTGATGAAATGTTTTATAAAATTTATTGTGAGTTAACTGTGTTATTTTTATAGCAAACACCATTGAGATGTATGTTAGTTGTCTTAATCAAAGACATAAATTTTTTAAAAATCAAATCTTCTTTTTCCCCTTCAGGCATTCCTCAGCTTACAAATCAGGATCCTCCCAAAATAATCCCCGAAGGTTGTTATGACTGTGGTGATGGATTCTATAACCCCCAAACCAGAATAGTTGTTGACTACAAACACAAGTTTCTGAGAAATGCAGGTATGATTTAACTTCTTCTGCAAGGTAAATTAAGAAGAGTTTATTTCTAATACCTTCTAGGTTGCCTGATTAAAGCCAAAATATGAACAACTCCATGACTTGGTTCTATCATCACTGAGCTAAAATATCTTTAACTTATTTATTTTATCAGTGATTTATGTATCCCCAGAGCTGTACAAATCATATTTTGCAAAATTACAATGAAGTATTCCCAAGCACATATGAACAAATATATTTTATTACCGCTTAGTATGTTAATCTCAGAAAAATCTCCAGTCTCTCCTGGTATGATCTCAAGCAAGGGAGTGGTTGTGAGGGGCACATCAGTGATCCTGAAAGCTGAAAATGTTGTGAACCAGCAAAGTGCCTGAGCGTGTGCTTATCTCTACACGTTGGAATAGCCCCGTTTATTAAAATGAGTCTGGGTCTTACCTTCCTGAGCAGGAAACCTTCACTTTGGAGACCTGTGTTTGGAGTAGAGTCTAGCAAATGTCCCCAAATTAATAAACCTTGGGGAAAGTTAGTTCTTACCAAGCCAGAAGAGAAGCCTTTCAAATTAAAAGCCACAAAAGATCCCCAAACCGTTGACACTGGGGTAACTAAAAAAATGTAATCTGACCTGAAGAAAACCCCTACTTTTTGTTCTGGCTGTTTAGTCTTTGTGTTTATCACTTTTTCAGTGCAGAGGGTTTTAAAATGAAACTGATTTCTGAAAGCAACCACCCACCCTGCTTTTTTTTTTTTTTTTTTTTTTTTTTTTTTTTTTTTTCCCCTGATGTCCAAATTGCAAAACCTCTTTTTTTTTTTGCCCTGGGAAACATAACATTTAATTTTCAGTGTGCTACAGTTTAACAGTTTTGTTGCTTGGAAACTCCATTTTTCAGCAAATTTACTATTTGTTGTAAAAAAATTCTGCTCTGCTCTACTTTCAAGAGCTTTTGTGAGTGTGCACTGCGATATTGGAGGAGGGAAGTGGGGGGGGGTTAAATGAATTGGAGATACCATCTGCTATAAAATATACCCTGTGATACACGGCCTGTTTTATAAACGCTGAATAAAAACTGATCTAGATTATTACAAATGGCATTGATCCAAAATACTGGAATGCAGTGGGCCTACTGATGAGGAAGATAAGCAACATGCTTTCCAAAAACACAGGAACCTACACAGATTAGTACAGGAGGGAACGCCTTGGAATTCAATTTATTGTTTTTTAATCTGTTCTTTGAACTCATTGTCCTTTATGACATTTATCTCAAACCCTACAAATTATATCAATCAATATTGGCGCGGCGCAGCGTGCGGCCTGACAGTGCCGTGGAGATGGGCTTTGTGTGGCCCTCCCAGGCAGGGCCTGCACACAAAGGTGAAGTTGTTGATGTGAGTGTGAAGAAGGAATGTGTCGTGTAGGCCAGACCCTTCCTCTCAAGAGCATGAACACAATTGAAAAACCCGGCACTTGTTCAACATCAGAGGAACTCTCGCCGCCCCAGGAGAGATGATTCAGGGCACAAGGCCACTGAAGTAAAGAGAAAAAAAAAAATTAAAAAAAAACCCCAGCTGTAAGCAGAAGAAACTGAGGAAGAGGCTGAGATGACAGGGAACAGATCCAGAATTACTCCATTATAGGTTGGGCAGGAAAGAGCAGGAAAACCTCCAGGCTCCCAGCCAAGTCTTGAAAGCATCAAAAGCAGATGGTAGGAAGCATTCAGGAAGTTCTTACAACAGCTTGACAGGTTTACCAAAATGACACTATCTTCCTCAGCCCTGGCAGCGGGCTGCAGAATGCTCCAGCCCTCACCTTTCACCCCGGCCCTATTATGAAGCAACTCCTAATTGTTTCTGGGCTGTTTGTGGGAGACAGCGAGGGATCCCTGAGCCTTGGCACATCCAGGTCCAGCTCCAGAGCAGAGCAGCCGCCATTTGAAGCTCCTGGGTTTGCTCCCAGCTCTTCTTCATGGAGATGAGAGGATGTGGAGCAGCAGGGAGGCTCCTGAGGCAGCCCTGCACTCGCTAGCTCGGAGGTCTGAGCCTCATTTACTGCGAGAGCCATCGCTGCTAGAGCACAGGCCCATCGTGCAAACGTAATCAGGCCCGGGGAGCGAAATGACAGCAACAGCTTTGTTATACGTTTTTATCTAGCAAAGTTTTCCAAACCCTCATTACAGCCTTGTGGTTATTACTCCGTCCCTAAACCTCTGTTTCCTCGGGGATGCTCAAATTTCTCTTGGTTCTCCATGTGTTCCTCAAGCTTCTCTTTTTTCCAGTATTGCGAAGTACGCAAAATTGAGCACATAAATAAGAATGGGAAGGTTCATTTGTAAAAGGATACGTTGTTTATTTTTAATAGATACCGGGACCAGGCTCCTGTTTCACCAGGAGTATTCCTCTTTTTTTTTTTTCCCCCAGAAATAGGACTCCTGGCACCTTTGTAAAAGAGTTTGGTCAATAGAAAGATCGGAAGATTTCCCAGTTTTTCAGTGAAAACTAGAAACTACAATATGTTATTTTTAATGCAAAGCAGGGAAGTATAAGAAGAGCTGGGACTGTCAGGTTTGAGGCTCTCTGACTATCAGAACACCCCATAACTTTCAAATAGAAAATACCATCAAACCCAGGAAAATTTTATACTGAGATGGAAAAGATCTCAGGAGATTGCCTGGGTCACCTGTCTGGATGAAAAGCAAAGATATTTCTGATGAAAATTGCCTTGTTTCTCCTGTGGTTTTCACAGGGATGGGTTCAATAATATAAAACATGCTTTTCCTCATTCTAATATGAGAATATTTGTTCTACTATTTTCATTTTTTTTTCTTCAGGTTTAATTAGTATGAGACCTTCCTGTAGTGCAGTGAATATAACCTGAAATATATTTGTACCTCTTCCTATAAATCAAGAGCAGAAAGACACAAAATCTGCCTTTTCACTCGTAGCTCAGTCAGGGAACTGAATTAAGAGCAGGATTAGGCCCAGAAGACCAGGACAAGTGTCTTATTAAGAGGAGGTTTGGTGTTGCTGCAGTCCCAAGCCAGCCAGCAATCAGCATTTCCACAAGCCTGAAAGTCTTGTGAAAAGCAGCAGGAAAAATCCTGCTGCTTCAGGAATCATTATGAGCTGAAAAGGTCAAGATTCAAGAACATTATTTTCGTATAGTTTAGAGAAGTCTGGGGTTAGAACATCTGAGGTTCCTCGGTTGTGAGGCTGGCCTGACTCCCCAGGCAAGGGGGCAAAGCCATTTTAATTCTAAGCCTTAAAAATCACAGAGTTACAGTTTCCTCACGTTGCTGCCTTGGGATGGAGGCTCTCATGCTTGGTCTGAAAGAAGCACAAACATTTTGGGCAGTCAGCAACGATGCGTTCCACCATTTCAGGTTTATCCAAGTACACAAATCCATGGGGGAAATCTCCTACATTTGGACTTTTATTTTTCCTCACAACTCAGATCTGACTTGCACCAAGTGCTTTTTGGGAAATGTAGACTTTGACTTGTCTGAAAAATGCAGTTGAGAAACAGCCATAACCACTCAATAATCGCTCAGGGTAATATTTCTATACCTACCCTCATGCACCCCAAATACATGCAGATGTTTGCGTGCTCTTTCTCAGAAACTACTGGAGAATTGGGTGTGGGATGAGGACCTGGCAATTTTTCAGGCCTGGAGTATTTCTGGAAAAAAGACAGCAAATTTAACTTTGAGTCGACTGTGGTGCAGGCAAAAAGATTGACTGCACTGAGGGATCGTGCACGGAGCTTTATTCCCTGTTCTTCTTTGAAATTGCCCGTTCTGATGATGGAGGGAGTGGATGAACAGCCTGATTCCAGCCTAGTCCCCTAGTCATTGCCTAAGAATGTGGAGTTGTTTTGGCAGATGCCCTGAGCAAGGAGAGGAAAGCCCCAGCAATACACACACAGAGGGAATACAGCATTTTTGTTCGAATGAATTTAGCTTCCCATAGATTTAAATGTCTACTTATAAGGCAGGACCATTCAATCTTTTGTACATTTGTTTCTTTTTTATTTGACTTAAGATACTGAATTTAGATGAGGTTTAGTTCCTACATATTGAAACTCTTAAAAGCTCTTCAAATAATTGTTCTTTGGATACTTGTTAGGCTAAAGAAATCAGTTTTGATCGGCAGTAAAAGTTCATGCTATTTTAAGTGCAATGCTATAGCTATTTTCTGTTGTATATTTAATCATTTTGAATTATATGTCATGTAAAAGATTTTAGCTCTGGGGCATTTGCCAGATGGCTGATTCTGCATTTCACACAACAAAAGAAATAATGTTTGTGTAAAGCTCTTAAAAATAGTTGGTAATCAGTATATTCTACAACGAATAGGATCCAGACCTGTTTGGAAAAAAACCCCAGCTTTTGCAGAAATTAATTTAGAGGATTTGGTCTCTACCTCTGGGCTCTGAACAAAACAAATTGTGTCTATTGTTTGCTGATTTTGTAACATTTAACAAGTTAACTGGATTGTAAATTTTACTCATTTTTATGTTAAATGCCGTTTATTGCAATCCATTGATCTTTTTCTCTTTACTTTGGCTGACAAACTTATTTCTGAAAGCAGGGTTGTAAAGCAGAGAGCCAATACTGCTCTCCGTTTACACAAGTAGAGCACACGAGTGCGAGTAGCCCTTTGCTTTTCTTGCAGCAGCTGGGGTGCTTGTCCTTTTTACTGCTAATTCCTCTTTCTGGCCTCCTTGATTCATATTCCTCCAAAATAGTACTACAAAAAATGTTTTCTCTCTTTGCCATGGCGTTCAGCTTCTTCTCTTTGCCCACATGGCTCTGTAGAGCTACCTAAAAATTCACCCTCTGGTCTTGTCTCCTCCATCTCCCACATGCTTTTTTCCCTTGCATTTAGTTCCAGGACATAGGTTTTTAGCCACATTCATACAAATTCAGTTTTCTGGTACTTGCTTTTCAGACTCTGTGGTAGTCAAAAGCTTTGAAAAATATTACATCCAGAAGCAGGTCAGAGATTGTAACTGTTTGACCTGGATCTCCAAAGTGTCCCTTACCTACCTCTTCCTGGTTTTCAATTAGATAGCTTTTGTCCCAGTGTCAGAGCTCTGGGTCTAAATAATCCCAAATGCTTAACAAATAAATTAATTGAGGAGCCAAATCTCAGCAGGAGGAGAGGCAGAACCCTGGCAAGGATCACAGTGGGATTTACCCTTTTTTTTTCTTACTCTACCCTAAACACTTTTTAAAATGTTGGACCAATTTTCCTACCCATCATATGCTCTTTTTGTATCTTGTCTATATAGAAATGTGTGAAGATCAAGCACAGTTTGGATGGCATTGCAGAATTCATACATATGTCTTTCACAGTGTCAAAGTCTGCTCAGGTGACAGACAGAGAGACTTGGAGACTTCTCATCTGAGCAGCCAAGAACATTTTTAGATTAAATTTAGCTTACATGTTTTAATCTGAAACATCCTTCATTCAGCAAAATAGATTACGAACCAACATAATTTATATTCCAGACTATAGCCAGCAGTGATAATATTAACATTTGCATCATGATGTAAGTTACTACGATAATTTCAGTAGCTATAGCTTTTGCAGATATATTGTTCCTTCTGGTTTCCTGGCCTTATCTTTTTGAAAACTGTGGAAGTTTCAGTTCCAAAGAGGAGCATGCCAAGAATAACACCTTTGTTTGGGTGCTAACCATCCCATTGTGAATCCATTAAATAGGTTACACACAAGTCTTATAGGCACTTACATCCAATATACAGCTCATGTGAAAACAACTTCTACAAGAGATGGAAAGTTCATTTGGGGGCCATTTTGGAATGACAGTAATTAAAAGAGAATGGAAGGGTGAGAATTTGTGGGTGGAAGCAAAGGTTAATTGAAAACATATTTTCCATTTTCTTGCCAGCCTTGATGTTGGTGGGGTCAGGTGCAGTAAGGAAAGGGGTGGTAGGGACCCGGAGGGGGCAGTGGAAATGGAAGGGGTGTGCCAGGCAGAGCCCACGGCTGAGATGCTATCACTTGTCATTGTGATTGTGCAGTGGAAGAACGTGATAAACTGCGCTGCGGGTGCTGGGAGGAGCCAGGGATGTGAAAGAATTCAGTGATATTGTTGTTTACAATGGGCTTCGTGTGCCTGGCCCTCTGCAAGCGGGGAGGAAGCTCAGCTGCTGCTCGAGGATGGCGTGTTGGAAACACACACCCTTCCAAACCCTGGGCATGGAGAGCCCTGGGCAGGGCTCCGAGTGCTCCCTGTCCTCGTGGTGACACATCCCAGGGACACAAAGGGGGGACACCCACTCACATCAGGCCCCAACCTGCCCCTGGGCAGGGCAGAGAGCCATGGACCTGAATTTCAAGCCTCCAGTGCAGACACAGCCTCTGGAACACACACAGCTACAAAGACCTAACACAGTCAGGCAAGGTTTTTAAGGTGAACAGTTTAGGGTTTTTTTTCCCTGTTCAACCCACTGGGTTTTCTAATTTCAGCAAACTTCTAGGTGGTTTCCTGGGAATGCAATAGTTAAGAGGAGCCTCCGTGACAATTCTGCCAGTGCTGTCAGTGTCAGCCCTGTGCCATGGCAGGCACCTCAGCATGCAGAGTCCTCAGAAGCCTCTCACAGCTGGGGTTTCCATAAGCAACACAGAAACACGATAGTTAGAAGCAAATAATTCTAAACTTTGCAATATGCATTTAATATAGCAAGATTAAACGCACCTAAATTACAGTGTGTTTTCATGTCATCCCTTGGAAGCACCCTGAAGCAAGGCCACCCTGAATTTTCAGATGTTTCTAATCCCAGATGAGAGATAAATCTGGAGTGTGGTATTTGGGGAAATCTCTTCTGCCACTACTTTTAGCCATTGGAAAGGAGGCAAGTGGTTTCATTTTGCAGAGAGCAGAAATCCACTGATTTAAGTGGGCTGCAGTTTGAACTCGCTGTGGAATACTCCTCCCAGTGGTTGTGACACCTGTTTGGACTTTGCTGACATTTGGAACTTCCCCTAAAGCCCCCCAAAAGAAGGCAGAAACTTGCCAGGCGATATTTGGTGAGAAGAACCAATTTTGAAATGGGCTAATTATGGGAACACATTGCAGCCAACAGCTTTAACTGAACCTTATTTACCTGAACTGAGTCCCCAGACTGAGCTGTGGCTGTGTGGACAGTGTCCCACAGGGGATCAGCAGGACTTCACCCCTGCTAAATCATCTGCTGTGGGCAGATGCTGTTTCTGGGGACCAGGTGGCTGCCAGGGTTGGCTCCGTGGGCCTCTGCCTGCTCAATGAAAACAGCCTGAATTAATCACAAAAATAGCAGAGAGCTGTCCCAGTCTGGGCTGGCTGAGGATCTCACCCACAATACTCAAGTTATATTTAGTGGGTGCTAGAAACTGATCTCATTTCTGATTGAGACACAAGGAAATCATTCAAGAGCTCATCCATTACAATCTTTTGCTGTTTCAGTTTCAAGATCCCAATAATATATCATGATAATAATGTTAATATTTCACTGACTTTGGAAGAAATCACTGGGTGCCATTTACTAATTGCACAGGGATACACCAGACTGCAGTGAAATGCCCAGACAAAGCTTTTTTCCTTTACCTTCCAACACCAGCGTGGTTAGTCCTCTTTCAGCAAAGTCTATTCCATCACTGTTTATTCTACTGAGGAAAATCTAAAAAAATGGATAAACTTTTAGAGATAAATATGCTGACACAAAATTCAGCACACCACACGAAGAACCCCATTCTACCTAATTGTGCACAGGGTGATAATTTAGCACTGATTAAAGAGTTTGTATTTTTTTTCAAATCTTTTTTAAAAGGAAAATTACTTCTGAAGGTGAAGATGTGCTTAGACAATCATATTAACATATTCAAACAATTGCAATTTGCAAAATAGTAATTACAACTCACTATCTGGTAGCATTAATCAAACCTCAAGGTTTAATTCCATTTTAAATATTGATGAAATGTGATTCTCCAATCTAACCCTGGTGTTGCAGGGTTATGGAAGCAGCCAGTGGCAGAAAAAGAGGAACGTGTAGTTAACAAGCAGCTGCCACAAAGAAGGATCGGCATCTGTGATTTAAATTGTTAGCTGCACAGTCAGGTAGAGTGTAAAAAGGGTAGTCAAGAGGCTGTTAAGTCCATTGCTGCCAATTACTAACAATCAGGGAGGAGCTTTAAGACTTGTTCAGTACAATAAACCCAGTTTGTCTTGTTTCAGGGGTTACTACTGAAGAGGTTGCAGCTGCACTGATTCAAATAGCCCTAAAACTACAGTAATTATCAACCAGTCTTCTTTAGTGTAGCAAAAGTATGTTTTACCATAGCTTAACTCTTTACATTCTAATATTTAACTGCCTCCTCTCCCATAGCCAGCCCTGGAGCCATTCTGTGTTTCCTCCTCCTATCCTGGATCAATTCTTCATTTCCCCTTGCCTACCCAAGGACCAGTTGTGCATCACACTGGGCTGGGTGGCAGCTCCAGGGATTTACCTCGTGTTGAGTCACTACATCTGTTTTTTCAACAAAGTTGAAATTTGCACTGCTCATTCGGTTTTTACATCTGGTTAAATCACATGCAGGTTAAGCAAGGCCTATGAACACATATTTAATTTGCATGGGCTCAGATCACTGCACAAACCAAGACATTTTGGAATCATTCTGGCAGGGCTGAGATCCCTGGGGTGACTTGTCCTGGGTGCTTTCCTGGGACACCAGGAAATCCCAGAGTGCAGAATGAGACAATCTGGGCAAACCAAGAGCATGTGGGAAACCTGTGAAGCCAAGTTAGCATCTCCTTTCTTTGTGCTTATACCCTTGATGCTCAGCTGAGGAGTGAGCACTGCCAAAGGCTCAGACAGACTCGGCCTGGTTATTTCTGGCACTCAGGTGAGCCAGGTGTGCCCAGCTCCCAGCCAGCCATGGTGATTCACAGCATCTCTTAATTAGTTTAATTAATTAATAAGTTTCCTTATTCCTTCACCATGGCAGAAACAGACAAAAGTTTCCTTTTCATGCAACGATTACAAGCTCAGATAAAGTATTTTTTTTTTTTTTTTTAGCTGAGGCAATTCCAGCTAAAACCACAGAGCCACAGACTGGACAATATCAGTCCCAGGCGAGGCTCACGTGATCACAACACCTAGAGCACAGAACAAAAGCCAGCACATTGATTATGGCTTGGATGTTGTTTTTGAGAAAGCTTAGGGACCACATTTGCATTCCTGTTGCAGCCCTCGGTGGAATCTGCCTGTGAGGATTGCATGGTCTTTAAGCAAGATTCTGTGCTCATGTTTTTAATTTCCCTTTTAGCATATTTTTCCAGCATCTATTTTCTCCTTTACACCCAGGTTAGAAATGTGCCGTTAACAGGGTATTTTGTTATGGATCTGTGGATCTCTAAGGAATAAAAAAGATTGGTGAAACACAGAAAGGGCTGAACTTAGCTATTTTATCTGAATTATGACTATTTTGCAGTCATTACAGCAAGAAACTTGGCCCCTTTCCTGCCCTCCCCAGGATGCCAGCAGAGCTGGGTGTGAGCAGCACCTCACGGGTGTGCACCCGACTCCAATGAGAGAAAAGGGAGGGCAGCATGAAAAAAAAAAAGGGTAAAAAAAGAAAAAACAAAGATTGATCCACAAACCACCACAGTCAATTGGATTAACCCCCAAGCTTGAGGACTTGTGCAGCAGAATTTGTCACACACCCCTCTGGGAACTTCTTAGCTTAACACTTCATTCCCAAGACCTTCCTCTCCTCCCAATCTCTGGTTTTTTACGTAACAAGGGCTGCCACAAACCCTCAAAATTTAGATTTTTACACGTCACAAGCAGTTAATATGAATTTGTTAAGACAGTGGTAAACACAAGAAGCAGCTCGAATATATTTCATTTATATAAAAATAAATACAGGTATTGTTGTAAGTAATACTTTGATTTTTTTCCCCTAGGCTTTTTGAAGTTTGATTTCTCTGGTTTACTACTAGACAGATCTCTTTTCTCCTACACAAACACAAAGGAAAAGGCTGCAGAACAATTTTTGGAGACAAGACTATTTAAATCCCTGAAATTAAGAAGCCACAACTTAACATTCACCAAGCTATTTTTTTGTAAATCATGCAGAAAATTGCTGTTCAAACTTTGCTGGTCAGTTGTTTTTTCCTACATTGTCTTTGCTTTTATTTTCTCTCCACACTGTCATTATGCTCTCAGAATAAATACGACAGACATGAATACTAACAAGGGACACAGGAGTTGGTCTAAAATATCTCTCAGCCACTACATCAGCTTATCAATACCTGCCACAACACACATCTCCAAAACAGCATGGAAAGAAAAGCACCAAGACAAGAACCAGGCATTTTACTGTGAATTTTTCTTTACCTTCACTTTTTATAGATCGACAAGCAGCACAGGCAGAGTATTTAAAAAATGCCTGTCTTAGTTTCTGATAGTTTCAACATTTCTCCTGGATATTTTGCCCAAAAAGGAAAAATATAAATCTATACATGTAAATCTTGTGGTTCACCCAAGCTAAGATTATCAAGCAGATGAATAACAAATCTTTGCCACAGACCCATCACCTCCTGCCTTGACAAATTCCCACACAACAGCACACGATCTTTTAAACAAACAACAAAAATAAAAGTGTTCTAAGGGATGCCAACAGCTAAAAAATGGATTTATTTTTCAAAGGAAAAATGGCATGTTTGAGCTGGACCCCAGGGATGCAAAGAGCAGATCTGACCAGGGATATTTAACATTTCTCTCTCCCTTTCAGACGATGATGAGCACGAGTGGATCCTTCGGACCTGCCGGAAAGCCTGGGACATCACAACTGAGCACAAACCGAAACCATAAAACACTTCTGCCTAGACAATATTCCAGCAAAGCAAGCAATCTGATTCACAATAAATGCAATTTGTCCTCGTGGATTTGTCTCACCCTTTCCCTCGACAGGAATATAATCTTTCTGTCATCTTTGTCAGCTCAAAGAAAAATGGAAATAATCATTTAATCAGTCATGCTGAGCAAAAGCCACGGCAAAAAAGCCGACTGTACTCACAATAATATTCCTGAGAGGTGTGCAGTGTAGTATGTATAAACATTATTAAGCCTGAAAACAATTTGTTAAAAAGAGTGCCTCAGATTCGGTGTTGAAGTCATTCAAATCCATCTTAATCAACATTATTTTCCCAGATTTTAGTTAGCTGTCCTGGTGAATTCCTTTCCTCTCTTTTTGCTCAGTACTTTGATATTGATTGATCATTGTAATAATGTACACCAGAGGTATTCTTTAATGACTGGTTTGCTAACTAGGAAATTATATCCATTTACTACGAACGTTTGTTGAACTCTCCTGAAGCCAGAGTTTAACAAAATAATAAAAGAGGAAAACTGGGTGGGTTGCTGCTTGATTAGTAAGCCAGAAAGTATTTAAAAATAAAATAAAATGGAATTACATCATTTTCTGGATGTAAGTGCCAGCACTTCTACTTGCATTAACTTTATTTATTACACAAATAAGACATTTACAAAGCACAACATTAAAAGTATGTAACAAAACAGACATTGGTTTTACAAAAAGTGCTTACAATTTTGTTTTACTTTTTTAAAATAAATATTAGTCTTGACTGTCCACTCATTCAGAGAAAAAAAAATTTAACCATTGTAGCCAAGACATGCAGAATTGCAACATGCTACAACAAAATGATTGGCAGATGAAATAAAACTGGTGTTTAGTTGGCATCCTACAGATAAATCACTGATAGTAGTGCAGGATTGGTTCCCACTCCCTGTCCCAACGAGTGAGTTCTGTAAGCACCTTTAGGGCATTGGGTTAACCAGCATGAGCCAGAAAAAATCCCTGGTGATAAAACCTGAAACCATCCCACCTCCAGAGCCGAGCTCTGCCAGTCACCTTGTTCAGCTGGAGTGAAGAGCCCTTCGCTGGCTGTCTTCAGTGGATTCTGTCTGCAAAAGGGGTTGTAAATAGCAACTGGAAAAGTTTAGTGCGTGGAGTCTGCATTGCTGCACCAGAACCCATCTGGCAATTACTGAATAAACTAAGAAAATCAGAATGACTTCAATTTTATTTTTTTTTTTAATCCACAGACAGGAGATGAATGCAAATGACCTGAGATAAGGTTTGGTTCAGTGGCAACAGTCAGTGTGAAATATGTTGTGAAACAATGTATTGAATAAATTAGAAGATTTCTTACATTCTTGGTACAGTTGAGTATTTTCCATACACATAATTAGCTCTAAAACTGCACAAGCTGAATTGCTTCCAGTTTTTGCAAACAATTTGGGCTTAATATAAACAGAGCCTGATTTCTGAATTAGCAAAGCTGCTCCTGGCTACTTATGGGGGGAAGTGCCCCGAGCACAGTCTGTGGTGAGCCCACGTCCCTGGAGAGGAACACCTACATTCCCTCGGGCCCTGCCTCGGACTATGGCCCTGCCGTGGATATCCAGGACATTTCACAAGTGGGATTTTTCTGATCAAGATGGTATTTAGCAGACACATATTTCATAGTTTCTTTTTCATTGCATTGCCAAGACAAAAGGGAGAAACACACCAAACCCTTTTCTCCCTCAACAGAACAGTTGTGGCAACCTCAGAGACTGTGGGATGTCAGGGCAAGTTACAGCCTGAAGTCTCTCCTTCAGCGTCAAATGGAATAACTACCCATTCCTTAATGGCACTAATTCCACAACTAACGATGTGCACTAATGGTCATTAGGAGGTGCAAGCACAAACGGAGAACAAGTCAGGCCCCAGTGACCCCCGGCCCCCACGAGCATCTCAAGGCTGGCACATGGACACAGCAACAGCCTCAGCCTGGGATGACAAACCTCACCAACAGCCAGGGGGACACTCACCCTGCCCTCATTGCTACAGACAAGGACAAAAAGGACTGCACTGGTGCCACTGGAGCAGCTGGTGACTGTCCCCTCCCCAAGGGGACACCCCGCAGAGGTGGTTCCAGTCAGGTCAGTGCGGGAGCGCCTTGGCACTGCTCACACTCTGGAAAGGGTCACTCACACACCAGGAGCTGACAATGAGACTTTGTGGACTCAATCCCCCTCTCTCCTTTCAAATGTTATTTTGGATTGGGAACAGAGCTGCTGGCTGCAATTTGACAGATACTGGCCCAGCTGTCCGAGGTAGTACCATCACTGTCTTTACACACGTACACACACAGCAGAGTGTGCGTGCATGGATTTGTTCCAGCCAATATCAGTGCGTGCTTGTGCTCAGTTCCTTCTCAAGCCAAGAGATCTCGATGGCCACTTCAGCAGACATCCCCATCTCCCCACGCCGCTCCCGGGGCGTTCCTCGTGGCTGGGCTGGCTGCTGGTGTCACGTGGAGCTCAGGGACACGGGCAGGAGAAGGCTCCCCACGCCTGCAGCACGGGCTGGCCACGGCAGTGGGGTGGGTGTCCACCCAGCCCATGCCACGGATTGATCCAGGATCTCCCAGAGAGGAAAACACGTGTGTCTACAGCTCCAAGTAAAAACAAGTTATGTAACGGGTGGATTCCCATCTCCTGCTCCTTGGGCACGGCTCAGTCACGTCCCTCACTGGCTGTGGCTCAGGGTAGGCTTTCACATTCTCGGAAGAGCAGCCTCACAGACACTTCACAGCAGGACAGACCCGTGTGCTTGCGTGGAGAGAGGTTTGGTTACAGACCTGCTCTTGGCTCCGTGCAAACTGAGAAGGGCTGGCAGAGGTCACTTGTTTACTTTTCGTTATTCCCATCAATGAAGGATCATTTTGGAGTCCTTTTCCTGACTTGGGGCCAGACTGCTGAGCATTTCCTTTGCTGTTGCTGTGAGCCCAGCCGTTCTCCTGGGATGCACCCTCATCCCAGGGCCTGGCAGGACCGACAGCCAGGGAGGGCGGGAGGGCAGAGGGGATCAGAGTGACGCTGCCAGCCAAAGGAAGATGCCACCCCCTTGCTGTCCACTTGGCTAGCGACGGTTCCTGCTGGCCTTACTGTGCCTTTCACCTTTTTAACTGGTCTCCAGTTTCTACCCAGCTCTTTCCACTGACTGAACTTGAGTCCACAGCAGGGCAGAACATTTCTACACCCTTATGGCCACCTTCCATTGAGCATTTCCCAGTCCCAGAGTATGGATTTTCTGAGAGTTTTCTGTAGGTACATTCTGAAATCACCCATTTGTGATCCAATATGACTCCAAGGAAATAAAGTAGCTTGTTAATAAAGAACAAGAGTAAAAAACTTAAAAAAAAAAAAAAAGATTTGGCAGATGGCTGTGAGAGGAGAGAGATATTCAGTGTTCTAAGAACAAGTCAGCAATCAAAAACTTCAGGGTGCTAAACCTGGCTCTGCCACCAACCCTTGTGGTTCCTCTCAGGTTAGGACATCTCTGCTTCCCCTCCTATAAAACGGGGGGAAAAACACTAAGATTTACTTACCTTTGAGTGATCAAAGGACATGTGATTCTAAAGCACTTTGAGGAGGAAGAAAAACTGCCTATTTCCAGCTGGCATCGTGTTTTCCACTCAGTGGAGTCTCAGCTACCTGCGAGTTTGGCTCAGGAAGGTCTGTCTATGTATCGAGTTGCTGAGCCAAAAAGCCAATTTCAGATTTCACAAACACGAGTGGCAAGAAGAAGGGGTGTCCAGGAACTGCTTCACTGGTGCAAAGAGAGAATCAGGCCAAACCACGTGAATTCCTCCTTCCTTTGTGCTCAGGGGTGATCATCGACCCCCCCGAGACTCAGCGTGTTCTGGGTTGTTCGTATTCCCAAGGGTCTGGGAGCAGGACTTGCAAGCACAGCAGAGTCACCAGTTTTGACTGTGTCTGGCACTGCCTCGGAGAGACTCACGGTCATTCTACAAGTCCACAAGAAACAAGTGTAAAATGTAACTCTGCACTCAACACACACATACACAGAGTGTCGCTGGAGAAATCAGAGCGGGCGTGAGGCGCTGGTCAATGGGAAGAGCTGAGAGTGCTGGGTCTGAGCTTCTCCCGCGGGAGCTGCCGAGGCTGGGCTGTGTCAGCGGCTGAGGGGCAGCGGGGCTGCCAGGGCCACGGGCAGGTGAGGAAGAGTCCGCGCAGTCAGTACTGGAAGAGGATGACCTGCGGGAGAACGGGAGCGTCAGCGCCTTCCAGGGACAGAGCCCTCGCCGCGGCGGAGCGGACGCGGCCCCTGCGGGGCAGCCGCTCCCCGGCAGGAAAAGCCTCGCTGGGAGCGCTCTCTGCCCAGGAGCGCCAGCCCTGACCGGGGAACGAGCCTCGGATGGCAGAGGTGCAGCACACCAAACAGAACCGGGCAGCACCCCAAAACCAGCAGTTCATCCCTCTGCTCTGTCATACAGCAGCTACCAAGAGAGACAAAGACCATGACCAGCGGTCCTGAGTGTGCACCTCACTCACTGACCAGCACGGGCTCCCCTCAAACTCTGCACCTCACTCACTGACCAGAACGGGCTCCCCTCAAACTCTGCACCTCACTCACTGACCAGCACGGGCTCCCCTCAAACTCTGCACCTCACCCACTGACCAGAACGGGCTCCCGTCAAACTCTGCACCTCACTCACTGACCAGAACGGGCTCCCCTCAAACTCTGCACCTCGCTGCTCTGCAGCCCCTTCCCTGCCTTCGCGGGGGGAAGCAGCTCCGGAGCTGGGCACAGCTCGGTTCTCACCAGCCACTGCACCGGGCATCCCGAGAGGAGGGTGGGGAATGCCCCACACGCAGAGGGAAACACACACTCAGCGTTTAAATGTGTTTTCCCAGGATCTCAGCTATCTCTGCTTTTAAAAAAAAATGGATGTGGGGGGAAAAAAAAGCTACTTCAGTTTTCAGGAATTCAGCATGCAAGTGATTGTTTAGAAAAGGAGCTGGTTGGGGGGCAGCTCCGTGTCCTGAGAACCTTGTTCTGCAACAGCTGTGAGCCAGTAATTGCATTTAAATCAGGAGCTGCTTCTTGCAGTGAAGCCTCTCTAACAACAGCACCAGGACTGTAAAATATTCTCTGAAAACTCTGCAGCTTGCTGGGCAGATATGACAAAATGGTAGAATTTAGACTGAAAAAGTATCTTTGCTGTGCCCCTGCTTCTGCCCATTGAAACAGAGCTCAGTGAGCTGCTGCTTCTGCAGAGAAGAGAGAGATCTGAAAAGCGAGGTGCTGAGGACTTCTATCAGTAAAGACAAAAGCTAAAACCACTCAGAGTTGCCAAAGGCTCAGTGTTACCTCAAAAGGAAGTCACTGAAACTCGGGTCCTAAATAACGCCTTCTAAACGTGAGCATGTTTGAGAAGTCCTGCCCCCAATAATCTGTGTGTTAGAACAGATACTGTAAGAGCTGAACAGAAAAATATCAACATGCAATATTGTCTCCTGGCCAGACGTTGTGAAATAACATTCCTACTTCAGCTATTGTGACAGCCAGTTGTTATTATTTTTAAGCAATACTGCAATCTGCAAGAAATGAATCTTTTTTTGTTAACTCGTGGAAAACTGGGAAGTTAGCACATGCTGGAGGTCCCCCCTGCTCCGTTGTTAGCAGCCAGTGTCTGCTCACACCCACCACACCTGGAGGAGCCTGGGGAGCAGGACAGAGCTCAGGGCACCCGGGAAGGGGAAGGCAGGGAGGGTCCAGGCAGGAGGATGTGAGAGCCTTCAGTGGGTGCAGGCACAGAGTCCCAGCACGTCACAGCAGCGAGGGGTGGCCGGTGACAAACACAGTGGTGCCACTTTGACCAGCAGTGGGTACATCAGCCTCAGGGCCCCCAAAACCAAGGGAAGACACATGGGTGGGTGGCAGCTGCCAGAGGTCATGGAGGAGCAGTGATGCTGACAAGAGACGGCGGTGGCAATGATGGCACACACAAATCTTTGCTAGAGCGGGGGGTTGGCCCCAGAGCCTGGGACAGGGACTACATTTACCTTCTCACCCCTATTAGATAGTGGTCCTTCCATGTCTGCTTTGAGGTGCACTGGTGGAGCAGTGTAGGGAAGTCTACAGTGCACTTGTCCACACTGTACCTGACCTGTGGATGAGAGGAGGCTTCAGCCTGTGTCACTGCAAACAACACACGCCCTCCGTCCGGCCAGGCTGGCACCGGGACACGCGGGAACAGGGCAGGGCACAGCCACAGCCCTCGTGGGGACAAGCCTCACAAGAGCCACAGAGCCAAAACCTCTGTCCGGGCATGACCAAAGCTGCCCTTCGCTCACAAATCGTTCACTGGCACTGGGAACTGCCAGAGAAAGCAACTCTGGTGTCCTGAGCAGGAAGGAGACCATTGGCCACCGAGCCCCACAGGGCACACTCACACCTCTTCTCCACAGAGAGCACAAGAGGGCCGAGGACCAGGCAGATAAAACCCAGGCGCTGACTGGGGACAAGTTAACCCCAAGGGCAAAGTTTACCAGACACGAGAAGGAGCAGCAGCACAGGCACCATCCCCAAACCCGCAGGCGATTTACCACCGCCTCTCCCGGGAAGGATTTTTTTTTTTTTTTACCAGGAGGGATTTGCCACCCCCTGTCCCTGGAGCGGCCCCTGCCCTGCCCCAGCCCCTCTTACTTTCGATGTATCCGTGCAGCGTCACCATGCGGGCCCGCTCCGGGCTGCTGAAGGGCGAGTAGTGGATGTCATCGGACAGCGAGGAGGGGATGCGGGGCGGGGGCGCTCCCGACGGCGGCACCGAGTGCTGCGGGGTGTGTTTTTTATGGCGGGCTCTGCAGTTTTGAAACCAAACCTGGAACGAAAGCAGCCAGCGCTGTGACAGCTGAGGGGCGGATGGGTTAAAGTGTGGTCCTTCACCAGGGTCCTTGGATGAGTGTTTCTTCGAAGTGTTTACAAAAGGAATGAAATAGAGAAATCTGCACCTCACCAGCTTCCACGGGTTTGTGTTACACTCACCAGAGCAAGAGTGAAGCTGCATATGCAAAGCTTTGTCCCTGCAAATGGTGGGAGCTCCTTTCAAAGTCTTATTTAAATTTCAATCTGCAATCCCAATTCACCCAGCCTAAAAGCACAGCTGAGATCAGTTGGGACACTTGAGCATTGGCAAAGAGAAACAAGAGGAGACAAAAACGAGTAGGAGCTTAAAATAGGATAAGTTGTGACTTTAAGAATGATAAAAACAATATTGTTTTGATCACTTGTGGTTTATCATATTCAAAAACCCCATCAGCAGAATATTAAAGCTGAGAAAGGAGGGTGCTGTGGTGGGATACAACCATGGTCTGTGTGAGCAGCAGGTATGAGAGCTCTGATCACATCCCACTGCTTCTAATTAAAGGAGTAGTTGGGGAATTCCATCCTAGAATTAAAATATGCATGGAAGGGGGTTTTTATGCTAAAGTGGTGATCTGTTTCTTATGCTTTAATTTTTGAAAGATAGCTGGGAGTAAAAACCTTCTCCAAGACTGAGTGAAGAAGCTCTCCAAGGCAGAGCACACTGCAGCACAGAGAAGGAAACAGTCACAAGCGTTTGACAAATTGTTTCCTGTTCAAAGAGCCTTTAAAAAATATCCACATAAAAAATCACCCAGTGTGCAGCCTGCTTGATCTTTAGCTGAATGAAGAATCTCAATAACCGAGGCTCAAGCCAGATTTTCACACACAAAATTTAAATGTGTCATTGGCAAAACAATCTTGGATGAAAGCTCCAAATTTATTTCAATCACCCGTGTTTTTATTGTATGCAGAAAGTATGTGAGCAGAACGCTAAAGCGATGGGTACAAATGTCACCGAGAGGCAGAGCTGGGCTGTCTGTGAGCTGGGAGTCGCACAGGGGACATTTCTCAGTCCTCACGGCACCACTCGCTCTCCCCTCCCAGATCAGGCGCGGGGACTTCCCTGCCACTGTGTCCCCTGGGGCTGCGAAACCCCTTTCTCTTTAATTTTCTGATCCCAGCGCTTCCTGGCGAGCCTCGCCTGCTGGTGGCAGGGCCGGCTGCCGGGGGAGCTCCCACACTCCCGGCAGCGGCTGGGACAGAGCGCAGCGCTCCAGGACCTCGTGCTGAGGGCAGCTTTCCCACCCCGTGATTTATTGCGAATGGCTGGGGCTGCTGGGGTTTGGGTTCATTGCATCATAAAAGGGAAAAACAAACAGAAAACCCACGAGCGAGACAGAGAAAGAGCGGTGCTGGCATCGCTGCGGGAGCCGAGGAGCCGACGCGCAGGGCGGGCAGCGCTGGAGGCTGCGGGGCTGTGAGCCCTGCCCGGTGCCGGGCTTCAGGTGTCCCCTCCCCGCCCTGCCCGGTGCCAGCCTTCAGGTGTCCCCTCCCCGCCCTGCCCGGGTGGTGTCACCCCCGCCCGTCCCTGCGCTCACCTGAATGACTCTCCGGCTCAGCCCCGTCATGTCCGCCAGTTTCTGCAGCGTCTGTGCGTCGGGGTTGTTGTCCTGAGCAAACTGTGCCTGCATGACCTGCGGAGAGAGGGGAGAGGGGCCCGGGGTGAGGCTGGGGAGTCCCGGCCCTGCAGCCCCCCGGCCCCGCAGCCCCCCGGCCCCGCTGCCCCACCTGCAGCTGCTCGGCGGTGAAGGAGGTGCGGGCTCTCTTGGCCGGCTTCGGCTGGCTGTCCTGCTCCGAGGGCACAGCCCCCTCCAGCGTGATCCCGTTGCCTGCAGGAGAGGAATCCTGTGAGCCACAGGTCAGAAACACCCCTGCCCACCTGCCCCCAGCACGGGCAGCTCTGGGGGGACACCAGAGCTGGGACCCCCAGAGCATCCCCTCTGCAGTGGGAGCAGAAGGAGTGGAGGCCACTCGGGAGCTGCCCGGGGCTGCTGAACCCCTCCACACACAGGGAAGGAGAAACAACCCTTCCCCAAGAGTTTACTGTGGAATTAAGAAAAATGCAGCAAGTGGTGGAAGCCACAGGGGAGACAGCAGGAGGAGGAGGGTCAAGGTGATGTGTGAGGGCAAGCACTGATGTCCCTCTGGCCCTGACTCAGGGTCACCTCTTGGCCACATTCTCCAGGGAGTGGTTTGGAAGGGACCCTGTCTCTGCCAGGCTCACCAACATCCATCATTCCTGCCCCTTGCTGCGCCCTGTGACCCCATTCTCCCTCATGGGCACTGCCTCCATCAGTCCTTTCCTTCGCTCAGAGCATTTCAGTGCGTTCTTTGCTGCTTTCCCCAGCCCCAAACTGTCCCAGCACCCCGACATCCTCTTCCTCCTGAGCCCCAGAGCAGCAGCAGGTCCCCACGGCCTTGGGGTGGCCGTGCCCTGAGCAGCAGCCACACGGATGGGGACACTCCAGGGGGACACTGACCTGCCCCTTGCCCAGCACAGGGTTGGGGTGAGCCCAGCCGTGCTCACGCTGCTGTGCAGCCTCCAGAGAGGGTGGCCAGAGCCCCAGCCCTCACCAGGGCCCTGCTGCAGCCCGAGCCACGCCTGGCTGCTCCTGCCAGCGTAGGTGAGGCAGTGCTGGGGTGGGTGAGGGAGGTGAGGGAGGGCAGCTGAGCAGGGCTGGCGCTCGCCCCGCTCCCAGGATGCGCCTGCACAGCCCGGGGAGAGCTCCACAAGCTGGACCAGGCTGTGATTGTCTTGGCTGGAGTTGAAGGACTTTCTCATATAGTTTGACTTGTTCTCTTCGGATGATGAATGGGACTCTGACTTCAGCAACATCTGTTTATTTTTCTTGTATGTAAAACCTCATGTGCAGAAGAAATTGCTGGGTAATTACTGGAGGGGGGAGCGTGGCCCTCCAACTCCACAGCAACTCCAGCTCTCCAAAGTGATCCCACCCCCTTCTCAAAACCCCTTGGACACAGGTAGTGACACCTGACACTCACCAGGTGCCCCAGCACTGCCTAACATGGTGCTCAGCTCACACCAGCAGGTTGTTCTGAGCACCAGCAGCAAACCCATCATCCCAGCCCCCCGCTGGGGCAACAGCTCTGCAGAACTCCTCAGAGCCAAATCCTGCTGTCCTCACACTCTTCTGCTCCCCCAGGACACGTGGCTTCCCCTCTCCCTCCTTGCTCCCCATCACCCCCCTCACACCCCTGCAGCAGCTGACCATATGGACCAACACGCCGCGAGCCACGTCCGAGCCAGGACCCTCCCAGCCCAACTGGGCACTCTGTTTTCATCCTCATGCTCAAACACAGTAAACAGAAACATATTATCTTCCTGTCAGGTTGTTAATGGCTTCCACATGCTGCATGGGCCAGGACATGCGTGTCACTCCCTGTGCCCACCATGTGCTGAAGTACTTTCCCCACAGGACAGGCCCTGGCACTGCCCGGTCTCCCTGTGCACCCCTCTGGACTGACCCCACAGATTTGTTCCCCCGGTGTCTGTGGGCACTGCCATGCAGGAGGATGGGGAAGGGGCAGGAGCTGCAGTGCTGTTGTGACCTCGGTGTCACCAGCTGGGTCGGGACAGTGGAGGCTGGCTGGCCATGGAGGAGCCAGGGGTGGCACCACCCCAGATGGGCAGTGCGAGTGGAAAATGATGGGAAGGTTCTGCCGAATCGCCAATCCCACCTTCCACATTTATGACTCACCGCCTCAAAATTCCAGCGCCTTCCTCATGCTCTGCGCTCCGGGCTGTGCAGGACCGGGCACTTGTCCCTGGCACTGCCCAGAGCACACAGGTCTGCCAGAGCCGCAGGTGCTGCCACCCCATGAGCCCTCTGCCAGCCCAGGGCCTTGTGCTCAAGCCCTCCCAGGGCCACCCATCACCCCTTTATGGCAACGACAGAAGGGACCCCAACACCCTGTGCTAGGGTCAGCGCAGGGGACAGTGACACCCTGCAGGGCGAGGCCGTGACCGCGGGCGCTCCGTACCGTTCTCTGCCGCTCGCTTGAGGTTCTCTATCATGGTGTCGTAGTGGATCCGGCACAGCACCTTCTCCTCCACCAGGCCGAACTCCTCTCCGGTGGAGAGCTGCCGCTTGCAGGAGAAGCAGGCGAAGCAGGCCAGGTGGTAGGCGTTGCCCCGCGCCCGCCGCACCCAGTCACTGGCGTAGATCTGCCTGCCACAGCGGGCACACTTCGTACCGAACCGGCTGCGGGGAGAACAGGCAGGTGAGGGCAGGGGAGGGCAGGCAGGTGAGGGCAGGCAGGGGAGAACAGGCAGGTGAGGGCAGGGGAGGGCAGGCAGGGGAAGGGCAGGTGAGAACAGGCAGGGGAGAACAGGCAGGGGAGGGCAGGCAGGGGAGGGCAGGCAGGGGAGGGCAGGCAGGGGAAGGCAGACAGCACGATGCCAGGCTGCAGGCACTGCTGCCGACCCCGTTGCTCACCCCGACCACCCCAACTCCCACAACACCCATGCATGGAGGGATGCAGTGGAGCTGCCCCAGCGGCGCCCTTGCCGTGGCAGTGGCAGAGGCGTGGGCAGCAGTGGGGTGTAACTCATTGCAGCCCTGCAGCGCCAGACGCGGCCGAGGGGCTGAGGTGACGCAGCACCGTGAATCAGCTTCCAAGGCCGTGGGGTTTTATTTTGATAACAGCCAGTGTGACACTCGAGTGGAAACTGTGTCGGAGCTGGTTCTCTCCCGCTGCCATAAATCAAACCATGTGTGTTCTCCTCACACGTACAGGCGCACACATCTGCTTTTTCCCCCGTGGAGGAGGTCTCCTCACTGTGAGAGGATGATGACTGTGCTGGAGTGAGCTGTGCTGGAAGGTAGCTCAGCACAGTGACGAGGCAACAAGACAGCCAGGATCCCCACAGCAATGTGTGAAACCCCCATCAGGATGCTGATGGTCAAGGGCAGGTGATTCACAGGGAGCAGCCGACGTGGTCCCCACGGCCCTGAACCCCCAGGTCAGTGTCTGACATGAGGTGCAGGCATGGCCATGGTTTGATATCTGCATTTCAGTATTACTGCTGCTTAAAATAATAAATGCAATGAGCAGCAGCGAGAGCATCAAGAGAGAAGAGAGCATCTCCTCTGGCACCCCAGAGGTGATACTGGCTCCAGCACAGCCACTGCACTCCCACACAGCCCCAGCACTGCCACCTCGAGCTCCCCAGGGCTCCTGCCAGCCCCTCACCACAGCGGGAAGTGGAGCCCCTGGCAGCCCTGCCCGAGCAGCTCCAGCATCTCTCGGTGCAGGCACAAAACACCGACAAGGAACGACCACAGCGAGCGACAGGAGAGACCCCGCACACAAACCCTTGGGTTCAGGGGCCAGAGCAGCCCCAGGCTCTGCAGACAGGCAGAGACAGAGCTCAGGCCCGGCACCAGGGCCAGTGTGCTGCCCATGCCTGACCCCAAGCCAAGGAACCGCTGCCCACCATGGGCCCAGCAAGATGTGGAAATACTGTCCTGTGCTGGGATTACTAATGGCAAAACTATTTGGGAGGAAAAGAAGGGTCTAAATTTTTCAGCCTGACCATAGCTGACCAAAAAAGAAGAAAAAAAAAAGAGGACATTTCTGTGCTGAAATTATACAGAGACTTAGCTAAGAGACTTCACTAATTTACTTCAGATGGGAACATTGTAAACTGACTTTGTGCCAGCTCGTTTATATAAACGCACAAACAAAAGAACTGTATTAATTTTTTATTTAGAAATAAAGATCATTCCTGTAAATTGAATTACTTTGAACAATGTGCTATGTAAACAGTCGTACTTGCTGAACGGTATCAGGCGAGGGGCAGGCGTACGGAGCTAATGGCACGTGGTGATCGCCGCTCCCTGCTCGGATCCCAGCCCAGGCAGAGGGAAACTGAGGCACCGGGCGCCACTCAGAAAAGGTCACACATCAGCTGGGATCTGGAGGAGACACCCAGGCATCTCCTGAGGGCCAGGCAGCACCCCCAGGCTGGCAGCAGTGCCCAGGGAGCCGGCCAGGGTTTGCTGAAAGGCGCAGGGTGGTGCGGCCATGGCAGAGCACAGGCAGGGGCTGATGCTGCTGTCCCTGCAGAGCCACGGCGTGAGCAGAGCCCGGAGAGGCTGAGGCTCAGCAGCCACGGGGCTGCAGAGCCTGCAGCACTGACGCTGTGCCTGCAGCCCTCGGCCAGCTCCCGTCTGCAGCACCGCTGCAGAGAGCAGAGCTGGGGCCAGCACAGCACCCAGGGCCACCCAACAGAGACTGCCACCACAGGGACACCACCATGGGGCCACCACTGCCAGGGACACAGGAATGGGGAGAGAAATGCCTGCGAGAAATCTGTCCCGACTCATCACCACTGCAAATAACAGCTCAAACACAAAGACCCAAAGAGCCCCATCTGCTCGGGGCAGTGGAGCACCAGGAGAGGGGCTCCACAGGACTCCTGTCACCTGCCTGGCAGGGACAGGGATAGGAATGGGGACAGGGCCACACTGCAGTGAGACACGGAGCCAGAGGATTTGCCCAAGCCCAGAACCATAGCACAAGCTGGAGGATCACCAAACACTACCAGAGGCAGGGGCTCATGCCCTGCATGCATGGTTTGTGGTCAGGTGAGCAGACGCCCTCCTGCAAGGTTAACTCTGGGAGATGGAAACTGCCAACGTTACCAGGAAAGACTCATCCCAGAGAGACTCATCCCAGGAAGACTCATCCCACCTCCTCCAGGGGCGGCTGCATCATCTGGGGCACGGGAAAAGCAGAGGCGGGAGGATGCCCTGGTGCATCCTGCCTCTCCCACGCTGCTCGTGCCCAGGTGCCGCAGCTCCCTCAGCCCTCCTGCCCACCCCTGCCTGTGGGGACAGGGCAAGGGACACCCAGCCCGGGGCCACACACAGCTCCAAACACTCCTGTCCCCTCCTGGGTCCACTCTGCAGGAAATCTCAGAGTCAGCTGCAGCTGACACCTCCCCAGAGCGCAGCGGAGCCTCAGCGAGGATCCTCACACTGCTGCTGCCGTGCCCCAGCAGCATCACCCCAGAGGGACAGAGTGGCAAGGGCTGAGGGCTACCTGAGCCACAGCCAGGCCAGTGACCCCGAGGTCACCTGCCTGCAGACTGCCCAGCGGGATCACAGCAGGGCACAGCAGGAATCACAGCAGGGTCATGCCGGGCCCCGGGGCCACCGGAGCCGTGGGAGCTCGGCTGTGAGCAGCCCTTGCATGGCCCGGGAACACAGTGTTCTGCTCAATGAGCTCCAGTTTTAATTTGGTTCTCCTTGAGGCGCTGAAGCCTTGGATGCCAAATGTAATTATTTGACAAGACACAGGAAACAGCAGCATTTGCTTAAAAATGCACACGAGGCCACGGAGTCACAGCAGAGCCAGCACCTACACAGCCCCTCATGGGGACAGAGAAGGGACACTTGCACAGAGCAGGCCTAACCGCTCCCCGTGGGCAGAGGGGCTGTGACATGACAGCCCCGTGCCTGACAGCCTCCATCCTCAGCGTCCCCACCAGCCCCGTGTCAGAGGAATCAGCACTGCAGCACGGGAGCGTCCGTGGGACCCGTGCACAGCATCTCTCTGCCCCTTCCGTCTGCCTTGGCTCCGAGGACCACACGCGTTAGGATGGGGGCTCTGCTCTGCTTTCAAAAAACCCCACGCATTTAACGTGCCTCAAAGAATAAATAAAATTTTCAAAATCCATCCCGAGGATCAGGTTTAGCCCGTGCCATGCACCAGGTTCCACTGGCTGGAGTCAACAAGATGCCAGCCAGGGTGCTCTCAGGGGTGGCTGGGTGCAGGAGGGGGCCGAGAGTGGACAACGAGGGGAGTTTGGGGCAGCGGGAGAGATCGCAGCCCTGCTGAGCGGCTCCCGGCCGCGCACCGGCACCGGCGGCGCTCCTCAGCCCGGCGGGTTCTGCCACGGGAGCGACCCCCGCCCGCCCCCCGAGCAGCGCAGCGGGGCTGGCCCGGGGCTCGGCCGGGGCCGCAGCGATCCCGGCGGGGCCGGGGCAGCGAGGCTGCTCCGCACCCGCCGGGCTCCGAGCGCCGCCGCCGCCCTCGCTGCCGCCGCTCAGAGATTCACCAAAAGAAAACAAAAAATCTCTCCAAATCCCCTCCTTTCTTTGCAAAAGACAAGTGCGGAGCGCGGGCTGGGAGCCCCCGCGCCCCCCGAGCGGGTGCCGCAGGAACCGGGAGCGTCCTGCGGCTGCTTCCTCGATTTTCGTTTTATTTCCCTTGGCCCCGCCGGTACCGGCGGGCAGAGCCTGGCTGCTCCAGCGGGGACGGGGGTCGGGACTTCTCGGACGGGGGGTCGCGAAATAGATTTATTCTAACACTGTTATTTGCCACATTTGCTCGAAGGTCATTTCGAGATTCCGGCGCTACTTTAAAACCTCCTTTGGTAAGATCCGCTCTTAAAAACAAACCAAAAATAAACCAAACATCAACGGCACCAGACGGTGATAAATGAATGAAAACGCTCAAAGTGCCCCAAAACAGCCCCGCGGCCGCGGGACCCCTTTGTACCTTTCTGTGCTGAGTGGGGAAAATTTCGCTGAAATCACCGAAAATTGCGGTTTGAAAATAATAACAATAACAACAACAATAATAATAGTAATAACAACAACAAAAACCACCACAGGGCAGGACGGAGACACCGCAGCCTCGGGACTGACCCTGTTCTCCGAGCCCCGCACCCGCCTCCGTGAGCCCCGCACTGCCGACGGCACAGCACCGAGCCCGGCGGGGGCAGGGGCTGAGCGGCGGAAAATCGAGCGATCGCAGACGCTTCAATAAAAAACACCGGAGGAATCTCTGAAGTGCCCCCGAGCTCCCCTGCCCGCTGTCGTCGGGGGCCCCGAGCTCTGCCGCGGCCGGAGGATGCTCCGAGCCCCCCGCGCCCCGCCGGGGTCATTCCCATTTCCTGCCCGCCATTCCCCTTCCTCCCGGGTCAGTCAGCATTCCCTCATCCTGGCTGGACGGGGAAAGTCAGAGCGGGGCTTCCAATGTTTAGTTAAACCCCGGCGAGGAGCTCAAAATACTCAGTCCCCTCGTTCGAGTCAAATAGAGGGAAAATTCGTGGTTTAAGGTTTAGAACAGAAAGACTGTCTAAGCCAGAGCTTCCCCGCTGAGGGACAGGCTGCCCGGGTGTGCGGGTCCGGACAGAGCCCCGCGGCCGCCGCCGCTGCCCGCCGTTCGTTTCCGTTCCCTAACGCGCTCCGGCCAGTGCGGGCCCTCAGCGCTGCCACGGGCTCCTCGGAAGCCGCTGGGCACTGCAGCACCAATTTACCCTCCGGCAGGAGCCGGGACAAGGCCGTGCGAGCCCCGTGTCCCGGCCGCGGGACCGTCCCCGCCACGCCGCAGCCCCGGAGCCGGGCGCCGCCGCCGCCGAGCCGGGAGGAGCCGGGGCTCGGGGCGGCCGCACAGCCCGGCCAGGGGCAGGAATCCCTCTGGGCAGTTGTGCAGTTGCACCCCAAACTCCCTTCCTTCCTCTCTCCCCGTTTCCCGAGGGTCGCCTCCCACGCGGCTGCTCCAAGAGCCCTGCGGGTTTTCCAAACCTTCCCCACGGCAGCGCCGGCGCGGCCCCGGCCCGGTCCCTACCTGAAGTAGTCCATCTTGCAGAAGATCTCCTTGTTCTTGATGTAGCAGCTGTGCTGCTGCCGCAGCGAGGTGCGGCACACGGAGCACTCCAGGCACCGGACGTGCCAGATGAGGTTGTTCACCTGCGGCAGAGAAGGGGCTCAGACCCGGGGCCACCCGCCGCCCCCGCCGCCCCCGCCGCCCTCCGCCCCGCTCACCTTCAGCAGGTACCGGTCGAGGATCTCCAGCCCGCAGCTGGAGCAGACGTTTTTGCCGGCCGACGGCGTGGAGGAGGAGGAGGATGGCGGAGAGCAGACGGACGGCGTGGAAGGGGTGCTGGGCGCTGAGCGGGCGTCCTCCTTCTCCAGGGCTCCAGGCAGAGGCTCCCCGTCGGGCTGCGACTGCGGGCACAGCGGCCGCGGGGCCGTCAGCCGGAGCACCGGAGCGCAGCGTCCCGCCGGGTCCCCGCAGCCCCCGGCACCCCGGGCCCGGGGGTACGCACAAACCCCTGACACCCCGTAATCTCCAGTCCGACGCGTCCCCACAGCCCCCGGCACCCCCGGGCCAGCGCGGCCCCGCGTTCCCGGCCCGGCGGGTCCCGGCTGGAGCCCGCAGCCCCCGGCCCCGCTTACCATGGCGCGGGAGTGCGGGTCGAGACAGCGGGCGCTCCCCTTGGGCAGCGGCTCCGGCGGCATCACCTTGATGGAGAGAGCGGGAGAGGGAGGCTGCGGCTCCATGCGCCGGGCGAGCGCGGGGCACCCTATATAAACCGCCTCAAAACAATAAATAAGAACTTTCTAGTGGCCATTTAAATCCTTCGCAACAAAAGCTGCGTCTCTTTAATGAAGCAATTTGAATGTGGATTGAATTCTCCCCCTGCCTGCACTTAACCCGGGCCTCTTGAAGTAATCGCTCGGTTCCCATGCGAGCCAAGGCGCTGAAAAACCCCCCAAACTACCTGCAATTAGAAATTGCCGTAAATGCCCGAGATAAGAGGTACCAGAGTGTCAATTCCGGCTGTCAATCAGGGAATCCATCAGGCCACCCAAAGAATTGCAAATTTGATTTTTTTAATGGTAGTAATTAAAAATCGAAATTCTTCCCCCTCTCCCTCCGCCGAGCACAAAACGCCCCAGAAAACGCCGGGATGGAAAAATCCACCCCTCTGGCGCGGGAAGCAGCGAGCGGCCCCTGCCCCGGCCCGGCCCCAGCCCCGGTACCGGCCGCCGCGGGGAGCCCGGCCCCGCTCCAGCCCCGCTCCCGGCCCCGACGGCAGCGGCGGCAGCGCTCACCTTGCCCGCCTGGGCGCCGGCCGGGGCGCGGCGGCCAGGGCCCCGGGGCTGCCCGCCCCCATGGCTCCGGTGCATGGGGCGGGCGCGCCCCGCTCCGCCCGCCGCCGCCGCGCTCCGTGCCCGCGGGCGGCGCGTCCCGCGGCCGCGGCAGGAAGGGCGGGGAGCCGGGCGGGGAACCGCGCCGGCCCCGCTCCCCCGCCGGGGGCGGCCGCGGGCCGGGCAGGAAGCGGCGCCCCCCCGCCGCGCCCCGGGGGCCGCCCGCCCCGCCGAGCCCCGCTACCTGCGGCGGCGGCACCGGCGGCGGCACCGCCCGCGGGCGCGGCGGGGAGGGGGCGGCCCGGTCCCGCTCGGCCCGGTCCTCCCCCGCCGCTGCCCGCCCCGACGGGGCGCACGGGCCGGGCCGGCCCCGCAGCCCCCCTCGGATCGCTGCAGCGGGGATCGCGCCCACCGCCGCGGCGTCTGGCCGCCCGCCGCTGCCCGGGCTTCATTAGTAACCTGATAATTCTCCAGCAAAGCCCCGGCAGCGGTGCCACCGCCGGGTAATTGCAGGACGGTAACGTGAGCTGATGGCGGCCGGGGATGGATCCTCGCCGTTATTGATTGTGACAGCTAAATTGTTAACCGAGAGGGAAATCAGATGAAAGCCATTTTAGAATAAATACAAGGCATTAGGTTTAAACATCGAGCTTGCAGGAAAGCCCGAGAAACCCCCAGGAAACAGAGCCCAAGGCCTGCCAGCTTGTCCTCCTCTGTCCCCAGCTCCACAGAGTGCGGGGGGACACGGACAAGTGCAGAGGCGAGCTGCTGAGAAAGGAAAATTTAAAGCCTTGGTTCTCACTGCTGGGGTCTGAATGAGCCCTGGCTGCTCCGTAGGAGTTTTCACGGCCACAGCCATGAAAGCCGTCTGCCCCCTACGCAGCGCCGGCCCAGGCACGGCCGTGTGGGGTTGATTTGCATCCCCGGAGTGATGCTGGGCTCAGCACCACGCAGCCAAGCAGATGCTTGCACTGCTCTTGTAATTACAGACCAGGCTCTCCGGCCCCCCTAAAGCCAGAACAGGCTCAGGGTGACTTAAGCCCGGCTTCTGCCCTTCTCCAGCCTTGGCCCTGCAGGGTCTCCTGCTCTCAGTGCCTGCTGAGAGCAGACAGATCTCACACGTGCATCTTGCACCAGGAGCAGGGCCTGGGCAGTGACTGGGGAATGCAAAGCACTGGAGCTAACAGGTACCAGCGCTGAGCCCATCCCTGTTCCTACCCCCCGTGTGCTCCTCCACCGCTGCTGGAGCTTGTACTAGCAGCACCAAGGTGGCAGCGTGTCGAGCAGCAGCTCGGCCACAATCCCAGTTTGGGATTGGGAATGTGCTACACTCCCAGAGTGAAGATTCCACGGCTGTCCCAAGTGAGGGACTGTCACCACAGACAGAATGGCTCAAATGGGAAAACCCCACACTGGGGCCATGGTGAATGTTGCCCTCAGTAACCCACCTTGCTCCCATGGATCTGCTGGAAATACAGGGGGAGCAAGGAACCCCCTCGCAGGGCAGGAGTGCAGGCTGCAGGTGAGAAACAGCCCAGTTCCTCTTCAGGGGAGCCAGGGCACAAACCCATCTCTCCTTCCCACCACCAGCTGCCAACCTCCCTGCTCACAGCTCCAGCCCGGCCGCCGCGGTGCCGCACTCCCCACGGCTCTTCAGATCTCCTTTACAATGGTCTTATATGCAAAGTCCCAGGGTTGATGCTCATGAAACAAACAATTTCTGAGCATTTCCCTCCTCCCAGCTCCAGGGTTGGGAGCTCTGGGCTTGCTGTGCTCTCGGCATTCCCGGGCAGCACCGGCGCCTGCCAGGCCGGCGGCAGAGCAGGGACCAACACAAGCACCCACCTGCAGCAAAGCTCCCCCAGGTCTGTGTCAGACAAGGCACTTCTGTCAGCGACCGTGGCAGTGCAAAGAAATAATTAAAAAAAAAAAAAGACTGATGCTATTGTACCCGGGTCTTGTCAGTGGACTTCAGCTGATGCCAAGCATTTACCACCCTCACTCGCTTCCTGCTTGCCACCCTCGGCTTTCCTGGAGGAAAACATGCATTTTAAATGTTTATTTACAGCTGTAAGAATTTCAACAGATTGTATTTAAATACAAATAAATATCAAAGTATGTTTCTGGTGGGAGCACGGCCGCACCCCCATCTGAAACCAGGTGTCTTCCAAATTCCTAATGGGAACAGGATTCAGAGCTGTTCTACACAACGCAGATACAGACCCGGAAAGCTACAAACGTTAGAGCACACAGGAAACAAACACAGGCTGTTCACAGAGGAATGCAAACGGGGGTCACTGACATCCAGAGAGGTACAAACTCCCAGGAATACCACTTTTCCCTCTACTCAGGTGCCCAAAAACTAGGAAACAAACATTAACAGCACAAGACCTACTTTAGAACAACTGAGGCTTTCAACAGTCCTGCGGCACAGGCGGGCAGGGCTCCGCTCCAGGTGCGCGGTTCAGCAGCAGGAGCGAGCTCTGCCTTGAGGGAGGTGTGCTGCTGCTGCTGCTGCTGCTGCTGCTGCTGCTGCTGCTGCTGCTGCTGCTGCAGGAGTGCAAACCTCCCTGGGCTGTGCCACTGTCAACTCCTGCCTGCACAAACCACAGCTGGCTCCAAACTGTTTTCCTCCTCCTGTTTGAGACACCACTAACCAGTCTGGGGGAGCAGCTCAAGAGTGTCCGATGAGGTCTGACAGGACTGGGGAGGGAAAATCAGACCAGTGTCACCTGGACCCAAGCACGTGAGCTCTCTGACATCCCCTTGGCACATGCAGTCACAGCACTGTGTGCACAAAGGAGAAAATGCTGCCAGAAAAAGCGTTTTCCTCATATTTCTATTCTGCAGACATTTAGGGGGGAAATGGGCTGCAGATCAGATGGTTCAGAGCAATGCCTTCCATCAGATCTGTGGATCTGGCCCTGGGGCAGAGCAGTTCACCACGAACACTGGTGCCACCTCACACCAAGAGGCAGCTGACCACCTCTACCAGCCATGGGAACCAAAGCTGGGCAGGACAGGGGCAAACACCAAGGCCATGGCTTGGCAGATGTCTCAGAGGCTGCAGTCCCTCTCACACTGCCACAGCTGGCTCATGAGGAGCTGCCACTGTCAGGGATCACAAACGCCAAAGCTCAGGGCACAGCACAGACCTCAGTGTGTGTAAAGACAGATTCCTGCATGCAGGCACACCCCTACAGCCTAAATCACACTGAAAATACCTGTGCTGTGTCATTACCATGTCATAAAGTAACTCTGTGGAGTGTGCAAATCAAAATGCAGAATCAATTGGCTTTGGTGCACATAAAATATCGCATGCACAGTTACTAAAGGTGTTGCAAGATCTATTTAAATTGAGTTTTATTGAGATGAAAAAGTTTTTCCATTATAACTACAGCACGTTAATCAAAACCAAGTGCTTCCCCTTCCATTAAAACATGAATTGGAATACATTTTGTTCAAAAATACTTTAAAAAGTAATCAGTTAAATGGAGTATTTTGGGATGTGCTTTACTCCGCTGGCTGGTCACTGTTTCTAATCTGGCTAATGAATGCACACTAACGAGAGGTTGCCTGTGTGTTCATCAGAGGCTTGGAAGGGAACCTATTTCTCTGCACAGCCCTCAGCTGTGAGCTGCACAGGCACAGACCCTCAGGGCTGACAGAGGGCTGTGCTGGCCGTGCCCGCTCAGGTGGCATCGTCCTTCCCACTCTACAAAAGTACAAAAGCATTGGAGGACTCCAGGTACACAAAGCAGAGTTTCTTGCCACCATCATCCATCCATAAGCATCATCTTCTGGATTTCCAGGCAGCTCTGGAGTAAGGAGTAGTCCTTTTCTTATCCGGTGGTTTGAAGTAAGAATAAACGGGTGCTGCAGGATATTCTGCGTCTGGGTTTTCTGCCATCATTTTCAGCTTGGCTTCAATGGCCTTTATTTTTGCACTGACACTGGGAAGAGAAAAAGCAGAAGGGAAATTGAGCTTGATCTTAGCATGAAACCAACTACAGAAATCCAGAGATTCTGCTGACTTCTGTGAATCCTCCCTGCACGAGGAGGGGCCGGGCAGCCCCCAGTGCTGCATCCACAGCGAGGCAGAACGCCCTGCCCAGAGCCCACCCTTCTGCCCTGCAACCTCTGCACGGGTCTGCCCCTCCTGGAGACACCTCAGCACCCCAAAACAACGGCCCTGCACCTACTCAGTGCTTTCCTGAGGACACTGAGCGAGACAAGAACACGGCAAGGCTTCCTGCCTCATTTCATGATGTCATTTCAGGAGGTCTGAGCATGTGCAGCTCGGAGCAGGCTGCTGGGAACAGCAGGGAAATGAAAGCCAGACTTCCTCCCAGCTACAGCCCGCTCGGGATGGGAAAACCCCAGACTCTAATTAGGTCAGGAAGAAACATTATTTCAGCATTAGCAGGGTTTATCCCAAAGGGAGAAGCTACCCTAGGTTACACCCCGAATTCCTAGGACTTTTGCTATTCACTATTCTCCACTGGGTATGGACGGGGAGGAATGTTCCCTTCCCCGCTGTGGCTTCTTGCACCATCCATCCTCACCAGAACAACCCCTTCGTGCCACTGGTGCAGTTAACACTCTGCATGACCCAAACCCCTCTGCTCTTTACCTCCCAGCCTGTACCTGCTGAACTCCAAGCTCATTTTATCTCTGGGCAAATGCATTAATCTGGTCCTGGCTCCTCACAGGGTTCCACTGTTAGAACACAGAGGAAAACCACACACCCTTTCAAACAAACTGTGAACTAGCAAAGCAGCTATGTGCTTTAGGTAAATGCAGTGGTTGGAGAATTTAACCACAGCCCACAAACAAGACCTACAGACAAAAAAACACTGGTGAAAAAAAAATCATTTTATGTGGAGTACTACCTGTGACTTTGTTTTCATCTTCTGCCACTACTGTAGAACTTCTTGCTCATAAGCATTTTGCTGAGCAAAATGAGTCCAGTAAAAACCCAATTCCCATGAAGTGCAGAGATTCTGGCCAAAGGAGCTGGAGTGCTACACATTCCCAACTCCCCACCTCCCCCCATTCCCTTCCTACCACCCATTGGCTTTGCATGTTAGAAAATAAACTTCCAGTCTGAAGTGTCCCACATCAAGTGAATGATTTCACAAGCACTGCCCTTTCAAAAACAGCTTTTTTGCCATGCTGGATTCTCAACACAAACAATGCCAACAACCCTAAGTCTTACTGACATGGAAGAAGTTGGTTCCCTGCCAGTCCCACAGCTGGGTCACCTCTCACCCAACCCAGCTCCTACCTGAGGTTGGACTGGGGTGGCTCCGTGCTAGAAGAGGGCTCCAGGCTGATTGGAAGGATCTTCTCATTTTTACTGTGATCATATCTCTGCAAGCAAGAGACCAAGGACTGAGTCAGCTGCAATTAGGACCAAAGAAACATTTCCCACAGATGGACTTTAAAGCTGGATTAACATCGCCTCAGGTTTTGTGGAGCTTTTGCTAGGAAAGATTTTGGTGGCCAAACACTGAAACAAATCCCAACCACAATATTTGGTTAGTACCAACATGGAATGCAGGCTGGATACTGAACAGTCATGTGCATTGTACTGTGGATCCTCAAACCTTATCCTGTCACTTCTTGTTCCCCTCTGCACGAGGCAGGAAGCACAGATGGTAAATTTGAAGGTAACTACTGTGCTGTTTGCTGTGCTCTCTGTGTGCAGAGCCAGAAGGTAACTCAAGCACAGGACTGCACAGAACCGGGCAGTGCTGGGAGAAATTATGGGGAAAAAAAAAAAAGATCAGCTAGGAGCCACCTCCTTTCTGTAGGAGGCAGCTTGTGAGGCTGTCATCTCTGTGGGCAACGGGCCTCCTGAACTATTTGCAGAGTTCTGCTTCCTTATTTCGCTTGGCACAGAGTCAGGTTTGTTTTCCAGCTCAAACAGACAGTGCCTGGTGAGCTCTCCACTCATCTCAGAGCTGCTTCCCACCACGCTGCTCCTGTCTAAAACAAACTCTCATTACAATAAGCCAAAGCTTTGTGCTGCTAAGCCTTTCCAGGGATTGGAAAATGCCATGAGCAGCGAGGTGATCATTTCTGCAGTTCCTCCCAGACCCCGGAGCAGCTGGGCAGACACTCACTCCTCACTCAGGCCCCTTCTGATCACTCCTCAGGCATCCAGGAGCACGTGGCACCCCAGGAGCTCCAGGTACAGAAAATAGAGACTGGATTTGCACAAGCTTGGATGCGCTGAGCCCTTGAAGTCAGCAGCTAAAACAATGTGGTCTCCTTTAATGAAGATACCTGGTTTGGTTTTTCAAGCATCCAAAACAGATGCACTAACATATTTGATAAGACAAAGCAGAAAGCTGCTGGGAGAATAATCAACTAAAATAAAACTACCCAAGGGAAAATAGCAACAAGCATCTCCCCTCTGCCTCCCCCAAAATCTGTTTATCTGCAAAGAAAGTAATTCAAAATAAACTGCTTTATCAAATACAAGATAGTAAATAACTGTAGAAGAAACAAGAGAAGAATTATAAAAAATTAAAATAAGGATGTTGGATGTTCCAGAAGGTACTGCCTAAGTCAATCTTAAAAACTTGATTGTTTATGTGATGGAGCATGGAATAAAAGGATATTTAGCTTAGATGCAGAGTATGTTACTTTAAAGTCAAAACTAATTAGAGCTGCTGCCACATAAGTGCTTTCAGAAGTGGAACAAAGTAACACAGTAACCGGTAATTGGGAATTTCCATACCTCTCCTATGCAAAAAAACCACAAGGGGAAGGATTCAAACTTCCAGCCAATTACTCACTAAGTTTGGGAAAAGTTAAAACATGGGCATTTACAGAAGTAATGTGTTCACACTGAGCAGAAACCCCCTCCCAGAGAAGCCCAGGTTAAAGGGCCTGTCCTCACTCACAGCTAACCCAGCACGGTTTGGGCAGACAGGAGAAGCTGCAGATTGTAAACATCAACTCTCCAAGCTATTTCCTACAACTGAAATTATCTTGCCAGGCCAAGGCTGCCCTGATAAGAAGGCTTTATTATTGGAGTTTTTCAGTTTTGCAGACTAAAAGCAATCCCTCTTTCCAGCAGCCAGCTTACCTTGACCTGTGCGTGTGCCCACCGCACCACCAGCTTCTTGGAAAGGGCCAGCTTCCCATTGAGACACTGGATCGCCTTCTCTGCTTCCTGCACAGGAAGACAGCTCCATAAACAAACCAAGCCTTCAGTCAAAACCCACTCACAGGGAAAGAGCCCTTTTTATTCTGGTATTTAGCTTAATGTAAGTACAGCTCACTGACAGCACAGAAGGTTTATCCCACTGGATCCCAATTCAGCGACACCTCTGAAAGACTCCCAGTACCCAGACTCATCTGCCTTGCTCCACCTTGCTATGAATCATTTTCTAGAGCTAGTGCATAGTCTGAGGGCTCTTCTGACATCCTCATCACCAGCTGCAAAGAACTGGCCCTTTCTGGTTAGCATTAAAAAGCAGGATTCAGGAAAAGACAGCAGAGGAGAAAGGGAATCACTACTGCCACTTCCAGGAGCAGTCACAAAGTGGCTGTGACAGAACTGAGCTCTTAGAATCTGTTGGTTTGTGTAGACAAAGTACTGAATTTATCCTTCTCTGTTGTAGTTTTGAATTAGCATTTAAAAAACGGGAATGAAGTCATTCATTTATATCAGAACTTTAGATAAAAAGCAACTTACCTGTTTGGTTTCAAAGTTGACAAAACAGTAACCCCTGGGCTGCCCTTCCAGAGCACCAGACTTGTGGAAGAGAAAGTCAAACTGCTTTACTTTGCCAAACTTCTGAAGGAGCTTGAGGAGGTGGTATCTGAAGGAAAGAGGAAACATTTATGACATGTTTCATCCCACGGACAGTGAGGAGATAGAGAGGAACCCCTGACACGCACACAGAGCTCACATCCAGCCGTGTCACACATGGATTCCCAAATCCCTGCAGAGGTGGGTGCCCTGTGCAGCTCCCCTTCAGCATCCACAGCTCTGAGCAGCATCACCAGTGACATTCCAAACCCCCAAGGCACAAAGCTCCCTCCCAGCAGTGCCAGCTGAAGGGCACACACACCTATTAATAGCTACCTTTTGGACAATTATGCAACGGCTCCCAAGGGGTTTGGGAGGGCTTTGCCTCCTGCCTCACTAAATCACTCCTGCTTTTAAGCATGGCCCTCCTGTCTCCCCCTCTCTGGCCCTGATGTGAGCACCTGGAGCTCATCCCCTGCACTCCTCTCCCAGCACAAGCAGGGATCCCCCGGGATCCTGCTCCTCCTGCTGCCCTCCCTCTCCCAGGACAAACCCTCCCCTCCCTGTGCCAACCAGTGCCAGGGCTCTGGCAAGGACCCCCCAGGGCACACAGACACCTGCCTGGAAAAGATGGGGATGCAGGAAGGAAGAAGAATAAACAGAATAACCTGCAACCAGGAACTGCCAGCAGACCTCAACAAAAAAGGCACCAGCCAGCCCTCAGTATCACCCAGCCTAGATCTGCCAGTGCTTCTGCCTCAGACACTTTTCAGGGACATGCTCATGGAAGTCAGACACTTTTTTAGCCAATTATCTTCCTGCCATCCAGTGGGGAGTGTGCTGTTTCCAATAAAACTGGGGAAAGTCAGAGTAAATCTGTCTGCTTAGTATCTGGTGCATTTAGCAACTTAAAACAAGGAGCACATATGCTGTACAGGCCACATCTAATCCTGAAAGTTCTCTGCAGCTTTTTTTGGTTCCTTGGGATTGAAGTGTTTAACAACACTGGCTGATCTGGGAGAAAAGTGACACTCATTGCTCCTTCACTGCCTGACCCCACACCTGACATTTAAGAATTATTTAAGTGTTTAATAAGAGTGTCTTAGTCAGGACTCATCTCTCGAGCAGCTGTATAGTTTTTGTTAGCAAACCACGCAGCCTAACCCAAATTTTCAGTGTTTAAGGTAACACTCAGTGCTCAGAGAGCCCCCAGGATAACACCAGGCACTGGCTGAAAGCTCCCATGGCCAGACATTGATGGTCAGCAGTGGCCAAGACTGCCAAGTGCACCAGGGACTGTCCAGATGGGAAGGGCAGACAACATTTTTCCTAATAAAGCCTGATAGGATGTCTGAAAAGGGCCTTAGCCCTTTGTTAAGCTTCAGAAGCCAGGCAAGAAAGTTCCAGGAACGTGAGTCATCCCACAGGATGGGTCACGGTGGACATTCAGGATGTGCACTTTTAAAGAGGTGAAGGTGCAGCGTGTGCACAGACGAGCAGTGCACAAGGGCCAAGTCACCCCCAGGGGAACACACACATTGTCATTGATTATGGAAGGCTTCCTACATCCTTTGGAATACAGAGGAACTGCACGGTCTTCCAAGAAGCCTATGAGCCCTCAAACTCTGCTCTGAAAGCAAGGGGGACTGAAAAGAGCAGGGTGAAGAAAAGGAGCTGATTACACAGTAGCCAAATTTCACCATTCACACTTCCAACTAGCAGACACAGATGTACAAGTGAAAACATTGACTTTGGAGACGTGATGTATAAAAAACTCCACATCTTGGACCTTCCAGAGCCTCCAAAATATGTAAACGCACCTCAGGTTTGTTTCTGTAAACACAGTGCTACAGAAAGCCCTTGGAATTTCAGCAGGGTGGAAATAAAGTCCTTACCACCAGGACTGTTCCCCTTCTGGCCATTACAGAGGCAGGGGCAGGACAAGGAGGATTCTTCCTGAGTTCTGCACTAAAACCCTGCTTTTCCAAAAGGAACCCTTTGGGGATGGTTTGGTTTTCTTTTTATCTCAGAGCATCTGCATTCAAAGAATACTTTCTTAGCAGTGAGGTGATAATTGCTTCTCTAAAACAATTTTTATTAAGTCTAGAAGCAACTTATGCTATCTATTTTGTTTAGAATCCTTTTTTCAACCCTGCCTGTAATTTTACAGCTGCAGGTCACCTCCTCTCCGTGGAACAGCTCAGAAATCCTGTATAATTAATGAAATCCTGTATAATTAATGGTTTAGGCTGTGAGTATGGATTGTTATTGTTAAAATACTGAGGGCATTAACAGTAACTTGACAAGTAGTTCTTCCAGACAAGAGGTATGGAAGAAGAAGACTGTCATGGAAAACCTGAAGCCTTATTAAAAAAAAAAGGTGAGAAGATGTGAAAAGCTTTACTATGGCAACCCCGTGGCTCATGCAGGGTTTGGGGGCCCTGGCAGCACGGTCAAGCCCCATCTCCCCTTCCTGTCATCTGATGTGAATGCGAGACAAACCTGCAGCTCCCCCGTTTCCTTTTCCTCCCCTCTTCCTCCTGGCACCCCGAGCGCTATTCAGACGCAGGCAAGGCTTCCTCTGAACAATGCTGTCCCAAGGATCCCGCGCGGGGACCGGGCCACATGCAAAAACTATTATTGCAAGGAATTCTGCCCCACCGGGAGCCAGCGGGGGGCTGCAACAACAACTCGTGCACACATTGTTTTGTAGGTGAGACTCATAGAGGTGGGATCCTCCACAGGCAGCACAGAGGCTGAGGAAGTCGAACACCCGCCACTTCATACCCCTGGAAAATGAATGGGCATTGAAAGGCCACGGGAAACCAGAGCTGAAAATGAAATCCCTGCCTGTCCCAAAGGCTGCAAGGTCTCAGAAGGCTTCACCAACAGGAACGGGCAATTCTACCCCACCTGCCTCACGAGACGGAACTGAACCGTGGGTTTGCCCCACGGGGTGGGAGCACTGAGGGGTGATGAGATCACACAGCTGAGCCACAGCACATCCCCTGCCCTGGGTGCAGCTGGGACAGGTGACAGTGGTGACACCAAACCACCTGCTGCCACCCCAGGGCAGGGCTCTCCCAGCTTCCAGAGCGCCTGCAGGCACCATCCTGTGCCACAGGCAGCTGTGAGGTGCCTGGTGCCAGCTGTCCTCCCTCCAGCTGCTGGGAGCTCCCAGCACCACCTGCATCCACAGGCTGACAACATCCAGAGGGTGCTGGATGGAAGGAGTCACCACAAACACCACCAGCGAGGAGGAATGCCCAGCTGGAGAGCCACCACATCCCGTGCACAGGGCACGCCAGCACCCCCGGCCGAGGCACGCTCGGTGTGTGCAGTAACCTCCCAAAGCAGCAGCTCCCAGCCTGCAGTTTGTGGGCAGCCCTACATTTATAAACGCCTGCTCCTGCAGCTTGTGCTCCAATGTATACATTACCTATTAACTCCCCAGCACTTGACTGCAGCTGTAGTTTGCTCTTTAAATGGAAGTCTTGGATTGATTCAAGACTTTCTGATCTCAATTCTGCTCGAGAGTGTCACAACCACTTATTAACTCTGCCAACAACTCAATCAACCTTACTCTGTCTTAAACAAATCCAACATAGAAACAGCAAAGGCAACTCTTTAAAAAACAGATAAAAGCAGCAAATGCAGAAACATTTCGTTTTCAGGGGTTTGATTTAGTCATGTGAGTAGTAACCTCAACAGGAATAATTCAGAGGAACAACTAGAGATGCAAGCCCTTAGCATGAGAGAATAAGGGTCAAGATGATTTACAGAAACTTACTGAGCACACACTTTCTCTACACTGACAATGTGCTAAAAGGAGCTTCCTCCTCTTTTGTTCACAGGGAAATGGAGATACATCATTTGCAGGAGAGAAGAGCCATTTCAAAGCAAAACAAAAAGCAAGGCACAGAATTGTAAAGCCTGAAATAAGCAGCAAGCACTGTCACTCATCACTAGGCAAACTTTAAACATTCAGGAGCACGGAAGCACTCCAGGCTTGAGAGCCCTGGAGAAACCACCATACTCACTTCATCCAGCTGATGAAAACTGTAAATTTTGCCATATAAATCTATTACTTATCTGGCCAGGATTAAAATGAACAGCCTACACTGAAAGGGTCTTTAACACCACAGAGGATCACCCTGGGCAGCGAAGGATCCAATGCACACACACCCTCCACTCCTGTCCTCACACCAACCCAGCTCCCGAATCCCTGAGGACCCAGCAAACAACACTCAAGAATTCCTACATCTAATTTCACGTGGTCAGTGAATGTGGACACACCACAGCAGCGGAGCTGTGGGATGGAAGTGGTAATTAAGGCAGAAACCTCCCCAAGCTGAATGGCTGAAATCACAATGCATTAATGATCCCATTTAGAGGCTATTAGGGAGCCGCTCTGCTCAGATGAGCCACACTTAGAATAAAACCCCAGCACCTGCACACACACAAAAAGAACCAGGAAGAAAAAGTATTCCACGACAGGCACACACAATAGTTAATCAAAAATGCTTGTTTGTTATGAGTGTGTAAAGCCCAATTTGTTTTGGTTTGCTTTTCTTTTTATACAACCTAGTGATTTCACAGCATCCTATCCAAATATTGGACAGCACATCATATTCCCTTGACAATTTAGCTGTTTAAATGTTATGTTTGCTCAGGAGATAATTACCCATAGCCTGGAGAAAACACGAAATGCTCATACACACGTTTGATTCCTGCATTTACCCACCACAGCAGCCATTCCCACCACTCCCACCTCCTCAGCATCCACTGCTGCAGTCACTCTCTGCTTAAATCACCCCCAGTAAAACACCAAAAGGAGCTGTTGATTGACACAGACGCCTGCCTGCCAGGTCCCCCCTGCCCACCCTCATTTCTCCACACACCCCAGCCACTCTGGGTACAGTTTCCAGGGCTGTGCCTTGCTTTACCATTGTTGGCACCCTGCAAGTCTCCAGCCTGATACTCTACATGTCCCAGGTTTGGAGGACAGGGATGTTTCCAGCCCGGGGCTCCCAGCCCGAGCGGTGTTTCAGGGGGTGTTCGCAGGAGTTCAGAGCTGTCCCTGAGCCCTGGCTCCGTGCACAACACCCCGCACACGGACGATTCCCTGCCTGCTGCTCCTCACAGTGCAGATCTGCTCGGCGGGCGATTGTCGCCCCTCGCTGCGGGGCAGGGGCAGGAGGCGGGAGCGCTCCCGCGGCCTGTGCCGCCCGCCGGGCACGGGGGCACCGCGGGCACCGCCGGCACCGGAGGCGGGGCGGCGCTGGGGCCGGCGCCGGGCCCGGGAGGGCCGGGGAGGGGCAGGGCAGGTCCGGGAGGGGCGATGCGGCCCGGCCGGGAGCGCTCGGTGCCGCTGAGGGAACACGGCCCCGTCCGGGGCGGCGCCGCCGCGGGGCGGGGCCCGGGGGGCTCCGCGGGGCGCGGGTGGCCGCGGAGCCGCGCCGTCACTCACTCCGTGATCTTGGGGTCCAGGTTGCCGATCCAGAGGCGGTGCCCGTCCTGCAGCGCGCCCTCGGAGAGGATGGAGGCGTTCTCCAGCGGCAGTGCCTGGCGGCCCGGCTCCATGGCGGCGCGGGGCGGCCGGGCCGCGCTCACCGTGCCCGGGGCCGCTCCGTGCCCGTGCAGGCCGCGCCCCGCCCTTGGCGCCGCTCGCTGACGTCACGCACGGCCGCCGGTGACGTTCTGCGGCACGCGCGGGGCTGCGCCACGGTGAGCGAGGCGGTGGCGCCCGCCCTCCCCCGCCTTCCTTCCCCTCCCCTCCCCTCCCCTTCGCCGCCCGATCCCCGATCCCTGTCCCCGATCCCCGATCGCGGCCCCCGATCCCCGATCCTCGGCCCGGCTTTCCACGGGGCACCGGGGCCAGCGGGCCGGGACCGGGGCGCCCCGACAAGCGGGAGGGGCGTGGGCGGGGCCAGGAGCAGGGCGTGACTGTGTGAGGGGCGGGGCTATGATGGGCGGGGCTATTCGGGGGCGTGGTTATGCAGGACGAGGGCGGGGTCTGGGTGGGTGGGGCCGGTCCGCACCTGCGCGGGGTCTGGGCACCGGCGGGACCGGGACCGGGACCGGGATCGGCACCGGGACCGGGACCGGGACCGGAACGGGGACCGGGATCGGGACCGGGATCGGGATCGGGATCGGGACCGGGACCGGGACCGGGGAGCAGGGGAGGGAATCGGGTGCCCCCGGCACAGGGAGGGCCGGTTCCCCCGCTGGCCGCCAGCAGCAGCTCCCCGGTCTGTGTTGCCGCAGCTCTGAGCGCAGCAGATCCGCAGCTGCTCGAACTCCCCGGAGCCTCGAACGGCCCAGGCGGGAATAAACCCTGGGAATACGGGGGTGTCAGAGCTCGTGAGACAGAAATGAAAGTTTCAGCCCAGCTGATGTGCGCCCACCCGATCCCGGGGCGAGCTGGCCCTGGGTTTGGTGTCAGAGGTGCGAAGGCCGTGCTGGTACCGTGGGCAGGGCTGGCAGCCACCGAGCCCTTCCCGCTGATTTGCCCGGTGGCCGCTGCAGATGCCCAGACCTGAATGTGACCCGAGTCTGTTTGTTTTTAGCAGGCCGAGCTGCCCTGCTGCCCTGCAGGTGGATCAGGAGCAGCCTGAGCCATGGCTGTGGCGCTGCGCTGCCTCCGCCCTGTGCCGGCCCTGCTGCTCCGTCCCGCCCTTGCCGCGGGCAGGGGGCTGCCCCCGGCTCCCCGGCGCTGCCCGGCCCCGCTCCTGCAGGGCTGCGGGCAGTGTGTCCAGCAGATGCTGCTGAGCAGGCAGCTGGCTACCAAAAAAGGTAAAAATGGCAGCTTTTTCCACGGGTTTGCAACCTCTGTCTCAATATTTATATATTTTTATATATTTATTTATTTTAGCTGTTGTGCTGAAGTAGTGAGCTCTTTGATCATTAAATACTGTTACTTTGGTTTTATTTCAGTTTATCTCACACTCGATTCTAAATCTGAGCAGGACTTTAATATCTTCTTTCTACTTTCCAACTAACTTGTCAGAAGTAGAAACTAATTTTTTTTTGTGTAATCTCCAGCTAAAGGTAAAGGGCAGAGTCAAGCCAAAGTGAATATCAGCGCTGCCCTAGTTGAGGATATTATCAATTTGGAGGAAACCAGTGAAGATATGCAGGCAGTCATAGAAGCTCTCAAAGAAGATTTCAGCAGAAATCTCAATATTAGAACCTCACCAGGTTGGTAACTTCCTTGTGTGATGCTCTGTAGCCTGCAATTAGGACACAAATCCTAGTAATGGACAACTCAATTTTTTTCAAAATCGATTTTCTTTTCCTGTAGTTATCCATTGGGCATCCAATTCCTACAGCCCTGACATCCCCAGCTAGAGGCTTTCTTCACCCTGAGCTTGACCAGGAAGGATCCATTTTTGTTAATAGCTTCCTGGAAATAGCTTTTTTAAGTGGGAGATGTCAAAAGTGTCTAACTGAACTGTTTGCAGATGTGATGGAGAAGCAGGTTGTCAGCTAATGGTGCAGTAGGGCAGGAAAAATCCAATTGCCATTAAATTAGCCTTTTGGAAATTGCCATTGGGCTGGTGTCTGGCATATACAAACTTCTTTCTGCTGTGCATCTTTGTGGGTAGTAACTTGTACAAGCCTCATTCGCTTCATGGATTTTGTGTTTTAGGAAGAAATGTGAATGTGTTTGGCTAAGCCACAGTTACTATAAACTCTATATACTCTGAACATACACATTTGTAAGTGTATCAAGTTTCAGGGATAAAATTTAACATTAAACAATGACCAAATTTGAATCATTCACCACCCCAGCTCTGGCAGGGGCACTTCTGTCTTTAATGGAGCTGGAAAGTGTAGCTCAGGCTCTTAACTATTTATTTTAACCATAGGTATTTTTTTTAATTGCACTGATAAAGTACCTCCTGTCCCATGTGCCTGTTGGCCTGTTAACATTTTGCAGCAGAAAGCAGAGAGGAGATTAAAAGTAGCTCAGGGAGAAACTGAATACTTTAAATTAGGCAGTGTACAACATCCCTCTGGGGCCTGGAAAAAAAAAAGAGGGGTTTAAGACAGCACTGCTAAGTTAAAGACAAAATGTTGCTTGATTTTTATAGCAACATTTTGATTTTCTTTAAGTTGTAAGAATTAAAAAATAACCATTTCCCTTTAATCCTTAACAACCCTGCTTAGTTTTGCTATTCTAGTAGCAAAAACAAACAAGAGTTCTGTTTTCATGTTTTTTGTGCTTTAGAGCAGCTTTGAAATATTTAACTTGTGAATACACAGGGGGTGCCTGAACACAAACAGCACCTGAAGCCTGCATAAACACCGTTTTTTCCTTTGTGACCTCTGTATTTTGCGTGGCAGAAGGGCAGTGGGACAGTGTGGACACGTTTTTCTCCAGCATCACTGCACAGTGTTTTACCACACTGACCCCCCTGTGTTTGGTTTTTTGAGGGGCCCTGGATCACATAACTGTGGTGACAAAGGATGGGAGGTTTCCGCTGAACCAGCTGGGGCAGATCTCACAGAAGTCACCGCAGCTCATGATAGTGAACATGACCAATTTTCCAGAGGTGAGGACTCGCTGGGAGGGGAGATGATTGTCACGGGAACAAACAGGTTGATGCTGAGCAAAGGAGGGTTCAGACAACATCAGTCAGACGTGGCAGTGCTGCAGGCTGGGGCTGGGCTGTGTCACTTGGTGCTGACACAGAGCAGGAGGGGCAGTTTGCTGCTGACAGCAGCTCCCCAGCCCCTCGTGGCTCCCAGAGCAGCTCACCTGCAGCAGCACAGGCTCGGGGGAGAGTTACTGAGGGCTGTGGTTCCTCTCAGGGTTGTAGGCAAGGAGTGCCACAGTTACAGGGGTTTGCTTTGCAGGCGCTTTTCCCTCAGCTGGATCTGCAAAACAACACGAAGGGACATGGGCCAGATGCCTGGATTCACTGTGCCCTTCCTTCCCTGCCCATTTCCCATGCATTTGTGAGAAGTCTGAGCACACAGACACTCACCTGAGCTGCACACACTCACCTGAACTGCACACACACTCACCTGAGCTGCACACACTCACCTGAACTGCACACACTCACCTGAGCTGCACACACTCACCTGAGCTGCACACACACTCACCTGAACTGCACACACACTCACCTGAACTGCACACACACTCACCTGAGCTGCACACACTCACCTGAGCTGCACACACTCACCTGAGCTGCACACACACTCACCTGAACATGCAGTGATGTCACACATGAGGGACCTGAACAAATCTGCAGAGCTTTAGTTTGTGCCTCAGTTTGGCAAAAGCTGAGCTTTATAAATATAGTCTGAGCTACATAAATACTGCAGCAGCCTGGAGCTAAAGTTAATAATGGCAAAGAGTATCAGAAATAGCATCATGCCTGGTAGGAAATGTGAGTGCCACAGGAAAAAAGACTCCTGGGGCTTGTCAGAGTCAAGAATGAAGTGACCTGGCAGAATCCTGTGGGTGTTCTTGGCCAAGCTCTGCTTTAACCCCAAAGCTGGCACTCTGTAGAGGTGCACCCACACCCTGTGATGGGGTGAAGCCTTTTAATCACCTTGCAGTCACCAAGAAAACCTGCCACCCCACCTTCTAAGCAGGGCAGAGTGTCAGCCAGCGGCAGGGGAGTTCTGAGAATTTAATCCTCAGTAATAAGCTGTAAAATAAACAGAGCTGGGCACAAGCACAGGTCCTCAGCCATCTGCTACTGCCCTGCTGTCCTGTGTTCAGGTTGTAGTGCTGAGGTGGTTAAGTTCATTAAGGTTTCAGAACTGGCACTGGGTGATTTCTAGGGGGAAACATGCAACTGGAATTTTTAAACGCTCAAAATCTTTCATCTCCTTTGCCACAGTCAGGCCCTGCCTTGGGAATTTATTGCGGTTTCACTCTGCGTTGCCTCAAACCATTCAAATAGTTTCAGGGAAGCAAAACAGTTTTCTTTTGTTGCTGCTTCCCTTCCCCTCTGGTCCCTCCGTGCCCCCTACCCCAATACAGCGGCCGTAGTTTCCCATTCGGGTTGATCAAAGCTCTCTGCACCAATGTAACTTCCTGATCTCGCTGGTAACAGAAGTAAATGTTTCCATGTTCCATGGAGATGGATTGCCAACTATTGACAGAGTTCTGGCATATGGGAATGATTATTTCCTAATTCCCTTTACCTTTTGATCTGTTCCACAGAGCACAGCTGCAGCTGCCAAGGCAATAAGGGAGAGTGGCATGAACCTGAGCCCGGAGGTGGACGGGGCGGTGATCCGGGTGCCAGTTCCCAAGTGAGTGTGGGTGCCCGAGCTCCTCAGCGTGCAGGAGAACACACAGCGCTGCAGTGAGTGCCCTTCAGGGGGTGAACATGCGTGACTGCTGTGCATCCCCACGCAGCTGCTTTCCAAAGAGCTGCAGTTCGGGTTTGGGGGAAAATCTGAGGCCTAACAAATGTCCTGTGAAACCTCTTGGGAGTGTCTGAGCTCTAAGTCACCACATCCTGGCATCTGGTGGTTGGTCTGATTTTTCATCTGCCCTCTGCAGAGAAGGCTTGGTCCTAGCTGGCTGCAGCACTTTGAAAGAGAGAGCCAAAGGCTTTTGAAAGGATATTGCTCTAATTCAGGGGCTGATTCTTTGCTGCCCTGCTCTAAATTCCTGGAATTACACCAGCACAGAACAGCAGTGTTGAACCAGTAGCATTAGGGGAGAGGACCACCTTGCTGCAGAGAGCACTAGAAGGAACTGATGACAGGAAGGAAATTTATAGCTTTGACAGGAAAATCTGCTCACTCTTTTGTGCAATACACAGTGAGTAACTGGTGGCTGTATGCAAAATTTGGTGTAGGGCTGGGAAAGCAGGTTAGCCCTGGGTGAGGGCTGAGCCTCTCTTCTCTCACCCAACACAAGAATCTCCCAGACCTTGGACGAGGCAGGAGGTGCTGCTGCATCCATGCTTCAGTCTGGATCCTGGCAGTGATCCTGGGAATCCACTCAGATGAAATCAGAGACCTCTCACACACACAGAGCCTGGCACAGGGCTGGGTGCCACAAGGAAAATTCGTGAGTTCCTGTGGGTGCTCAGACCTCATGGAGCATCTGAATACCCCGGGCAGGTGTGGCTTTACACCACGGTGAAGACAAACAGCTCTCACACAGGGCGTGCACAAACCTTGCACGTGCACTGCCTTGCACAGGCAGGTGACTTCTTGGTAACCAGGTATTGCTTGTGCTGTGAATCTCCTTTAAAAATTCCGTGGAATTTTACCCAGCATTTTGATCAGAGAAGTCTAATTGCAGCTTTCCGTTGCTGTCGGTGAGAGGGAATGACATTATCATTCTATTTGCTGATTTTCCTTCCCTGTGCTCCCTGCCCTTCCCCCATTCCTCAGGAGAGGAGGCAGAGGAGGAGGAGGGCACCATTATCTTTGTAATTGCTGAGGCTCCCGGGTTGCTGCACAGTGGTTTGATTGTTAATGGGCACTTGGGTCATCCTTGAATATGAATTGCAGGGGAGGAAACTCCAAAACTGCAAATCCCAAGCTTTAACAAAATACTGTGTTTTTAAACAAATGTGTACGGTCTGGCACTATCTTGGGTGGTGCTGCAGAGTGGAAACAAGGCTTCTCTTCCCAGGGAAGCCCTGCCTCGTGTGCTGCTGCGTTCCTCTCAGGCTCAGGCTGCAGCTTTGGTCCCCTCCTGGAGCCTGGGCAGTCCTGAGTTAAGGATTTTGGCTTGGGAGCTGTGCCCTCACTGGCACCTCCAGTCCCTTTTGCTCTCCAGCTCCGTGTCTGGGGCTGTGGGAGTTTCAGCCACTTAATGTAAAGACAAACACTTCCAGCCTTTTAAAGCCCCCTAATGAAAAAGGCAGGGCACAAATAATTACGTCCCTCATTTACTTTTGAATTTTTTTAAAAGTTTTGCGTTATTCCCAGCAGTTCATGGAAGATGCAGTGAAACTGCAGAATTACGTCAGGTATGCAAAATAAGCTACAAATCAGAAATGAAGAGACAATATTAATATTGGTTCTGCAGATTTTGGTCCTTTCATGAAGGGAGGCACAGTAAAAATAAAACCAAGTCCAAGTTGTCCTTACCTGTTATTACAACCACTCTTCAGTCTGACCTGTCAGCAGGACACACACGTGTCATATTTTACCTTGTGCAGATCCAGCTGTGCTCCAGAGTGATTCAAAACAACATTTAAAAATGGAGTTTGCTTCTCAGTATTTATTCTATCAGTTTAGTTTTTGCAATGCAATTTTAACAGAAAAAATACACTCATGCCATTGGTGTTTACTTCTGCTGCCTGCCAGGATCCCTCTGCTCCCCAAGGCATTCTCCTGTTTGTGTGGCTAGCACTGCATAGGCAGTATTTATTTGTAGAAAAAGTAGCCTCTGAGGGTTTAAAAATAAAAATTACAAAAAAAAGAAAAAAGAAAGAAAACTATCCATGGGAACATTTGTATCGGTTGCTCTCTTGGCCGAATTTGACCTGACCTTGTGTCTTTTATGGTATTGCCTCATTTTTAGATTCATCTTTTTTGGACCTATTGTGTTACACTGGATATTGTTTGTAAATCAGTAATATTTTTACACATGCTTTACTGAAAGCCAGATGACTCATTTGAAAGTTTAATGACTCATTGCGAGCCTTTTTTTTTTTCCCTTTGCCCTTTAAGAAATAAGCAAAGATACCTACTATGGGCAGAAAGGACCAAACAATTTCACTTGAAAACACCCCAGAGCTGTAGTGAGCTGCTCCTGCTCCTCACCAGGAGCCTCTCGCGTGCGTTTTATTGAGCAATAGATGTTGCACCCTGTGTTTATCTGCAATTATGAATGCAGAGTGTTTAGTTCAGCCTGCTCTCCTTTAACTGATCCCTCTCCTCACAGGAAATTCCTGGTGTTGGAGGTACAGAAGTCACTCTTACCCAGAGAAATCTCTTGTGCTGAGCCGAGCTGGGTCACCCTCTCTGAGGGTCTGCCACACGCAGGGGTGGCACATCCAAGGCTGCTTTAACCCCTGGGGCTGGAGAAGGCAGAAACAGAAATGTTCCTCAGATAAAAAGAAGTGACCTCCCCTGACAATGTCACTCACCAGGCTTTGCCCTGGCCCAGGCAGGACAAGGCTGTCCCTGGGGGAGTGGCAGGGACTGACCCTGCTGCTCCATGGGCTTGTCCTCATTCCCCATCTGACCCCCCTTCCCCAAGTTCACTTCACACTTTGTTTTGGCTTTAGAAGGGGGTAGGGATGATGGTTACCAGACAGAAAAGAAAACATACCTAAGAAGAGCTTAAAAGTCCCAGATCTCGGGGCAGGATTAAAACAACTGTCCTTAGAAACCTCAGGCCTGGCTTGTGTTGATGGATTCCTTAACCAGAAACAGCATCTGCTTGGAAAAGTGTCCATTTCTGGCATTATTGGTAGCATTGCTGAGAATTTACACACGGCCTGGCTGGAACATAAAACCCGCTGAGAAACTCCCCGGCACTGCGCGGTGATAAAAAGAAATTGGTGTTAATAAAGACAGACAGGGAGGCATGAAAGCTGTGACCCGGTGCCAAGAAGCAGAGGAAATCTGGCAGCGCTGCATAAACAAAAACATTTCCTTCAGGCTCGGCAGCCCCGGGCGGGCGTGATGCCCTCAGCACCGCTGGGGCTCCGCAGCTGAGCGGCTCCGTCCCACCCGGCAGGAGATGGAGACACTCCCAGCTCCCTCCTCCAGGCTGAGCAGCCAGGATTGACTCCCTGCTCCCCCCAAAAAGCTGCCTGTGAGCTGCCTGTGGGGGTTCCAGACGGGCTCTGGCAGGGGAGGCTGGGTGTGAGGAGCCCCAGGGTGTGGGTGTTGGGATGCAGGGAGCCCCGAGGGTCCCTGCTCCCTCCTGGGCAGGCGTTTGGGCCAGGCTGGAGCCTGTGCTGGCCAGAACCCTCCTGCCACGTGTAGTGAGTCAGGCTGGAGAGCAGGGAAGGTTCATCCCCAGAGGTGCTGGCACTGCCCAGGCTCCCAGGGAATGGGCACAGCCCCAGGGCTGCCAGAGCTCCAGGAGCCTTTGGGCAGTGCTCTCAGGCACGGGGTGGGGTTTTGAGGTTGTCCTGTGCAGGGCCAGGAGTTGGACTCTTCTAGATCTGGGTGTTCTGAGGTTCCATGTGACATTCCCTGGCCAAGTCCCTGCCCAGGGAGGGCACAGGCCTGCTGCTCTCTGGCTCTGCCAGCTCTCCTGGCGATCCCAAATTCCTGTAAATGCTGACTGGTTCTGGGAAGGCTCTTCCCTCTGGCACTGAAATGGGGATGGCAGCCAGAAACCTGGCTGTGGGGATGGGCTGAGGGTCCAGCTGTGCCCCCAGAGCCCCTGTAACCCACACCCACTGCAGGGCAGAGCCCAGGGACTCCCACCCCACATTTCCTGAGCTCTCTGTGGAAATGGCCTGGCCCCAGGGTTTTGGTGACCCAGGCTGCTGCAGCCAATTTTTAAAACTCCTGTGAAATGTTTATTTTGCAGTATCACCCCCACGCATTCTCCTGCTGGTCAGTCTCAGGGAGTGCACCAAGGTTTTTCCTTCTCCAGGCAGTCTGGAGACTCCAAGAGCTGTGAAAATAATTAAAATATTGTTAAGCACTAGCAGTTGACAGTGGTCAGCTGTAGGTGCTGGAGCATGACTCGAGCTAAGGGGACACATCAGCCATTCCTGAGCCTTTTTGATGGCCCCCTCACCGCCAGTTTTTAGTCTGGGGCAGAAAGTGGAACATTTTTTGGTGACACCACAGCAGTAGGTGGCCCCACACCAGGGGGAAGGTTCAGAAGTTCTCCTGGGCTGAGTTACCTGTGCCTTACCATGTCCAGCAGCATCCTCTTGTCAAGCCAGGTGTTCTTGGTGGGGAGTCCTGGTGAGCTGGAGTAAGACTGAGTGGAAGATAAGCTCATTAGCTTCCAGGTACATAATTCAGGCTCTTCAGCTGCAGGGAGGCAAATCCAAGTTTCAGGAGCAGACATTTCCTCCTGGCTTTGCAGTTCTGTGCTTTTTAGGATGACACTTTTTAGTTCCATCTTTCAAGTCTGGAGTTGGATTTTTCCTCTTTCCCACACATGCTTTGGCAGCAGGAAGCAAGGAAAGTCTGAACATTTCAAGATGACTTTCAGGCACTGCAGCAACAACTGTAAAGCAAGATTCAGTCCAAGATCCCCAGCTTAGGGCTGGGCTGGAAATTTTCCATTCTAGGCTCAAGACTTGCTTCCCTGGGATGCTGTGCAGAGCTGGCAGATTTTCTCAGGTGGACCAAAGCAGAATAAAAACGTGCCCTGAGCTGTTCAGTGCCTCTGCCCTGAGACACAGTGTCTCCACACAGAGCCAGCCCCCCCTAAAAGCAGCAGCTTTTTTGTGTCCCTGGGCAGGACAGCACCAGTTGGACAGGATCACTCATTTACCCAGAGTCCTTCACAGAAAATAAATCTGGCTGTGCTACACATGACACTGCTTTTCCTTTTGGTGTTTTTCCTCTCCCCTCTCTCCTAGGGTCACGAGAGAGCACAGGGAGAATCTGGCCAAGCTGGCCAAGCAGTCCACCAACAAGTCCAAAGAGGCCCTGAGAAAGGTGAGAAGCAAAAGCATCACCCAAGTAAAGAAGTTCAAGAACAAGGTGTCAGAGGATACCATCTGGCTGCTAGAAAAGCAGGTAATTTTTCTTTCCTTCTGCCATGTGATGGTGTCCCACAGCTCAGTGGTTTGTCCCAGCCCTTGCTGACAAATCCTCAGCACTGAGAGCCCAGAGGGGCAGTGGAGAGCCCTGGGCTGAGTTTTTGGAGCTGGCAGGGACATCTGTATCTGCTTTTTCTTTGTGAGATTTGGGGCTTCGATCTCAAAGCCAGATTTGGGATATGAACCACTGTGAGCTGACACAGGGAAAAAGAATTCCCCAAAGGCTTTTGTACTACGAGGGATTGTTGCACAAACCAGCAGAATTTAGGGAGCAAAAAAATCCATTACCATGGCTGTACCACCACTCATGCTATGCCTGGCCACTGCAAATGTGTTAATGAGCATTGCTCCAGTTGCTGTTAATGAAAAGGCTTGCAAGATTATCTCTGTTCAGAGTTTTTGGCTCTAAATCAGGAAAATACTTAAGCACATGCCTTATTCCCTAAGAGCAGATGTCACTAAAGTCAATTACTTGGGCATAAACTCAGGCACGGCCTAAGTGTTCTGCTGAATTGATGCCTCTGAAGGCAGGCCATTACTTCTTAGCTGTTTGTTTATTAACAGCTAAAGTTAGATACATTGCAAATGCTCTGGGACAGTTCTGTGTGTGCTCACAAAAATAAACATCAGTACACAGAGCGTTTGTGCAAGCAGGACAAATGGCCATGCCCTGGTAACCAAATCCTGTGGGGAAGCAGAGCACACAGCTGGTGTTCTGCACTGCTAGAGGTACCATCTCCAGTGGAAGCTTTTTGCTGTACCCAAATTTTTCATTATGAGCAAAGGTCATTGCCAGACCTGGCGGACAAGCAGATCCTAATCCTGTGAAACCAGTGCACAACACACAGGGTGCTCCACTCTTTGCCTGCCTGCTCCTTTTCATCCCTTTGGCACACTGGCCACGTCCATCTCTTGTTACCAAGAGAGCTGATCCCTGGGCAGGGCTTGAGCAATCGCCATTTTATTTATTTTTACAAGAAATAAACAGGTTCTTATGTGATGTGTGAATTCCAGGACACGACCTGTGTGTTCCTGCAGTGCTGCCAGAGGTAACAGCCCCTCTTCCCTGGTGCCAGCACCAGCAGGTCTCTGTCTCTGCCCCGAGTCTCCCTGTTAAACCTGACCAAGCCACTTGTGCAGCTCAGGCAGGAGTTTGTGTGGGGATTCCTTTCCAGAGCCTTTGACAGTCCCTGCTGTCACAGGCCGGGTGCCAGGTGGGCACAGATTCCCTGGGGGCTGCTGGGAGCCCCAGGAGGGGTCAGTTACTGCCCCAGCACTACTGGGATTTTATTGGCACTTTAGGCTTTGTTCCACAAGGTGATTTGGTCACTCCTTTCTCTTGAAACTGTGGCATCACCTCACACAGAGCTCTGATTTGTACTGTCTTACAACAGATCCAGCAAATGGCAGACGAGGCTGCCACAGAGATGGACAAGCTGCTGGCAGCAAAGACCAAGGAGCTGCTTGGATGAGCACCATGCCCGTGGGCACCCTCCCCCTGGGGCAGGAATGGACTGGCACCCAGCCCTGCCCGGAGGCAGCAGCCTCAGGGATGGGCAGGGGCAGCCCTGTGCCTTGGCTGCCCCCATTGCCTGCCTTGGGGTGCTGAAGAGAGGGGGGAGCTCTCCTTGCTGTCCTTTATCCGGGTGGGAACAGAATTTGATGAACTGAGATCAAAAATAAAGTATCAGGAAGGAGGACTGGAAACTGCTGGAGGCACAGAGGAAGGACTACCCTGCTCACTTTCTGCCCCATCTCTGCGCTGCACCATCAGCCCCCTGGAGCCAGGATCACCCATGAGAGGAACCTGCCTGTCCTGTGCAAACCTCAGCATTTATTTCTGCTTGAAATCAACTCAAAAAGAGGTGTGGGGCAGCAGCCTGGTGACAGCCAGGTCCTGGTTGGTGTGTTCCCTTGGCTTCATGTGTTCCAAAGGCGGCATTTGCCCCGTTCTGTGGCTGGCAGCTGCCAGCAGAGTGGGAAGGGATGGGGGAGCTCAGCACAGGGTGGGCAGGAGCTCTGGGGGCAGAGAACTGAAACCAGTGCTGTCAGCACAGCTGCTTTAGCCAGGACCGAGACCCAAAGCCAACACAGGAACTTCCCCAAAGCAGCATCTGCCTCCCCAGCCACTTACAAAACGCCTGTGAGTCTGTGGCACCACAGTTCAGGGGTGGGAGGAGGTAGAGGCAGAGCAGGTCCTGAGCACATCCCCCAGCTCAGCTCCCCACTGTGAGCAGGTACTTCCCGAGGGCAGCAGAGGGCTCGGCGGTGGCAGGAGCAGGAAGGTGGTGGCAGGAGCAGGAAGGTGGTGGCAGCCCCCAGCCCTGCTCCCAAGGCATTTGGGTTCAAAGAGCACCAAGTGCTCTGCACTCCTTAAATAAACAACTCCCCAAAAGTTAGTTTGTGTGCCGCAGGGAGGGGGAGGAGGATGAAGGATTTGCTCTGCTAGGGCCCCACATGTCAACAATTTCTCTGCTTTGTGTATTTTGGCCAAAGCCCTTACCATGATAAATGAATAAAGGAAGATGGCGAGCCCAGGGCGGTTCCACAGCTCGGGAAATTGCTTTCAGCCGATTACTGGATTTCTTTTGACATTTATCAACTGGGCTTTTTTTTTTTTTCCCCATTGTTGCAGCCTCAGCATCCCCACAGCAGCCTGGGCTGGAAGGGTTTCCCTCATACCTGCCCAGGAGCAGCAGCTGCTGGGCTGGGAGCTCCACAGAGCCAGGGCAGGTGGAGAACTGCTGCTGCTCGTGGAGGCAGGTACCCAAATATTTACCACTGCTACGCAAGGAATAAAACCTGTGGTAAAACTACCCCGGTGCTGGGCTGGGGAGCCCATTAACCTGCATGCCCCTCCTCACCCTGTGCCCTGCAACAGCCAGGAGCAGCCACAGGGCCCACAGAAACTGCTCCCAGCCCTGGTGCCACCAAAGCAGGGCAGATAGGATGTGAACCCGGGGAGCTGTGCCCCCACAGTCCATCCTGCTGCTCATGGGACAAGCAGAAAAAAAGCACAGCCCCAGCACCTCCCAGTCACACAGACCCAGGAAAAGAGAGGATGGGCACTCACCACCAGCTGGCTCACAGGGCAGCCCTGGAGAGGTCCCACTTTGCAGCACAAATCACCTGCTGCTCTGTGCACATCAGGAGCTGCAGCACAAGGTCTGCCTGCTCCAAACACTCCTCCACTGGCACCAGCAGGAACCTCTCACTTGGTGCCAGCCTGGATTGCACCCAGAGCTGATAAGAAGCTGCAGCTGATGCTGTTGGCGGGTGGGAGAGGAGCTCCAGCTGTGCCAAATAACCCAGGAGGGGAAGGGATGTGCCAGGAAGCGGCTGGGCTGCTTCAATGTGGGTCGGTGTCAGTGACGCCACATCTGCCACCAAATGGTTTGGCCTTGGCAGGACAGAGGGTGAGGGAGGGCCATGGCTGGACCCTCTGCCGTGCCCTGGGCTCTCCACACCCCGCTGCCCTCACAGGGACCCCTCTCCTAACAGTGCCTGCCAGCCTGGGGCACGGGCAGGCTCCCACCTGGCAGTGGGAGGGGCGGGGGTCCCAAGGGGTCACACTCCCCACACAGGAATACATCCCTGTGCACATCCCTGCTCAGGACAGACCTGTGCCCTGCCAGGAGCCACTCTGAGCTCCACCAGGATGTTCCAATGCTCCAGGCAGCTGGACGGCACCAGGGCAGACACTGGGCTCCTGCCAGCTCCTGGGCCCAGCCCCGTGGACACATAAAACGGAGGCCAAGGGAAGGAAAAACTCCAAGGAAGCTGGAAGCTCTCGACATAGTTAAAAAACAACATTGCTCTTCAAAATAGATGTGATTGCGCTCCTTGTGAGTCATCGAGCAGAGACACCAAGATTGCTTTGTGCCAGGGACGAGCCGGGCGCTGATTGTGCCGCCCGGATTTGTATCCAACAGACCCTGGCTGGCATGTCAGAGTTTACAGCGCGCATACATTTGCAACAGTGAGCTTTGCAAAATGTATCAATGTAATCTCTGCCTCCTATATTCCGTGTTGATTAGACACGATTTCTGGCTGGATTTTCAGAAAGCTCAAGTGCTTTTTTAATCACTACAGAAGCTCATTATTGCTTTCCAGTGACTCTTATGTCCTTCACTTCTCCTTTCAGATTAGAGTCTATAGTCAGATGAATATTGGATGATTTCATTACATACAAATGCAATCAACAGTTTTGCATAAATTTCTCCTCTTTTCTTGAGTTTCAATTGACCTCAGCACCCGTGGAGGCAGGCGCAATACACATGTAAATGAGCTGGCGTTGCTGCAAAGACACGGATTCGAGAAACAAGATAAACTGTCAGATAATATTCAGGATTTTTAAGAGATCAAAAAATACTTCCTCCTTCAGCCCAGCCGTAAAAATGGCACCTTCAGCTGCTGGGGAATTTGCTTTTGTTTTGCTGTGTCTGGCTGTGGACAAAGACCAGGAGTGGCACCCGTGGCCCAGCGAGGGGCTGGGCAGAGCTGGGCTGGGTGGCAGAGATGGTGTGGGGATGGCTCTGGGGTGTCCGTGGGGTGCATGGAGTGGTGGCACACATCTCCTGCCACAGAGAAGGCACTGGTGCAGTCTTGTGCCCCCAGCACAGTGGGGAGGTGCCCATGGTGCCTGCAGCAGAGCCGGGTTTGGTGGCTCTACCAGCAGTGGCACTGCCATCCCCATTCCTGCCCTGGTGGGGCCATCTCAGTGGGATGCTGAGTTCAGAGCCCTGGGACCCCTGAGCCCTCCTGAGCCCCAGCCTGGCAGGGGGGGCACTGGGTGGGCCAGGGGCTGCCCTCCTCACCCCGTGCTACCACACACAGGGGAACCACACGTTCCAAATGTATTTAAGTTAACACTCCACACGAACAATCAGGGCTAATTTTAAAAAACTGTAATTAAAAATAAAGGACCTCTTGGTAGAGAAGTCGGGGTAAACTGTCAGCGGTTACTTTGGATGTGAAGCCCTTACCTTTAAAAGAATCATTTTTGTGCTAATGTGAGCAATCCAGCACTCCCACACTCGCCTTCGGGGGGCCTGTGGGGAAAGAAACTCGTGGGTTTCTTTTGATACCTTTACGTGCTAATCTTCTTAACAGATTTTTAATTAATGGGAACAGAGCACTTTGCAGCCTGGAAATCTATTGGTGTAATTGCCTGGTGGATTAGTCCCATTAACCACACAAATTACCTGTCTCCAGGCCGCCAGCCCCACCGGGGAGCTCCCTGCGCTGGACACACTGAGCAGCTCCATTCTGAAGCAATTTTGATAAAATAAACTCTCTAATCAGGTAAATAATTCCATGAGGGAAATTGCTGCCTTCCCGCAGCCCCCCTCCAGCGGGACCTGGCTACTTTCAGGGGAATGCAACACGCCTCCAATTACAGACAAATCTCCAGCTCAGAGACCATTTGGGAGAAGCCCACGGCACACGGGACCCCCTCGAGCCACGGCGGCTGAGGAATTAAGGCATTTAAGCTGTCAGCTGGAATCTGGCCCGGCCCCTGATTACCTGGGGGGACGTGCAGAGTATTTAGGTTCGTGTCCCTTGTAATTTCCTGACCCCCGGCGTTGATCCCGAGTGACTCGTGTCCGTGTCAGGTTCCTGCCCGCAGTCTCTCCGACACGTGGCCCCGGGCTTGGGGACACTGACCTTTGGGCAATTACGGACATCCAGGCTGGCCCGAGCCTGGGGAGGTGGGAACGTGCAGTGTCCCCCAGAGCCACCTGTGCACCTCTGCGCCTGGCTGCCATCACCCCTCGGGATGGACACCTGGACCCTTCCCAGCCCTGTCCAGGGGTTTCCATGTTCCCTTTTGATTTTGGACCTGAATCTGACAGAGGCTCCCACAGCTGTCCTTTGCTCAGGGCCGGAGGTGGGGGTGAGCTGCCCCAGGGACACAGTGGGTGCAGGGCACCCATGCGCTGTCACATGGCCGTGCACAGCCCCAACACACCTCCCACTGCTTGGGAAGGGCTGCCAGCGCTCGGGGCTCTGCCAGCCCCTCGGCAGGACAGCTCCAAACCTGCTGTACCAGCTGGGGCGTCCCTCCACCCTCTGCCCCGTGCCGGGGAGCAGGGTCCCTGTTGTGGGCGCGTGTGTGGGGACAGCCTGAGAGGGAGTGGCAGCAGGGACACGCTGGTGGCCAGCGCTGGTGGGGACGATCATATGGTGAAGTGGCCTTCAACCATCCCCCGAGGAGCTCGGGTGAGTGGTCCCAGGGCCGGTCTCTGATCCGGGAAGGAGGAGCCCAAAGCGCGGGGCCACAGGGCCGTTCTTCCCCTGTAGCAGAAGGCTGAAACTCTCCCCTTGGTTGCCCCCATCTCCCCTGGCACTGGGAGCAGAGGGTGACCCGTGGGCCACCCCGCACACGAGGGGACGTGTAGGTGTCCGCGCAGGCTGTGGCCGGGGCAGAGGCGGGCGGGAGGGTCGGGGCGCGGAGCCGCCTCTCTGCGCGGGCTGCCCGCGGAACCCTACACCGCGGGTAATTGGCATCAGATGCTCCCTGACCTGCCGCATCCACCGGGAAGCTGGAAGCATTTATTTGTCTGAGCCGGCGGCTCTATCTGCGTGCGGGAGGCGTTGGCGGTGGCGGGGCTGGGCTGAGCTGAAGATGATGAATATGATTGCTGAAAGCGCTTTCCTGAGTCCTCCTTTCCTGGGGCTCAGGTTACGAGTTCCCAGACAGCCTGTCCAGCTCGGGCTTTTCAATTCTGATTTGTAGCCCCCCAAACTGTCTGTCAGCTCCCCATGCCGGAGGAAATGCTGGGTCCTCCGCTGCTGTGCCCGGCGGAGCTGGGGAAGGGGCCGCCAGCCCTGTCCAGCCATCGGGGAGGGTTTCTCCCCCTGGGCTGCCCCGCTGCTAGCCCCGCTTGGCCCTGTGCCCACACAGCCCCCCTGAGCCAGCCAGAGGGGACTAGCACTGAGCAATGCCCTGAGGGGCTCCAGCCATCAGCATCTGCTGTGCCCGTGTTTCTGTGGCTCTTGGGGACCTTCCCCACGAGGACTGCCATCGGTCCCCTCTTAACCTCACAGCAGAAAAATGTGGGGTTCAGCCTCTGTGCTCTCTGTCTATCCCCTGCAGCCCACGGTCAACGCTGCCCCACTGAACCACAGCCCACAGAGGAGCTGCTCAGGGATGGACAAGGACGGGTCAGCCCAGGGATGCTCCACGGCCATGCAGATCCCCTGGGATCAGAGGAGCAGAGTCCTGACAGCCTGGACTGGGGACTTGTGGGGTGCCCCTGCCTGGCTGCCCCTCAGCTCTGCTCCCTGCCTGGGTGGTCTCCCTGAGCTGCTGCTTTGCCCCTTCTCTCACGGCTGTGGGGCCGCAGCACCAGGCATCCCCACGGCACAGGTGCTCCCATGGCTCCAGCATCCTTGAGAAGATGAGGGGAAGGATTTTGGGTACCGACCCGCCACGGGTTCTTGTGTCCCGCTCTCCCGTTCCAGTTACATTTCGGATTCCGGGGGCAGCACGGCCCCAAACACGGGGAGTGAGGGGCTCCGGGGACCGAAGGGGAGATGCGGGGCGGCCCAAGGCGGAGCAGCATAGGACCAGCGATGCTTCGTGCCTCCCAGCGCCTCCCAGCGCCGCCCAGCGCCTCCCGCCGCCGCCGCCGCGCTGCCATCGGCGGTGCTCTGCTGCCTCCCCACGGAGGACGCGCCCGCAGCACCGGGGCCCCGCCGTCCCCGCCGGAACACACACGCGGTGCCGTGACCGGGGCGGTGACCTCTCACTGGTGCCTCAGGCGAGGCTCTTGTGCATCCCAGCACGGCTCCGAATTTGCCTTCTCCTTCCTGGCACACACTGCAGCCGAAGGGCGGCAGCCATTCCGCGGCCACCCCATGGGCAGCACCAACAGCCCCAAAACGGCCACGCCCGAGCGGGGTCTGCTCCTCTCCTGCCTTCCCCCAGGCCATGCAGTGAGGCACACGTGGGATTTGGCAGCACCGCACCGGAGATCCCCTTTCTACTCCGGAGTGGTGTCAGGGCGTTTGCTGGCCAGACCCAGTGCCCAGGTAGCCAAGCCTGTGGCCAATCCCCGCAGTGCCCTCTGTGCCTCAGGTGGCCCTGGCCTTGCTCCAAGGCTGCAGGATCAGTCTCACACAGCGCCCAAGCAGCACCCCCCTCCTCTGCCCTGGCTGGGGACAGGAGCTCCTCTGGGCACCCAGGGCTGGCTGCCATCCTTGAGGTCAGACACCGTGGGCTGCAGCTCAGACAGTCACGGGAGGTCTGCTGGCAGCCGGGGCTGGCACCAGGGACTTCAGTGGCTGCTGCTTTACAGCTGAGCACTGGAGTGAGGGTCTGGGTACTCGAGAGACACCAGGAGTGCTGGGGGTCTGCAGGACACCCTGCAGCCAGCAGCAGAGCCCCTCCCTCACCCAGCAGTGCCAGGACAGCCCCTTTGTGGCAGCCCCTCGGCAGCCCTGGCGAGACAGCTGGCCCCGGGCTGTTGCAACCATTTCCTATATTGTGCAAGAGGGTGGTTATTAAAACCTGATGAGAGGGAAGGAGGAGGCAGTGAGAATGGGAAGGCTGCTGGAGCAGGACATCCCCAAGAGCTGCTGGGCTGGCCTGCAGGGGGAAGGGGTCAGGCTGTGCCAGGTCACACGTGCTGCGGTCAACAGTGTCAAGCAGTGGGTGCAGGACGGGAGGGGGACAGGCCAGAGCTGGGGCTGGTGATGCTGCAGGAGGGAATGGAGGGGAAATCCACCCAGAGGGTGAACCACTGCCTTCCTTGAGGCTGTGACACGCTGGGGAGGCGGGCAGGGGGCAGGAGCAGCAGTGGCCCCGGCACATGCTGACTGCACCAACTGCACACATCCAGCAAAACCTGCCCCAATTCCCTGTGTGAGTTTGCCAGTGGGAGGCAGAGACAGTGTCCCCACCCTGTGTGAGCGCATCGAGAACCCACTGAGCTCATGTTTATGTCATGGCTGGTGCATTTGCCTGCTGAAGCTGGATCTGAGGCCCTTGTTCATTTTTGGACACCTGTGAAAGCCATTTGCCCTGTGAGGACACTCCCTTCCTGCTGCTGAAACCCTGCAGAGGAATCAAGCAGGACCCACGCAGGAACTGTGCTCCCCCTGCCTGCCAGGGCTTCCTGCAGCTCAGCAAACCCGCGATAATCCTCACCCTCAGCCAGCCCTCTGCTGGAGTCTCTGCCACTTCCACAGCACAGCACAGGAGAGGGGCAGCAACCGCAGGCTCTGAGCTCTGCGTTCCACAGTGCGGGGACATCCCAGCAAGGTCTGCAGCCCACCACGCTCTCGCCTACCCCAGAGCCCCATGCAGAGCCTCTCCCAGCCCCACACGATTCCTGTGGGGTGGCTGGAGCCTGCCCGGGCTGGGCTGGCTGGATCCTGTCTCTGCTGCCAGCGGTTGGTGCTGGGAACAAAGCATCCGGCAGGAAGCACCCAGCGATGGTTTCGGCGATAAACTCAGCTTTTCTGGCCGCTGGCGGCTGTGGGCAGCCGGGCTCCGGGCGCAGCCGGGCAGCACCACAACGGCAGGGAGATCAGGGGATGGGCATGGAGACCTGGGGCACCTGGGATCAGGGTGTGGACCAGGGATGTGGGGGGACGTGGGAACGAGGGCACGGGCGTGGGGATGCAGCGGGACGTGGGGACCAGAAGCTGGGTGTGGAAATAGGTGGAAACTGCGAGGGAAACGGCGGAACTTGGGGTTCGCGGGACAGACACGGATGGGGCACGGCTGGGGATGCAAGGGTGGCCGAGGGGACCAGGGGAGGGGAGCGCAGCCGGGGCAGCCCCCGGCGGGCCGGGCTGTCGGAGGCGGCCCCGTCCCGTCCCGTCGGGGGCGGGAGGCGGCGCGGCGGGGGCGGGGGCGGCGGGGCCGTGCCGGGTGTACGGCGGGACGCGGCGGAGCTGCCTCTCGCCATGGGCGGTGGGTGCCGGGCCCGGGCCCCGCCGGCCGCGGGGCTGCGGCTGCTGCTCGCCCACGCCGTGCTGTTCTGCGCCGCCGGGAGCGCCGCCGGCACCGGCTCCGGTACGCGGGGCGGGACCGCACCGGGAGGAGGGAGGGAGACGCGGGGGAGTCGGTACCGGTGGAGCGGCGACATCCCGAACAGGGGGCATTCGGCACCGGGGGGCGCGAGGGGAGCTGGTCCCGCAGGGTCCGGTACCGGGAGTCCCGGGGAAGCGGGGAGCGCTGCGGGACCGGGCCGCGGTCCGGCGGGTCCCGGGCGGGATCGCACTCGCCACCCCCGGCTGATCCTCGCCCGCCGGTGCCCTCCGCGTCCGGGGCGGAGGGCAGGCAGGGTGGGCAGGGGCGGCCGGCAGGAGCCCCACGACCCCCGCCCGGGTCAGGGTGCCCGGAGCCGCAGGTTTTGGCCCGTCACGCCTGGCTGGGAGCGAAAGCGCCCGGGTAGAACAAACTTCCCCTCCGCCTCCCGCAGCGGCCGCGCAGGGACCACACGCAGGGCCCGGGGGAGACATCGCTGGCCCGAGGCGGCCGGGGACGCACGGCAGGGCTGGACCCCCGCCAGGACCGCGGCCACCCGGGCCGGCCCCACCTCCGGGCTGAGGGCAGGGCTTCTCCAAGGAAACGGGGACAGTCCCCGTGCGTGCTGGCAGCCAGGGCCCTTCCCGCTGTCCCCAAACACACTCCCGGTGACACTGACGGAGTGGGGATGGAGGGCTGGGAGCAGCAGGGATGGCTCTGGTGGCCTCAGCCACAGTTTTGTTCCCATAACCATGTGCTGCAGGAATTCACCACGTGCTGCCCAACCTCAGGCACACCAAGAGATGTCGAGGAATAAGGCTGATATGGCAGGCATCAATGGAGCATGTGGCTAAAAACAAAACCTTTTCTCCAACCCCATCAGCTCCATCCCCAGCCTCCACTGTGCAGATGCCTCCAGATCCTTACCCAGGGCATTGATTCCAGTCCCTCTTCTATGAAATCACCTTACTCCCTGAAGAAAACCAGCATGGACTTGAGGCCCTTGTCAGATTTTACAATTCCACTCTAAAGTAACATTCTCAGCAAAATGAGCCCAGGCACAGGGGCTGCATCTCTCAAGGGTCTCTGGCCAGCTGTGTTCAGCTGGTGCCAACGGTGACCCCATCTCCAGCAGCCTGCCCAGCTCAACCTTCCGCTGTGGGGAGTGAGGTGCCCACACCCAAGAGTCCCCAGAATGTGCACAGGCTGAGCATGTGGAGTGCAGCAGGCACCCCCATGGCAGGGGAGCGGGACCGTGGCAGAAGTGACCCAAACCAAGCGGGTTTGGGCTGAGCAGAGCTGGCGCAGAGCAGGGCGTGTTGCCCTTCCCACTGCCTGCACCCCTTCCCACCCCATCCTGCCAGGAGAGCAGGGAATTCTCCATGCTGGAGCAGCTGGGCCTCTGCAAAACCAGTGACCTCAAGGTGCAGACTTTCCTGTTTTGGCTGTGAATGTTCCAGAAAGGGAACATGAGCCATGGCTGCATGGATCCCATGGCTGCCATCCCAGGGGCTCCAGGAGCTGGGGCGTGACCCCACAGGATGTGACAAGTCCAGCCACCAGAAACGGGGCTGGGTGCTGGCTGGGGAGGTGGCAGGCACCGCACTGCAGGGCACGTCAGCCACATCTGCTGAAGGAAGGGCCCCCAGGGGACAGACCTGGCTGTCACCGGCTGGGCTGGACACAGGTGGTGGGGACAGGCAAGGGACAGCCTCTGCACTGCTCCTTCTCTGGCTTGGCCATCTCTTTACACGTGTCTTATCTTCCTGAGGAGTTCCTCTGAGAGTTGAGGACACCTGGGGCCAGCATCTGTGTGTCCAGCTGAGTGCAGGACAGGGCCTGGGGACATGCTGGGGATCCACGTGCCTGAAGCAGCTGGGACAGAGGAGGGTGCAGCCCTGGAGCTGACTGCTGCACAGCACAATCAAAGACATTTCATTATGTGGGGAAAAAAATACCTGGGATACATGATATACATGAAAGGACGGCTTTTGTCCAAGCCTTAATTAGGGAGGGAGATATCTGATTGAGAAATTAGGGGAACTGTGCTGTGCCCCGAGGTGCTGTCAGCAGAGCGTCTGGGCTCTGCTTCTCCCCTCTCCTGTTGCTCCAGGAGGACCAAAGCCCTAATCTGGTCCTCGGATCTGCTCTCAAAGACCAAATAACAGGATGTTGGGCTGAGGGATCTCCTGCTCACTTGATATTTGCTGCTCAGCGCACTCCACTTGACTCCTCACAGGCTGCGCCTTGGCCCTGAGCCATGGTGTTTGTTCTCTGTAGACTTTTCCTCTGGCTGTGAGCAGAGCCAGGCTGGTCCCAAGGTGTTTCTCAGTTTTCCCTGCAGATATTGCCCTTGGCTGCTAACTTGCCTTCAGGGGTGCAGTTTTGTTAAGTGTTCTTGCAAAGTAAACCCGACCGTCCTCTCAGCAGCCATTGCACAACCCACTCTGCCAAACGGGAGCAGTGGCAGCACCCCAGCATCACCGTGTGCCCGAGCCCCAGGCACGGGGCAGGCTGGGCACAGGCCCCGCTGTGTGAAGCACGGTGGGGCCCCCTGGCAGAGCTGCTCTGTGTTCGTGTCTGTTTACATTGCCCGTGGTCTGCAGCTCCTCCCAGCACATCCCCTCTGCAGTGGGGCTCACAGAGTCAGCCTGGTCTGCAGAGTGAAACCACATGGGAGCCCTGGGGCTGTGCCACCCCTCCAGCCCGTCCCGGGCAGGCAGCCTGGCTCAGGTGCAGGGGAAGATCTCTGAGCCCACGTGGAGCACAGCTGTGGCCCTGGCACGCTGCTCCTGCTCGTGGTGCTGCCAGAAGTGGTTGCAGATGACAATCTGGCTGTGGTGTGTGTGCTGTGAATAGTTCGTGGGCCCGAGAGAACCTTCCTGGGTCAGAAAAACAAGTGCGTAAGTGCTCCATCGCCTTCAAAGGCTGCGGCAGCGGGGCCATGGCCCATCCAGCGAGCGCAGCTCCATCCCGGCCATGATTCACCCCAGGTTGCTTTGGCTGCGGTTTGCAGAACGGATGTTGTCCCCGAAATGTGGCATTTTTCAGCGGTGATGGAGCGTGTGCACCAGCCCTGGCGGCACGGAGGGGCCGCGCTCCCTGTGGAGCGCTCTCCCCATACCTGGAGCCGCGCTGGCAAGGCCGGCACAGGATTCCTGGCCGGGGCGTGGAGAGGCACGGAGCTGCTGCGGAGGGAGGCTCCGTCAGGATCTGAGGGGTTGGTGTCGCGGGCCAGGACACGCTCCATCCCCTTCCCACCCTTCTGGCTGGAACATGCTGCTCCCACCCCACCTCCGGGACCCCGCGGCACTGACACGGCTGTGAACCGTGGGAGGAGACAGCCCGGCCCGGCCCGGCCCGCTGCCAGACCCGCCTCGGAGGAGGGCTCGGCACGACGTGCCATCGAGCCCCGCACCGGGGAGGGCCCCGCCACTGCTAGCTTCTCCTGACACCCCAGATCAGCTGGAGAGACGGGGCAGGACACAGAGCATCCTCCCAGCCCTGTGGCTGCGGCGCCCACAGCAGCCCGGCTTCCCCTGGGCACGGCACGGGGCTGCTCTTCGGGGCCTTTGCCGGGTCTGCAGCAGAGCCGAGTGTGGAGCTACCGGCGTGGGAATAGCCCAGAGGATGCTCCAGCTGTGCTGCAACACCTCCCCCTTTCCAAAAATTTCCATCTTGCAAAACTCTGAACGGGTGGTCTGACCTTAATTTGTCTGAGATAAATAAGATCCTGCCTGCTGCCTCCCGTCTGGAGACATGAAAAGATCTGACATGAAAGGGAGCCTGATGGAAGTGCTGGGAGCTGAACATGTCTTTGCAAGTTGGGCCCTGTTCCGTGAGAGATTTGGGTTAGGGTTTTGGTTAGGGGTTTGGGATAGGGTTTATATAACCCTAAGGCTGAGCCCTGGGCTCCTGGGGAGCCCCTGCCCTGCCCCGTGTATGTGGCTGTTGGGAGACTAAGCAACTGAGGTCAAAATCAGCATTATTTTTCAAAGATGTTAATTTTTAGCTGCAATTTCCTATGAAAAAATGTGGTTTCTGTTCTGCATGCCCATCCCACTGCCCCAGCAATGGAACCTGTTCCCAAATTCCAGAAGAACCTGAAGCAGGTCTGGCAGGGGCCTGGTGAGCTCACGAGCCCCATGGAGCAGCTGATGGACTTGGGAGCCCTTCCTCCCCCAGCTGTGACACTGGGCACACTGGCAGTGGCTGTTGGCCTCTGCAGCACTCAGGGTGTGCTGCCTGTCCCCGTTCCTGCAGCCAGCAGCTCCAGAGCTGGGCATCGTGTTGGTGGCACCTTTGTCCATGAGTGCTGTGTGTCCTGGTGGGGCTGGCAGCTTCCAGTGTGCTCCAGGGGTCTGGGCTTTAGGCACTTCCCTCCTCCTGGCACAAAGGCTCTGTCCAGGGTCTATGGGGACAGACCGGGCTTGGTGAGTTGAGGATGCCACTGGTGAGGATTTCAGGAGGCAGCTGTGACAGAGAACATCCCAAATTCTAGAGCATTCCTTGGGCTGACGGAAGGCAGAGGAGTCTCTGGCTACCCTGGACTGTGCTTCTCTGAGGTCTGCTGCTCTTGGAGGGGCTGTGGATGGTGGAGTTACAAGGATCTTCCTGCTCTGGGACAAAGCGGAGAGGCTTGGAGTGGATGGTGCTGCCTCAGCCTGGGAGCTGCTCTGTGCCAGGGGGTCTCCCTGTGCCATGTGATCCCACCGCCCTGGGAAGGGCTGGAAGGGGCCCTTATCTCATCCCTGCAGGCTGGGCATGAAGGTGGTGGAGGAAGGGGCCGGGCGGGGGCCGGGAGTGAGCCCGGAGAGGCCCTTTCCATCCGCTCGGGGCCGTGCAGGGCCCCTGCCAAAGCAAACTGCCCTGACAATGGCTGTTGTTATTAACACCGCTGCTGTTTGCACGCCTTCATCCTGTGCTGGGGCTCCGGGGGCACAGCAGCCCCCCAGGCACACAGCTACGCCCCCAGGCATGGGGGAGAGCACCACAACAGGGCAGGGCTTGGCTCCTGCAGCACAGCACCTCCTCTCCTGAGCTGGGCCCAGCTGGGCTGTGTCCCCCCCTGAGGAGCAGGGAGCCACCAGGGGCAGTGACGTGGTGGCTGGATGGTGATGTCTCTCTCTCTCCCTGCAGTGAACCCCTGTTGCTATTTCCCCTGCCAGAACCAAGGGGTGTGTGTGAGGGTCGGCCTGAGAGGATACGAGTGTGACTGCACGCGGACGGGGTACTACGGGGTCAACTGCACCTCCCGTAAGTGCCTCTCCCCGGGGTCTGCACCCGTGGGTGCCAGGGCAGCACCGTGCCCACAGTGCGCACTGGCAGCAGGTGTGGCTGGGCTGGCTCCTCAGCACGGACAGTGACTGGTCTGTCTCCCCCAGCCGAGTTCTGGACACGTCTCCACAACCTGCTGAAGCCCAGTCCTGCCTTCTACCACTTCATCCTGACCCACTTCAAGTGGTTTTGGGACATTATCAACAGCACCTTCATCAGGGACACGCTCATGAGGCTCGTGCTGACAGGTGAGGGGTTGGAGAGGGGCTTCAGCAGGACTCGAGAAGCCCTTGGCATGGACAGATGTGGGGCTGGGGGCAGCAGGGCTGCAGCGATGCTGAGCAGCTCCTGTCAGCAGGGTGGGCATCAGGCTTGAGTCACCTCACCAGGAGACCCAGAAGGTTGTCACCCTGTCCCTCCATCACCCTGTCACACTGTCACTGTGCCTGGGGGGGCTGCCCAGCCTGGTTGCAGTGGGTCCCCAGCACTGTGCCAAGCTGCCAGCTGGCTGGAAAACATGAGCAGTTCTTGGCATGCTGCACTCCCCAGGCCAAGGAGCTCTTCCACAGCTGCACAGAGAGCAGGCTGTGGAAATATGGCCCTCGTTACTCATGTCCCCATATTCATCACTTTGCATAAATATTTAGGTTCCAGCTCTTGGAGCCGTAGCGACACGCTCACAAGGCTCTGGCTCTTGGCTTCACCATTTCTATGGGTTTGTCATCTCATTCATCATCCAAGAATACACTTAGCACATCAGCATGAGCCCTCCTTTTCTGCAGGGAATTGCAGCCTTTAAAAGGCTTGCAGCAAAGCCCAGGACATCCACATGCCTCCACTGCTGGTACCTTTCGGGTTTTGGGGTGCCGGGGGCCGTGTCTGGCAGCACAGAGCAGGCAGGGACCAGAGGCAGAGCCTGTGGGTTGCTGCCCAAGCCCCACAGTGGTGAATCCCCTCTCTCCTTTCAGTTCGTGCCAATCTCATCCCCAGCCCCCCCACGTTCAACTCTGACTATGGCTACATCAGCTGGGAGGCCTATGCCAACGTCAGCTACTACACCCGCGTGCTCCCGCCCGTGCCGGACGACTGCCCCACGCCCATGGGCACCAAAGGTATGTGCCTGGGCCGAGGGACATGCTGCCAGTGTTTCCCACCCAGCCAGGGCCAGGCTTTTGCTGCCATGGACACATCTGCAAGGCACCACTGGCGGTGCCACGTGCTACTGCTGTCCTGCCCAGGCTGGCCCTGCAGCAGGAGGAGCCTGATGGCATCTGGATTGCTGCTGGGACAGCTCAGGCGGAGCTGCTGGGGCATGTCATGGCCTGTGTGAGAGGGCTGCAAGGTGTCTGTGAGGATGAGTCTGTGCCTGATGCTGCAGCAGATGCCACCAGCAACCCTGCAGACAGCACCAGTACCCAGCTGGGTTGGCATTGGGCATCTGCCCTCAACCTCCATCCTTTGCAGGGAAGCTGCAGCTCCCCGACCCCCAGCTCCTGGCAGAGAGGTTCCTGCTGCGGCAGAAGTTTGAAGCTGATCCCCGCGGCACCAACATGATGTTTGCCTTCTTCGCCCAGCACTTCACCCACCAGTTCTTCAAGACATCTGGGAAGATGGGACGCGGCTTCACCAAGGCCCTGGGGCACGGGGTGAGGGCACGGAGGCAGCAGGAGCGAGGGGTGCTGGGGTCCCTGTCTCTCTCAGAGCAGCCTTGATGCCCTGCTCTCTCCACAGGTGGACCTGGGACATCTGTACGGGGACAACCTGCAGCGGCAGCACCAGCTGCGCCTCTTCCGAGATGGGAAGCTGAAATTCCAGGTACCACGCAGCACAACTGAAACACACCCCAGCCCTGTGAGCCAGGGTTGTTTGAAGCCCATGTTCCTCTGGCAGCTTGTGGGAGACCCAGTCCTGATGCCCTGTGTAGCTGCTGGCTGGGGGACAATCTTTGGGGTGCAGCTGCCCTGACAGCAGCAGGCGTTTGGGGCTCTGAGGGAGGTGTTTCCACTCCACTCACCTCTTGCAGGAGAGCAGATGTGGTGCCCTCAGGGAGGCAGCTCCTGGCTGGGCAGGCTTTTACTGGGATGTTTTTGTTCCCTCTGCCCTCTCTGCCCTGTCGTTGTCGTGCCCCCAGGTGGTGGATGGCGAGGTGTACCCGCCCATGGTCACCGAGGCTCCGGTGCACATGGTGTACCCGTCGGGCGTGCCCAGGGAGCAGCAGCTGGCGGTGGGGCAGGAGGTGTTCGGGCTGCTGCCGGGGCTCTGCGTGTACGCCACGCTCTGGCTGCGAGAGCACAACCGCGTCTGCGACCTGCTCAAGCGGGACCACCCCACCTGGAGCGACGAGCAGCTCTTCCAGACGGCGCGGCTCATCCTCATCGGTGAGGAGCTGGCACCGCCCTGTCCCACCCCCCTGGGCGGCCCCCAAGGGCTCACACGCTGGGCAGCCTCCTTTTGAGGGTAATGGCCACACTGCCTTTGAGGCAGTTCCCCTGGCATCCTTCTGGGAATCGTTTGTTTTGGATCATATAACAAAAAAATTGGTTCTGGTCCATCAAAAATGGTCAGGAGGAGGTGGATGGCTGCTGTGGGAGATGTGGGTGACATCTCAGGCACAGAGCTGGTGGCTCCTGCTGCTGCCAGCTGCTTCTTTTCTCCTGCCCAGGGGAGACCATCAAGATCGTTGTTGAAGACTACGTCCAGCACCTCAGTGGGTACTACCTGAGCCTCAAGTTCGACCCCGAGCTGTTGTTCGGGTCACAGTTCCAGTACCGGAATCGCATCGCGGTGGAGTTCAACCAGCTCTACCACTGGCACGGGCTGATGCCCGACTCCTTCGTCATCCAGGGACAGGAGTACAGCTACAAGCAGTTCCTCTACAACACCTCCATGCTCATGGACTACGGCGTGGAGGCACTGGTGGAGTCCTTTTCCAAGCAGGTGGCAGGAAGGGTAAGGTCCAGCTCTGCCCTCCCCAGGAGGGACACGTACGCAGTGGGGCACGTCACACCGAGTGTGCCCAGGGCAGCTCCTGACGGGCACATCAGGAGTCCTCTCCTGCAGCACCGCAGCAAGGCCGGCCCTGGCAGTCCCCGTTGCCCTTGGTGCTCTGTAGTAAACACTCCGGTGGTGCCAGGAGCCTGTGGAAGCCGGGATCTCCCCGCCCGGCAGGGGAGCAGCGTCTGGCACTGTTCTTTGCTGCCATCGCATGGATGTTTTCTTCCGAGCGACTGCGGCTCCATTCCTGAGCCTCTTCTGCCAAGTAGCTCAGCTGAGCCTTTGGGCACCTTTGGGCCTTTGGGATCTCCCAGTGAGCCTGAAATCCCTCTCATCCTCCCAGGTCACTGGGTGACTGTCCCTCCTGAACTTCTGCCCTGTCCCCTGCCCTGGGAACAGAGCTGCCCTGCCCAAGCTGCTCTACAGCTGCTTTTGCACTGTCCACCCACTGCCGCTCCTCTTGCTGCTGCAGGGGTGTGCTGGTGTCCACAACACGAGCCCAGGGCATGCATGCTTTAGTGTGGTGGCCTTCTGGAGCTGATGCTGCCTTGTGCCTGATGTGTGCTGTTCTTGTGCTCTCCCCTGCAGATCGGTGGGGGACAGACCATCAATGCCAATGTCCTGCACGTGGCTGTCGGGGTCATCAAGGAGTCCCGGCAGCTGAGGCTACAGCCCTTCAACGAGTATCGGAAAAGGTTTGGCATGAAGCCCTACAAGTCCTTCCAGGAGCTGACAGGTAGGGCTGCACTGCTGCTCCTGGGGCTTTGCTGGGGCAGGGGAGGTGCTCTGTATCATGGGTGAGTACGAGGCCATGAGCTGCCCCTCTGCCCCCGGGCTTGCCCAGCACAGCAGCCGCTCCTGCCCATCCCTGCCCTGCCTGCTCATGGCCCCACAGTGGGGCAGACTGGGCTGATGCAGGGGATGCAGGGGTCCTTCCTCCTGGGGGCTGTCCAGAGGACAGTCCCTGACCTGGAACTCAGGCTTGCCACTGCCTGCGAGGCTCCCACCCTCCCTTTGCCCACTGCAAACCAATCCAGGTGTGATTCCCTTGCTAAAGCACTCTGATGTTCACTTGGTGCAGGAGAGGAAGAGAAGGCAGCAGAGCTGCAAGAGCTGTATGGAGACATTGACGCTCTGGAGTTTTACCCAGGCTTGCTGCTCGAGAAACCCCAACCCAACGGCATTTTTGGGGAAAGCATGGTGGAGATCGGAGCTCCATTTTCCCTGAAGGGGCTTTTTGGGAATCCCATCTGCTCCCCAGAGTACTGGAAACCCAGTACATTTGGCGGAGCAGCTGGCTTTGAGATCGTGAAGACGGCGTCCCTCGAGAAGCTCGTGTGCCTCAATGTGAAGAAGTGCCCGTACGTGGCGTTCCACGTGCCGGGTGCTGCGGAACACGGCAGCCCTCGGGCTGGTGGGTCCTCTGCAGAGCTCTAGCAGGGATCACCTGCCCAGGTAGGGACTGTCCTTGCCCTGGTGCAGGCTGAGCTGAGCTCCCAGCCTGGTGCTGAGCGTCCTGTTCCTTCCTACAGTGAATGGTGGGGATTCAGGAACCTGCCACCCCTGTGCTGAACAGAACCAGGACAGGGCATGGTCCCACCCTGGCTGTCCTCTGTGCCAGCCCTCGAGGAGAGGCTGCTCCCTGCCCTCTGAAAAGCTCGAGTGCCCCGGGAGTGTGGCTGCCAGCTCTGTCCTCAGCAGACTGAGTTCTCTCAAAAGTGAATCCCTTGCACAAAACAGCTTTGAAGTTCCCCAGCGACACTCTGGACTCCCCAGTGCTTTGTCACCTTCAATCCCTGCTGCCTCCCAGCACCAGGCCACCAGCAGCCCCTCTTCCAGAGGGGTCATATCCATGTTATGCCTGAAAACCATTTTCAGAATTCGTGAAGACTGGAAAAATTTCATTTTAGTTAACTGGTTAGCACCGACTTAATTCTTACTCGCCAGGAGTCCAATTTTTCTTCACACATCTATTTCCAGTAGCCTCTCCTCCCTGCTCAGAACAGGAGCCCAGAGCCCAGGGAGCACTCCCTCCTCCCCTGCTGCACCTGGTGAAGCAGTGAGCTGCCCGAGGGATGCAGAGGGGGTGCAGAGGGATGGGGAGGACACAGGGTTTGTGGTGCCCAGTAGTGGCTGAGCTTGCAGTAGAAGCCTGTTCTGATCCAATTCTCCTGCAACAGCCTGCCCAGCACCAAAGCACTGACTCTCCTGGAGACCAGAGAGGAGCATGAGGTCAGGTCCCCAGACCTCCTGTGTCATGCTGGCTTGGACCCTGGCATGTGCCACTGGCTGCCAACCCAGGGCTGCTCAGAGAGAGATGCTACCTCTGTGCCCACAAAGGGATGGAGTCTCTTCCATCACCCTTCTCTGCACTAACAGCTCAGCAAACACATCCTCACAGCACACACAGCCTGCTTCTGTCCTCCCAAAACACACCTCAGTCCTTGCCCAGCCCAGCCACATGGTAGCTGGCAGCCACTGTCACCGGCCTTGATCCCCATCAGATCCTGGTTAAGCTCCAGGAAAAAAAGGTATTTAAAATAATAAACAATTTAAAAAACTCCTCTATTTCTGGCTGTGCTCACCAGTACTGTGCTGGGTCATTGCTGACTGCACCTTAAGCAATAAATGAAGCAATCACCCTCCCTTAGATGCTTCCATGGGGGTCTCTGAGTGTCCTGGGTTGAACTTTGCTCCCCTCCAGCCCCGGCCCCGTGCTGCAGCAATGCCACTGATCAGAGTGTTTGCACAATGCTCTCAGGCACAGGGTGGGATTGCTGGGGTTGTCCTGGGCAGGGCCAGGAGTTGGACTGTGATGATGTTTGTGGGTCGCTTCCAATTCAGGATATTCTGTAATTCCATGGTGACATAGCACTTAGACCAACATTGTGTATTTCTATCACATAAAAACTATCCACAAATAGCTCTGGCTGCCTGGGTGTTTTGTAGACATGAAATAGCCACAGTCTGTAAGAGAACATGCAGCTGCAGCTCCTTCCTGTGCTGTCCTGGAGGAGGGGAGCACTCCTGAGCCTCTGCTCCATCCCGGCAGGATTCCCAGGGAGATGTTACAGGAATTTTAAACTAGGGAGTTTTAAAGGGCCGGTGCCTTGGCAGGAATGTGGTAGGAGAACATCACAGCACAGGAACATCTGCAAGCAGAGACTCCCAAGACACAAGCCTTGTCACTCACTCTCTTTAGCCCTTCAGAAATGGCATTACCAGGATATGGTCTGGTTTTTAGTTTCCTCCATCGGGATGTGGGGAGGCAGAGAGGCCAGCAGGACCCCTGAGGGCACAGCAGGCAGCCTCACCTGCTCTGTGCTCCCCTGGACAGCGCAGTGCTCCCAGCCCCACCGTGTGGTGGGCGGCAATCCAAGGGCAGGACAGGGTCCCTCCCCACCCACACGCGCCTCCAGGCAGCCCAGCTCACTCCCAGCTGTGCGTGTGACCGCCCTGCCCGGCAGGAGCTGCTCCGAGCATCCTTCCCATCCATCTGGTGAGAGGCACGAGCTCGGCTCGTTTCAGTTAAACCACAAACATCCTGCGTGTGCTCGTGGCTATCGCCGGCTGCCAGCGCGGCCTTGGGACAGCCGATAACCGCACCAGAGCCCCCCGGGCACAGCCACAGCGGCCCGGGCGCTCTCTGCCACCAGGCAGGAATGTTCCACTGGGAACCAGCTCAGCTGAGCCCCACTGGCAAACCTGGCACCCCTTCCGACCAGCCCAGGACAGCAAAGCACCTCTCTCCTGCTAGCAGGAAAAGCTTTGAAATGGTTTCTTTGAAGGACCAACACGTACCAACCCCAGGCACAGCACCCAGCACGCCACTGAACTCCCCCTCAGGAGCCTGGGCACCCACAGCCCTGCACACAGAGCCTGTCCCAGCCCAGCACTGCTGAGCTCCTGTTTCCTGTGCTGGTTTTCCAGCCATGGCAGTGTTTGCATCCTCCCATGGTGGAGTTTGGTGTGGCCACCAGCACCACCCAACCCCGCCAAGGGCTCTGCTGTGCTGTGGGGCTGGAGCAGAGAGCGCTGCCAGAAGTACCCTCTGTTTGAGTCTTGGCAAACACAGCTGGCAGGACACCCTCTGTATTTTTAAGCAGGCCTTGAGGAGCCCAGCTGTGGCTTGCCTGCGGTAGGGATGGACAGGACAGGAGGATGGGGCTGCCTGGGTTCCTGCAGCAACAATGAAAACAGCCTTGTGGGTTGTGTGGCCTTGGAGGCGATGACAGCAGGAGGAGAACAGCAATCCCCTGCTGGAGGGAGTCTCCAGGAAACCTTGTTTGGATTTTCAGCAAAGGCGTATTTTGAACATTTTACAAAGCAGAGGCAGATGGGAGGCCAGAAAAACTCAGTGTAATCTTTTCCTTGCTAAATCTTGTCCTGCACCCATGCTGGCACCACGACTAAATGTCCATGTTGAGCTCACCCTGGGATTTCATTCCTGCCCTTGCCAAACAACCCTCTGTGCTTCTTTGTGCACTCACATTCCATGCCCAAACTCTGCTGTTGGTATTGGAACATCATTAACTGTGATGCCACGAGGGCCTGTATTACCTGTCACTCCTGGCTGCCTCCCTGCACTGCGCTGCTCCTTCCAAAACAAAACATTTCCCAGAGGGAACACACCTACCTGACAAGTGCTTTTTCAACTCCTATTTATAGAACTCCTTGAAAATTCAGCTTCAAGAAAGAGCAAAAGCAGCAGCAGCAGCTTTTTCCCAGCTCAGCCTCCTCTCTGTCTCACAGCCTGTGCATGAAGGAGCAGCAGGGTTAGGGCACAGCTTCTCTCCCCTCACTCCCTGGCGCTCGTTATATTCTTCCAGATCAATGATTAATTGGATTCAGACCTTTTTTCTTCTCCTTTTTTGCTACTGGCTCTGCAAACCACCTCTCCCACACCTGAGCACAGGAGGCTCCTCACCAGGAGTCACCTTGCTGCTGGCCACTGGACACACAGCAGCAGGAGAGGGTTTGATCCTGTTACAGTTTTGCTGCCTAGGGGGCAAAAAATTAAAAAAAAGCACTTTATAAAAATAAAACTTCAAAGCAACTCAAGCAGACAGCTCTGCCTTGATCCCCTCTCCAAGACAGGTTTTATGCTGATGCTAAAATGCATCCTGTCTGCACAACAGACTTCACTGAATCTCATCCTGGATATGAGTTACAGTTACTTTGATATGTTCCTTAAATGTGCTGATATCCACACTCAGTGATTTAATTTCATATAACTTACATAGGGTTTTTTTCTGCAACTCTCAGATGAAAAGAAATAATCTCTCACCACATTTGAAAACCTGGATTTTTGCCAATTTCCTTAAATCAGCTACAATCTGTGCCAACTCAGTCATTTTAAATTACAGATTATTTATTTTTCTGCTCATACTTTTTAAAACACAGTTTAAATAGATACAGTTAGAAATTCTCCTTTTTGTAGCCCAAGATCCATTCTTACTAAGATCCTATTAAGATCCACAGACACATGTGCAACTCTTCCTGGTGTTCCAAAGTGTTTTACATAAAAATTGCAATTAAATTTAATCATTAAACATGGCATTACATTGGGTCATGTATTTAGGTAATGATAGTCTACTCACTACTACTGAAGGCAGACAGAAAAGAACTTTAGCACTGATTTAATAATTTTAGCATGAGATGAAATTCTGAGGTTATTCAAGTCCTAATTTTGCATTTTGCCAACAAAATTCTCCTTGCTGCTGCTCAGCAGACGTTGGAACTCTTTGTAGCAGACAGTCTCTCTGAAGAGGCAGGGCTCATTTTCTGATCAAGTGACTACTATGAACTCCAAGGATGGGTATTTTAAAACCCAGGAATGTATAAAGAGCTGTAATTGCATTTAAGTCTCAGGGAAGGTTAAGGGAAGAAGAACTTTCTTCAGGCTGAAAAGCAATTTTCAGGATGAAGCCAGGGGTTGTTGTTATTTGTAAGCGAGAAAGGAAGGAAAATTTAAGGCCAAGTGTTAGAGCAAGATACTCCCAGGAAGGAGATTGCAAATTGTGGA